>NW_011494812.1:152535-156006 GCF_000754665.1 Bison bison bison
TGTCAGACTTTATTTTTCTGGGCTCCAAAATCACTGCAGATGGTGATTGCAGCCATGGAATTAAAAGACGCTTACTCCTTGGAAGGAAAGTTATGATCAACCTAGACAGTGCATTAAAAAGCAAAGATATCACTTTGCCAACAAAGGTCGATATAGTCAAAGATATGGTTTTTCCAGTAATCATGTAAGGATATGAGAGTTGGACCATAAAGAAGGCTGAGCACTGAAGAATTGATGCTTTTGAACTGTGGTGCTGGAGAAGACTCTTGAGAATCCCTTGGGCATCAAGGAGATCCAACCAGTCCATCCTAAATGAAATCAGTCCTGAATATTCACTGGAAGGACTGATACTGAAGCTGAAGCTCCAATACTTTGGCCACCTGATGTGAAAAACAGACTCATTAGAGAAGACCCTAATGCTGGGAAAGTTTGAAGGTGGGAGGAAAAGGGGATGACAAAGGATGAAATGGTTGGATGGCATCACCAACTCAATGGACATGAGTTTGAGTACACTCTGGGAGTTGGTGATGGACAGGGAAGCCTGGCATGCTGCAGTGCCTGGGATCACAAACAGTCAGACACGACTGAGTGACTGAACTGAACTGAACACTGGAATCCCAGAATCACATGATAAAACAGTGCTTTAGATTTGAAAATGACTCAGAAAGAAAGGTGAGGTTAGGTTGTAGGGTAGGGACTATGAAAAGATGGAGAGGAAGCCCAAGAGTTGAGATAAGGGCTTAATGGAAAATGAAGGGAAGACACAGAAAAATGAGAGAGGAGGGAGAGGCAGAGTAGTGAAAGAGGAGAACACACTGGTCAGAATGTGTAGGAGCATAGTAAGGCACAAAATTGTTGGAGCCAAACGTGTAGCTGGACATATTCAGTTCTTTTCACTTAATCATGTTACAGATTAAGAAAACTAAGACCAGAATGCTATGATCACTCCAATATACTGCTATATCCAGCAAGTGTCTGTCCAGGAGTTTATCTTGCTCTGTCCAAGGCTCCTTTTGAAATGTGAAGTGACAGTCACTCAGTTGTGTCTGACTCTTTGCCATACTGTGGACTGTACCTGGCCAGGTTCCTCTGTCTATGGAATTCTCCAGGCAAGAATACTGGAGTGGGCAGCCATTCCCTTCTCCAGGGGATCTTCCTGACTCAGGGATCAAACTGGAGTCTCCCTCATTGAAAACAGATTCTTTACCATCTGAGCCACCAGGAGTGCAAAGTATTTGCTGTGAGGGGTGATAAGCAAACAGACCAGATGAATGAAGCCAGAAAAGTGAAGGGGAATCTTGAAGCAGAGTGGGAGGGAAAATGAGGCCAGTAAAAGGCACATGATTGTAAGAGGCAGTGGATTTCTCTAGCAGGGAAGCTGAGGTTTCTTTTGGTGGGGAGGAGATGTAGGTTAAGCCTGTGAGATAGTGTAGGGAGGTGAGCTCACACATGGGTCCTGAGGGGATGGAATTAAAGAGCTAGATTGTGTATGGAGGAGCACCAAGAGACAATTGTTAGAAAGAATATGAGATTGCTGGTGGCCTAAGCACCAATGATTTAAGTCTTGACCAATGCATCAAGAAGGATCCTCAGGGAGGTCTGGTGACCCAGGGAAGAATACCAGACTCCCCTAGGATATCCAACCAACTTGATTTATAATCAAGGTATATCCCAACATGCCCAGATTTCTCTTCTAGGTTTTGCTGGTCCAGGGAGCATATCTCTTAGTTCTTTTCTTTCTTTTCCCCCCGCTCTGGTCACAGTCATCTCACACCTGTCCCCACCTTATCCCTTGAGTTTGGCTTCCAGTTCTGGTTTTTCTCAGCTCCCCCATTTCTCAGTATTTCTCAGTCAGCTCCTGAGAAACCCCTATCCTTTCTGCTCCTTCAGAGTGTCCTTCATCCACCATTGCTGAGTGTATGCTCAGGAGTGGAGCTCCTTGGGAAGCTGCAGGTCCACAGTGGGGCCAGAACTCAAGTACCAGCTGCTTCCTGCTCCCTGATTAGGACCAACATTGCCCACAGAAGCTGAGTTGAAGAATCAGCAGCTCTGCCCCACTTCTCTCTCCAATCCTCCTCCTGCTCCTCCCTCTCAGCTTCCTCTCCTTCCTCCTTCCATTCCAGCCTCTGCCACTCTCCTCCTCTTTCTTCTTGTTCCTCCCTCCTCCCCTCTTCTTCATCTTCTGGGCTTCCTCCTCTCCTCCTCCATCTGTTATGTCCTTGGTCTCTCTGCCTTGCTCCCAACCTGTTGTTTCCAGCCTCCATTCCTCAGGTAGTAAACTCCTCTTCCTCTTCTTCCCACCCAAACTCAAACTGCCTCCTCCTTGCTTTTCCCCAGTCTACAGTGAATGGTATAAGCACTGGTGGCTACACAATTTTGGAGTCCAGCACCAAATATAAATGTGGGACCTCATATTTAAAAAGCAGGGGAAAAATGCCTTTCTTGGTTCTCTTGCAGGCTTGCAGGCTTTTGGTATTTCCTTTGTTCTCTTGTATCAGTGAAAAGTTCCTTTGTGAGGTTCTTAAAGAAGATTTATGGTCACACTGTTGCCTCTCTTGCATCAGTGGAAAGTTCCTACTACTCCTTGCTTGCTCACCTGCTTGGAAGAGGAAGTAGGGGCATTATCTTAATCTGGCTCTGTCTTATTCTTAAGGGACTTGGGCCTTCTAAGTGTTCCCACATTGCTCTCAGCAGGATGGAATCTCTAATAGGTGAGGACAGGCTCTTTTAGCATCCCTTCTCCACTTTTCTCCTTCCTCCAGCTGCTGTGTGTCTTCACCCGTGTTCTGAAGATAACAGAACTTTCTTCCCTTCCCCCTCCCATGCTCCCAGCCTCCTTTTCCATATGGGAGATAGTGGGGCAAGATCTGGTAGGGACTTCCTGCCTTTCTCAGGTCTCAGGCTTGTACCGTGAGGAAGGATTTCTCTGGTCTATATACTTGATTCCAGTCTTTCAGGAGCCATTGGTGAGATACATGGAAAAAAGTGAATTTCCCTTGTCTGTGGATCCTAAGGGTTTTGTATATTCACACTAGCCTTTAGGATTTTTTTTTTTTTAGCCTTTAGGAATTTATTAACAGTTTTAGCTGAATTATTCTTACTGTCTTGTGCAGCATCTGGCATCTGTCCCAAATAAACAAGGATTTGCTTTTCTTATTTCCTTGGAGGAATAAGTATTTCCTTAGGTTTTGGGTTAATTGGTGGTCTTGATACTTCAGTATTGTGATGGTTTCAAGCTAAATTGTGATTTTGCTTATCCAGCTTTTAAAAATTACAAGTATTCAAGTGAAGCTCTTTCCGGCTTTCTATTTTCTAATCTTAATTTTCCAAAAAGTTTTCTTCTTTCAATTAGCTCAAGATAATTTCTGATTAGTTATATACCAAGAAATAATAAAATAAATAGCCTAAATGCATCTATCCAGGTGATAAGTAGCATAAACAAATATTTAAGAGACTTTGCTGCTGCTAAGT
>NW_011494812.1:156106-156579 GCF_000754665.1 Bison bison bison
GGTATAGTAGAAAAAATAAGTAGTGGCCTTGGTGTTAGTAACTTTAGACCCTTAAGGTAATAAATTCTTTTCTTTGTTGTAAACCCATTACACATCCACCCTATAGAAATGCAATTTTATTCTTCGGAAGATGGCGCCAAACCTTAAAATAATTACTTAGAGAAAATAAGTCTTTGTTGATAAGTCCTTGTCAAGAGTCCTAAAATGTTAGTAGGCCTTCTGGCCTAGAAGATGATGTAAATCACCTGAACCATTTGTATACGATACATTTGCAGGAAAGAAACCTTGGTTTTTGATAAGAACCAAAGACTGCTGACTTTGCATCCCCTATTATCCTCTATGTGTAACTTAGGGTATAAAAGCCGAGAACAGTGTGGAGATTCCTTAAAAAACTGGAAATAGAACTGCCTTATGATCCAGCAATCCCACTGCTGGGCATACACACTGAGGAAACCAGAAGGGAAAGAGACACG
>NW_011494812.1:156679-158348 GCF_000754665.1 Bison bison bison
CCACTAGGCTCCCCCGTCCCTGGGATTCCCCAGGCAAGAACACTGGAGTGGGTTGCCATTTCCTTCTCCAATGCATGAAAGTGAAAAGAGAAAGTGAAGTCGCTCAGTCGTGTCCGACTCTTAGCGACCCCATGGACTGCAGCCTACCAGGTTCCTCCATCCATGGGATTTTCCAGGCAAGAATACTGGAGTGGGATGCCATTGCCTTCTCCAAAACAAATATTTAAGAGACTTTAAATAGTTATAAACACCATGAATGAGGGAGATCAGCATTTCAAGCAGAGAGCAGCATATGATAAAGCAAGCATGGAACATTCAGGGAAGACCAATAAGAAGAGAATCTTGTATAAATAACTCCAGAATATTCTATTCACTTTACTTCCCACATATTATTACTAGTTTCTTTTTATTTGTTGACCTAAAACAAATAGATGACCAGGTATATCCCCAGACAAGATGGGTTTATTCAGGAATTGCAGTTTGGCATCTGCAATCATGGTCAGCCATGTGAAATTCTGAGAACCCCCACTTTGGGTTTCCTGACTTTATTTAATTGAGGTTTTTGTTTATTAATTTTTACATCATTAATAAGAGATTTACAGCAGGATCCTTTGTGTAAACATCATACTTATTAGCATGAACTTTAGTAAAAAAAAAAAAAAAAACCTAAAGTTTCTCATTTCATCAAGTAAGTTTTTTTGTTGTTGTTCAGTTGCTAAGTCGGGTCTGACTTTGGGACCAATGGGCTACAGCACACCAGGCTTCCTGTCCTTCACTATTTCCCAGAGTTTGCTCAAACTCATGATTATCTCATCCTCTGTCACCCTTTCTCCTTTTGCCTTCAATCTTTCCCAGCATCAGGGTCTTTCCCAGTGAATCAGCCCTTTGCATCAGGTGGCCAAAGTCTTAGAGCTTCAACTGCAGCATCAGTCCATCAAATGAATATTCAGGGTTGATTTCCTTTAGGATTGACTGGTTTTGATCTCCTTGCTGTCCAAAGGACTCTCAGGAGTCTTTTCTAGCACCACAATTTGAAAGCACCAGTTCTCTTGTGCTCAACCTTCTGTATGGTCCAACTCTCACACCTGTACATGATTACTGGAAAATCCATAGCTTTGATTCTATGGACCTTGGTCAGCAAAGTGATGTCTTTGTTTTCTAATATGCTGTCTAGGTTTGTTTTAACTTTCCTTTCAAGGAGCAAGCATCTTTTAATTTCATGACTGCATTCACCATCCACAGTGATTTTGGAGCCCAAGAAGGTAAAATCTGTCACTGCTTCTACTTTTTTCTCTTCTATTTGCCATGAAGTGGAAGGAAAGTTATGACCAACCTAGATAGCATATCCAAAAGCAGAGACGTTACTTTGCCAACAAAGGTTCGTCTAGTCAAGGCTATGGTTTTTCCTGTGGTCATGTATGGATGTAAGAGTTGGACTGTGAAGAGGGCTGAGTGTCGAATAATTGATGCTTTTGAATTGTGGTGTTGGAGAAGACTCTTGAGAGTCCCTTGGACTGCAAGGAGATCCAACTAGTCCATTCTGAAGGAGATCAGCCCTGGGATTTCTTTGAAAGGAATGATGCTAAAGCTGAAACTCCAGTACTTTGGCCACCTCATGCGAAGAGTTGACTCCTTGGAAAAGACTCTGATGCTGGGAGGGATTGGGGGC
>NW_011494812.1:158448-159141 GCF_000754665.1 Bison bison bison
TGTGTGTGTGTGTGTGTGTGTGTGTGTGTGTGTATGGGAGAGTGTGTAGTGATAGGGAGGGGATTCAATCTTTTCTAATTTATACTCTCTTGCATACTACTCCTTTGTTGGATATGCAGTGGAAATATTTTCTATGTCTTGGTTCACTTTTCATTCTCTTAAAGCTGAATTTTGATTAAAATAATTTCTTGCTAATGGGATACAGTTCACTGATATTTTTTCTTATGGCTATTTTATTCTACTCTTATAAATTACTTACCCCTACCCCAAGGTCAGTTTTCATTCCAATCCCAAAGAAAGGCAATGCCAAAGAATGCTCAAGCTACCACATAATTGCACTTATCTTACACTCTAGTAAAGTAATGCTCAAAATTCTCCAAGCCAGGTTTCAGTAATACATGAACCGTGACTTCCAGATGTTCAAGCTGGTTATAGAAAAGGCAGAGGAAACAGAGATAAAATTGCCAACATCTGCTGGATCATCGAAAAAGCAAGAGAGTTCCAGAAAAACATCTATTTCTGCTTTATTGACTATGCCAAAGCCTTTAACTCTGTGGATCACAAGAAACTGTGAAAAATTCTGAAAAAGATGGGAATACCAGACCACCTGACCTTCCTCTTGAGAAACCTATATGCAGGTCAGGAAGCAACAGTTAGAACTGGACATGGAACAACAGACTGGTTCCAAATAGG
>NW_011494812.1:159537-165902 GCF_000754665.1 Bison bison bison
AACTAGTCCATTCTGAAGGAGATCAGCCCTGGGATTTCTTTGAAAGGAATGATGCTAAAGCTGAAACTCCAGTACTTTGGCCACCTCATGCGAAGAGTTGACTCCTTGGAAAAGACTCTGATGCTGGGAGGGATTGGGGGCAGGAGGAGAAGGGGACGACAGAGGATTAGATGGCTGGATGGCATCACTGACTCGATGGACGTGAGTCTCAGTGAACTCTGGAAGTTGGTGATGGACAGGGAGGCCTGGTGTGCTGCGATTCATGGGGTCACAAAGAGTCGGACACGACTGAGCAACTGATCTGATCTGATCTGATCTGATTGGGACAGATGCCATGATTTTAGTTCTTGAATGTTGAATTGTAAGCCAGCTTTTTCACTCTCCTCTTTCACCTTCCTCAAAAGGCTCTTTAGTTCCTCTTCATTTTCTGATATTAAGGTGGTGACATCTGCATATCTGAGGTTGTTGATATTTCTCCCAGAAATCTTGATTCCAGCTTGTGATTCATCTAGCCTGACATTTTGCATGAGGTACTCTGCATATAAGTTAAATAAACTGGGGAACAATATATAGTCTATGGTACTCCTTTCCTAATTTTGAACCAGTCAGCTGTTCCATGTAAGGTTCTCACTGTTGACCCACATATAAGTGGACCTTAAGAAGCATTACTATAAAGCTAGTGGAGGTGATGGAATTCCAGCTGAGTTATTAACTAAAAGAAGATGCTGTTAAAGTGCTGCACTCAATATGTCAGTAAATTTGAAAAAGTCAGCAGTGGCCATAATTCTGGAAAGGATGTTTTCATTACAGTCTCAAAGAAGGGCAGTTGAAAGAATGTTCAAACCTTGATTCAATATCTAACTTAATTGCAGTTTCGGCCTTCATTGGAAATGTAATCATAATAAACCATTTTGTAATTTTGAATGGGCACCGATGAGATAATCTTCCAAGTAGGCCCTCTCCACCTTCCAGAGGCAGAAGAGGCAATCTACATGATAAAATTCTTGCCAGTCCCTTCCCCTCAAAAATATGTCCTGCCTTAAAATAACCCTTTCTTTTCTTTTGAAAATTGCTCCTCTGCAACACCTTTCTTCCTATAAAAACCCTCCATTTTATACTGTTCCTCTGTGTACCCTTCCAGCTGCTAGAAAGAATGCTGCCCAATTCATGAATCATCGAATAAAGTCCATTAGATCTTCAAATTTACTCAGTGAGAACAATTTTTTAAACAGGCTATAGATCAAATACCTCAAGGCAACCTCTGAAGACAAGATCTTGTTGGGTAAACAAAACTGTTAAGGGCCACCATTTTGGCAAATATTTCAAGGAGGCTGTTTTTTTTTTTTTTCTTTGTTGTTGTTTGTTTAGAGTTTATACTTTATAATAAGTCTCAGCACACCAAGATTTACAATTCTTGTTTTAGATGTTTTTTCTTCCAAGGAATTTAAAACATCCTTGAATAAAGTGATTGTATTTTCAGCCACTACATAACACAATTTACAGGTGTAATAGACGTTTGGTTTAGGCAGATGCTAAGGGATTCTTTGGTGAGTGAATATATGTCAATATAGGTCAAATAGAGGAGTTTTTTTCTTTACATGTTTCAATATTCCTGTGGTCTTTGTGATGGCTACTGGCTATTCCCTACGAATAATGAAGAATATGTATCAGTTTATACTGTTTATCAGAGAACTCATAGGGGATTCTGAGAAAGCTAATAAAGGAACCAAGACAAGTCAGAGATATGAATGAGGTGGTGGGGTGAAGGTGAGAAAGAGGAAGAGAATATTTGAGGAAATATTCAGAAAAGCAAGAGAAAGACTGACGGAAAAAGCAGGGGCGTGAGAATATTAGATATGATGCTAAGAAGATGTTTAGCTTCATTCTTTTATTGTATGAATGAGAAAAGAAGCCTTACACATACATTGACTTTCCAACAAGATTTGGTCCATAGCAGTTAAATTATAGAAAGGTGAGCAGAATGGATGTTGGTGACAAGGAGAGAAACTGGAATCCAGAGAGGAGTATCAGAACTGGAAGGGAAATGAATATCTGAGTATGTGGTCCAGGGCTTAGGGAAGGAGCAAGCTTTCTTTTTTCAGTCAGTGACTAAAGGAAAGGTTTGTCTGTTGGCAGGAAGAGGAAGTCAGAATAGAGGTGTTTTGGGGTAGGTTTGTTTAGAACAGAAATCAAAGACCTACTTTTCTGTGAGAAAGGACATCTGCAAATGAGATGCTGTTTCTGCAAATTTCATTGTTCCTTACTCTCCTCCCAGGTGGTGACAATGAAGAGGGTAAGAGCTCTTTTCCAGGAAGGTTTGTGTGTGTGTGTGTGTGTGTGTGTGTGCTCGCGTGCATGCATGTGTGCCTGTGTAATGGTTTCCCCAAGCTGGAGATTGAGAGTTATCAGCCCAGTTCCATTCTAAGTATCCCTGACTCCAGGTCTCTGTGCTCTCTTGAAGGCTGCATATAACTAACTCTTGGGACCCTGGGGCAGCCAAATGTCCACTGAGATATCGATGGCTTGCCTTTTCTATTATATACCAAGTTTCCCCTCTTTGGTACCTTTCTTTCTCCATTCTCTCTCCTTCCCAATGTCCCTTCTCATTCTCTTTGTTCTTTCCCCACAGGCTTCCCGGAGCCAATCTCCTTCTAACACATTTGGATTTTATGATTTTACAACCATCCCTGGGTACAAAATCTGGGCTTAGCTTAGTTGGGTGACTTGCAGACTCATGGCTGGAAAAGCAGCTCTCACACAGTCATTTACCTTTGGCCTTGGTCCAAGGGCCACTTCAATAATGAGGAGTTAATGGAACTGCAAAGTGTATCTCACAGGAGATTCACTATAGTTTTGCAGGTATTTCACAACAATGTCAATAAATGGCAACTTGAATGTAAGTTCCATTCCCTCAGTGGGGATTGGGGATACAGTGCGAGGTGTGTGTGTGTGTATCTCTGAGTTTCTTATTTCTCTAATATATATCCTCCAATCAATTTCCACTCAATTCTGAACCTTACCTCTCCCTACCATGGAACAGCAGTTGGTCAAGGGGTGTAATCCAGATCCTGTCTTCCCATAATGTTCAAGACTTCTGCTACTTACTTATACATTTCCCTCTCATTGACTGCAGGCTTGCGGTTTATTATATTCCAACAGTGGGACAGCCCCTTTCACTCGACTCTGACTAGGTATCTTCAGTTTCCTCACTCTATGATGGACTCCTTAAAATGTGACTTTCCTCCCCATTCAATCTCTTCAGCCATCTCTGTTTACACACTCAATATAACCTATTGCATTCCACTCACTCTTGATTATTATACTCCCCATTGTCTCACACTAAGTCCTTCCTTATTATATTATTATTTATTATCCACATCCTTTATATTGTCTTCTTCAAACACTTCTCCTCATGCCATTCATCTCTTTCTCAATCTCTAACTACCACCAATTTCTTTTTCTTTGAACTTTTATCAAGCCAATCTTGCTTCATTTCCTCAAATCTTTTAAACTTCTTCTTTCTGCTTCCATCATCTTTTGATTCACTCTTTCCTTTTAATGTCTTCTTTTCTCTGATTGGTAACTCCTCTTCCCTAGATCCCTTTGAAATACAGATAACAGAAGGCTGTGAGTTGCATGCTGGTAAAGCCTCAATAGACTTTGTGTAGTTTGCTTATCAAGGATCAGAACTGCTGAGCTTCCAGACAAGTTACGTTGGTCAGCAGACTATTCAGCTTTTACAGACACACCCGGGAAATACATAAGCTGCTGAGTCACATCTGCCCATGTTCCCTCTTGGGTTGTCTTGAGGTAGGAAAGGTGTATCTCCAGAGATGAAGTCAGTCCTGTACCCTCTCTCCACAATTTTTTTGTGCTAAAATCACACCTTCTCATCTTCCTAACAAGGAGTCAAGTGGGGGAGGGGATAATGGGTGACGACTGCTAACGGTCGGAAAAAAGTATGTCCATCTAAAGTGACATGAAGCTCTGAACCTCTGAGTCTGGACTGGAGTCCTCATCTGACTATTTCCTCTGTCTTATGCAGTAAGACAAGAGACCTGGCTCTCCCTTGGCCCCATCCTGGCCCTGGCCATCTGTTGCTGGTTTGTCATGCCTCTGGCTTCTACCCAAAGCCCCTTTGGGTGATGTGGATTTGGGGTGAGCAGGAGCAATAGGGCACTCAGAAAAGTGATGTCTTGGCTAAAACTGATGGGACGTGGTATCTTCAGGTTTCCTTGGATGTGGAAGCCAGTGAGGAATCTGGCCTCTGTTGTCAGTTGAGGCATAGCAGTCTAGGAGTCCAGGACATCATCCTCTACTAGAGACCTGCTGGGATGGGAATAGGTGGTCCTCAAGCAGAGCAGGAGAGCTAGATGAAAAATTGGGGGATTCTGGGCTTCCCTGGTGGCTCAGAGGTTAAAGCGTCTGCCTCCAATGCTGGGAAACCTGGGTTTGATCCCTGGGTTGGGAAGACCCCCTGGAGCAGGAAATGGCAACCCACTTCAGTATTCTTGCCTGAAGAATCCCATGGACGGAGGAGCTTGGTAGGCTACAGGCCTCGGGGTCACAAAGAGTCTGACATGACTGAGTGACTTCACTTTCCCTTTCACAGGGACTCCAGACCCAAAAGGAATAAAAATAAGAAATACGGGAGTTGAAAATGAGAGTCCCATAGATATAGGAAGGAGGTTAGATGGAGTCATCACTGATGAGGGATAGGAGAGGAAATAGGGAAGAAGGAGGTTGTTGAGGCAGATACTATGCAGTAAAACAGTGGGTCGGTTTGAGAGGACACCCTTGTGTGCACATTCATCTGCAGACCGTCACTGCTATGTGGGTTGGATCATTTTGGCAGTGATTGTGCCCCTGGTACTCCTAACAGGTCTTGCATTTTGGCTTAGGAAGCACTGGTGAGTTTTTTGTCCATTTTTCCTACCCTTTCCCTCAGTCTCCACTTGCTTGCCCATCTTTTTTTCTCTCTCTTTTCTCAGTTTTCCTCCTCCCAGCCCCTTTCTTCTTATCTATCAGCCCCTTCCTTCTCACCTCCATCCCATGTAGAATGACTTCCATCTCTATGCTCATCAGGACACACTGAACCCCCAAGCACACTTCTCCCTTTGGAAAGAGATCCCAGCAGCTCAAGAGCTCAGGACACATGTAGACATAGGACAGTGATGATGACCTTTCCACTCTCCTTGTATACCTGTTTTGGTTGTTGTTTATTTCTACCTAATGATCGATATAAGCTAAATGTAATTTTGCAGAATTATTTTTCTATCCTGTGTTAAAAGGCTTTAAAATTCATAATTTAAATTCTGAATGGAATTAAGCCCAAGGGCCCTTCATGTATTTAGATGTGAATAGACCATCAGGCTTATTTCAGATGTCACTTCCTGAAGAAGACCTTCCCTGATCCACAGCGGGAGCTGTCTCTGCCTCATCTAAAGTGCTATCACAATTTAACTGGATTTTGCTAAATCTTCTCCTCATTTTAGACCTTTTGTTGTGGCTATTTCAGTTCCTTTTCCCTTTTAATTTTTAAGCTTTTTGAGAGCAACATCCACGTCTTTTTACTATTTGTATCCCTGTCACATTGTCTTACCTGCATGCACTATTGCTCTCAGTAAAAGTCTGTGTTGAATTTGCACCAAATTTATAGTCTTCTAAAACTCTTTTCCTTTAGGCCATCTTTGTTGTATTGAGGCATCTGATGCTTGTCTGGTTAGAAGTGTCACTTTGGCAAAAAATTTTGCACTTTCCTAGTTATTTAGTGATTTCTTTGAGTCAAAACAGATGCAATTTTCCATTGACCACTCTTTTAAAAAAAAAATTTGTTTTACTGAAGTATAATTGATTTCCAATGTTGTGTGAATTTCTGCTCTAGAGCAGTGTGATTTAGTTATATATATACACATATATATATACATATATAAAAGAATATTAGAATAAATATATTTCATATTACATATATTTTATTTATTTATAATATATTAATATATTAAATATTATATATTAATATATATTTCGTTTGTGTGTGTGTGTTTTTATTTTTTAACTTTACAATATTGTATTGGTTTTGCCATACATCAACATGAATCCACCACAGGTATACACGTGTTCCCCATCCTGACTCCTCCTCCCTCCTCCCTCCCCATACCATCCCTCTGGGTCATCCAAGTGCACCAGCCCCAAGCATCCACTATCATGCATTGAACCTGGACTGGCGACTCGCTTCATACATGATATTATACATGTTTCAATACCATTCTCCCAAACAATCCCTCCCTCTCCCTCTCCCACAGAGTCCAAAAGACTGTTCTATACATCAGTGTCTCTTTTGCTGTCTCATATACAGGGTTATTGTT
>NW_011494812.1:166302-166837 GCF_000754665.1 Bison bison bison
AAAATGGCTGTCTGGGGAGGCCTTACAAATAGCTGTGAAAAGAAGAGAAGTGAAAAGCAAAGAAGAAAAGGAAAGATATAAACATCTGAATGCAGAGTTCCAAAGAATAGCAAGAAGAGATAAGAAAGCCTTCTTCAGCGGTCAATGCAAAGAAATAGAGGAAAACAACAGAATGGGAAAGACTAGAGATCTCTTCAAGAAAATTCAGAGATACCAAGGGAACATTTCATGCAAAGATGGGCTCGATAAAGGACAGAAATGGAATGGACCTAACAGAAGCAGAAGATATTAAGAAGAGGTGGCAAGAATACACAGAAGAACTGTACAAAAAAAGCTCTTCATGACCCAGATAATCATGATGGTGTGATCACTCACCTAGAGCCAGACATCCTGGAATGTGAAGTCAAGTGGGCCTTAGAAAGCATCACTACGAACAAAGCTAGTGGAAGTGATGGAATTCCAGTTAAGCTATTTCAAATCCTGAAGGATGATGCTGTGGAAGTGCTGCACTCAATATGCCAGCAAATTTGGAAAA
>NW_011494812.1:166937-167728 GCF_000754665.1 Bison bison bison
AAAATCCCATGGACGGAGGAGCCTGGTAGGCTGCAGTCAATGGGGTCGCTAAGAGTCGGACACGACTGAGCAACTACACTTTCACTTTCATGCATCGGAGCAGGCAATGGCAACCCACTCCAGTGTTCTTGCCTGGAGAATCCCAGGGATGGGGGAGCCTGGTGGGCTGCCATCTATGGGGTCCCACAAAGTCTGACATGACTGAAACAACTTAGCAGCAGCAGCAGCAGCAGCATACTGTATTGGTGTTTTTCTTTCTGGCTTACTTCACTCTGTATAATAGGCTCCAGTTTCATTCACCTCATTAGGACTGATTCAAATGTATTCTATTTAATGGATGAGTACAGTGGAAGTGAGAAATAGATTTAAGGGCCTAGATCTGATAGATAGAGTGCCTGATGAACTACGGAATGAGGTTCATGACATTGTACAGGAGACAGGGACCAAGACCATCCCCGTGGAAAAGAAATGCAAAAAAGCAAAATGGCTGTCTGGGGAGGCCTTACAAATAGCTGTGAAAAGAAGAGAAGTGAAAAGCAAAGAAGAAAAGGAAAGATATAAACATCTGAATGCAGAGTTCCAAAGAATAGCAAGAAGAGATAAGAAAGCCTTCTTCAGCGGTCAATGCAAAGAAATAGAGGAAAACAACAGAATGGGAAAGACTAGAGATCTCTTCAAGAAAATCAGAGATACCAAGGGAACATTTCATGCAAAGATGGGCTCGATAAAGGACAGAAATGGAATGGACCTAACAGAAGCAGAAGATATTAAGAAGAGGTGGCAAGAATACA
>NW_011494812.1:167828-174993 GCF_000754665.1 Bison bison bison
AGTGGCCACAGCACTGGAAAAGTCAGTTTTCATTCCAATCCCAAAGAAAGGCAATGCCAAAGAATGCTCAGACTACCACACAATTGCACTCATCTCACACGCTCGTAAAGTAATGCTCAAAATTCTCCAAGCCAGGCTTCAGCAATATGTGAACCGTGAACTTCCTGATGTTCAAGCTGGATTGAGAAAAAGCAGAGGAACCAGAGATCAAATTGTCAACATCCGCTGGATCATGGAAAAAGCAAGAGAGTTCCAGAAAAACATCTATTTCTGCTTTATTGACTATGCCAAAGCCTTTGACTGTGTGGATCACAAGAAATTGTGGAAAATTCTGAAAGACATGGGAATACCAGACCATCTGATCTGCCTCTTGAGAAATTTGTATGCAGATCAGGAAGCAACAGTTAGAACTGGACATGAAACAACAGACTGGTTCCAAATAGGAAAAGGAGTACATCAAGGCTCTATATTGTCACCCTGCTTATTTAATTTATATGCAGAGTACATCATGAGAAACGCTGGACTGGAAGAAACATAAGCTGGAATCAAACTTGCTGGGAGAAATCTCAATAACCTCAGATATGGAGATGACACCACCCTTATGGCAGAAAGTGAAGAGGAACTAAAAAGCCTCTTGATGAAAGTGAAAGAGGAGAGTGAAAAAATTAGCTTAAAGCTCAACATTCAGAAAACGAAGATCATGGCATCCAGTCCCATCACTTCATGGAAAATAGATGGGGAAATAGTGGAAACAGTGTCAGACTTTATTTTTTTCTGGGCTCCAAAATCACTGCAGATGGTGACTGCAGCCATCAAATTTAAAGACATTTACTTCTCGGAAGGAAAGTTATGACCAACCTAGATAGCATATTCAAAAGCAGAGACATTACTTTGCCAACAAAGGTTCATCTAGTCAAGGCTATGCTTTTTCCTGTGGTCATGTATGGATGTGAGAGTTGGACTGTGAAGAAGGCTGAGCGCCAAAGAATTGATGATTTTGAACCGTGGTCTTGGAGAAGACTCTTAAGAGTCCCTTGGACTGCAAGGAGATCCAACCAGTCCATTCTGAAGGAGAGTAGTCCTGGGATTTCTTTGGAAGGAATGATGCTGAAGCTGAAACTCCAGTACTTCGGCCACCTCATGCAAAGTGTTGACTCATTGGAATAGTCTCTTATGCTGGGAGGGATTGGGGGCAGAAGGAGAAGGGGATGACATAGGATGAGATGGCTGGATGATATCACTGACTTGATGGACGTGAGTCTGGGTGAACTCCGGGAGTTGGTGATGGACAGGGAGGCCTGGTGTGCTGTGATTCATGGGGTCGCAAAGAGTCGGACACGAATGAGCGACTGAACTGAACTGAATACTCCATTGTGTATATGTACCACAGCTTTCTTATCCATTCATCTGCTGATGGACATCTAGGTTGCTTCCATGTCCTGGCTATTATAAACAGTGCTGTTATGAACATTGGGGTACACATGTCTCTTTCAATTCAGGTTTTCTCAGTGTCTATGCCCAGCAGTGGGATTGCTGGTCATAAGGCAGTTCTATTACCAGTTTCTTAAGGAATCTCCATAGTGTTGTCCATAGTGCCTGTACTAGTTTGCATTCACACCAACAGTGTAAGAGGGTTCCCTTTTCTCCACACCCTCTCCAGCATTTATTACTTGTAAACTTTTGGATAGCAGCCATTCTGACTGGTGTGAAATGGCACCTCATTGTGGTTTTGATTTGCATTTCAGCAGGTAAAGGAACACAATAAATGCCCACCAAACCAAACAAAAGAAGAGGGGATAGGGGGTCTACCTGAAAAAGGATTCAGAATAATGATAGTAAAAATGATCCAAAATCCTGAAAACAAAATGGAGTTACAGATAAATAGTCTGGAGACAAGGACTGAGAGGATGCAAGAAATGTTTAACAAAGACCTAGAAGAAATAAAAAAGAGTCAATCAATAATGAATAATATAATAACTGAGAATCAAAAACACTCTGGAGGAAATCAATAGTAGAATAACTGAGGCAGAAGATAGGATAAGTGAGGTGGAAGACAGAATGGTGGAAATAAGAAGAGAGGGAAAAGAAAAAAGAATTAAAAGAAGTGAGAACAACCTGAGAGACCTCTGGAACAATGTCAAATGCCCTAACATTCGAATCATAGGAGTCCCAGAAGAAAAAGACAAAAAGAAAGGCCTTGAGAAAATACTTTAGGAGATAATAATTGAAAACTTCCCTAAAATGGGGAAGGAAATAGCCACCCTAATCCAAGAAACCCAGAGTCCCAAACAAGATAAACCCAAGGCAAAACACCCCAAGACAGATAATAATCAAACTAATGAAGATCAAACACAAAGAACAAATATTAAAGCATCATGGGGAAAACAACAAAAAACAAGCAAGGGGAATTCCCATAAGGATGACAGCTGATCTTTCAATAGAAACTCTTTAGGCCAGAAGGGAATGGCAGGACATACTTAAAGTGATGAAAGAGAAAAACCTACAACCCAGATTACTACCCAGCAAGGATCTCATTCAAATATGAAGGAGAAACCAAAAGCTTTACAGACAAGCAAAGGCTGAGATAATCCAGCACCACCAAACCAGCTCTTCAACAAATGCTAAAGGATCTTCTCTAGACATAAAACATAGAAAAAGTTTATAAACTTGAATCCAAAACAACAAAGTAAATGGCAACGGGATCATACTTATCAATATTACCTTAAACGTGAATGAGCTGAATGCCCCAACCAAAAGACAAAGGCTGGCTGAATGGATAAAAAAATAAGACCCCTATATATGCTGCCTATAAGAGACCCACCTGAAAATAAGGGACATATACAAATTGAAAGTGAGGGGCTGGAAAAAGATATTTCACACAAATGGAGACCAAAAGAAAGCAAGAGTAACAATACTCATATCAGATAAAATAGACTTTAAAATAAAGGCCATGAAAAGAAACAAAGAAGGATACTATGTAATGATCGAAGGGTCAATCCAAGAAGAAGATACAACAATTATAAATATAAAGGCACCCAACATAAGAACACCACAATATGTAAGGCAAATGCTAACAAATATGCACGGGAAATTAATAGTAAAACAATAATAGTGGGAGACTTTAATACCCCACTCACACTTATGGATAGATCAACTAAACAGAAAATTAACATGGAAACACAAACTTTAAATGATACAATGGACAAATTGCTGCTGCTGCTAAGTCTCTTCAGTCATGTCCATCTCTGTGCGACCCCAGAGATGGCAGCCCACCAGGCTCCACCGTCCCTGGGATTCTCCAGGCAAGAGTGCTGGAGTGGGTTGCCATTTCCTTCTCCAATACATGAAAGTGAAAAGTGAAAGTGAAGTCGCTCAGTTGTGTCCTATCTTTGCCACCGCATGGACTGAAGCCTACCAGGTCCCTCTGTCCATGGGGTTTTCCAGGCAAATGTGCTGGAGTGGGTTGCCATTGCCTTCTCCAAATGGGCCAGTTAGATTCAATTGATATCTATAAGACATTTCACACCAAAACAGTGAATTTCACCTTTTTCTCAAGTGCACATGGAATCTTCTCCAGGATAGATCACATCCTGGGCCATAAATCTAGCCTTGGTAAATTCAGAAAAATTGAAATCATTCCAAGTATCTTTTCTGATCACAATGCAGGAAGATTAGATGTCAAATACAGGAAAAAAACTATTGAAAGTACAAACATATGGAGGCTAAATAACAGACTTCTGAATAATCAACGAATCACAGAAGAAATCAAGAAAGAAATAAAAATATGCATAGAAATGAATGAAAGTGAAAACACAACAATCCAAAACCTATGGGACTCAGTAAAAGCATTGCTAAGGGGAAGGATCATAGCAATCCAAGCCTACCTCAAGAAACAAGAGAAAAGGCAAATAAACAATCTAACTCTACACCTAAAGCAACTAGAAAAGGAAGAACCCAAGATCATAAAATTTAGGGCAGAAATAAGTGAAAAAGAAACAAAGGAGACCATAGTAAAAAATAACAAAGCTAAAAGCTGGTTCCCCGAGAAGATAACTAAAATAGACAAACCATTAACCAGACTCATCAAGAAACAAAGGGAGAAGAATCAAATCAAGAAAATTAGAAATGAAAATGGAGAAATCACAACAGACAACACAGAAATATAGAGGCTCATAAGAGGCTACTATCAGCAACTATAGGCCAATATAATGGACAACTTGGAAGAAATGGACACATTCTTAGAAAAGCATAACTTTCCAAAACTGAACCAGGAAGAAATAGACAATCTTAACAGACCCATCACAAGCACAGAAATTGAAACTGTAATCAGAAATCTTTCAACAAACAAAAGCCCAGGACCAGACAGCTTCACAGCTGAATTCTACCAAAAATTTAGAGAGGAGCTAGCACCTGTCCTACTCAAAGTCTTCCAGAGAATTGCACAGGAGGGTAAACTTCCAAACTCATTCTATGTGGCAACCATCACCCTAATATCAAAACCTGACAAAGATGCCACAAAAAAAGAAAACTACAGGCCGATATCACTGACGAACATAGATGCAATAATCCTTAACAAAATTCTAGCAAACAGTATCCAACAACATATTAAAAAGATCATGCCTCATGACCAAGTGGGCTTTATCCCAGGGATGCAAGGATTCTTCAATATCCGCAAATCAATCAATGTGATATACCACGATAACAAATTGAAAAATAAAAACCATATGGTTATCTCAATAGATGCAGGCAAAGCGTTTGACAAAATTCAACATCCATTTGTGATAAAAACCCTCCAGAAAGTAGGAATAGAAGGAACATGCCTCAACATAATGAAAACTGTATATGAAAAACCCACAGCAAACATTATCCTCAATGGTTAAAAATTGAAAGCAGTTCCCCTAAAGTCAGGAACAAGACGAGGGTGCCTACTCTCACCACTACTATTCAACATAGTTTTGGAAGTTTTAGCCACAGCAATCAGAGAAGAAAAATAAATAAATGGAATCCAGATTGGAAAAGTAGAAGTAAAACTCTCACTATTTGCAGATGACATGATCCTATACATAGAAAACCCTTTAGACTCCACCAGAAAATTACTAGAGCTAATTAATGAATATGCTAACGTTGCAGGATATAAAATTAACACACAGAAATCCCTTGCATTCCTATACAGTATCAATGAGAAAACAGAAGGATAAATTAAGGAAACAATTCCATTCACCATTGCAATGAAAAGAATAAAATACTTAGGAATGAATCTACCTAAAGAAACAAAAGACCTATATATAGAAAACTATAAAACACTGATGAAAGAAATCAAAGATGACACAAATAGATGGAGAAATATACCATGTTTACGGATTGGAAGAATCAATATAGTGAAAATGAGTATACTACCCAAAGCAATCAATAGATTCAATGCAATCCTTATCAAGCTACCAACGGTATTTTTCAGAGAACTAGAACAAATAATTTCACAATTTGTATGGAAATGTAAAAAACTTCGAATAGCCAAAGCAATCTTGAGAAAGAAGGATGGAACTGGAGGAATCAACCTGCCTGACTTCAGGCTCTGCTACAAAGCTAGTCATCAAGACAGTATGGTACTGGCACAAGGACAGAAATATAGATCAATGGAACAAAATAGAAAGCCCGGAGATAAATCCATGTACCTATGGACACCTTATCTTCGACAAAGGAGGCAAGAATATACAATGGAGAAAAGACAATCTCTTTAACAAGTGGTGCTGGGAAAACTGGTCAACCACTTGTAAAAGAATGAAACTAGAACACTTTCTAACACCATACACAGAAACAAACTCAAAATGGATTAAAGATCTAAATGTAAGGCCAGAAACTATAAAAGTCCTAAAGGAAAACATAGGCAGAACACTCTCCGATGTAAATAACAGCAGGATCCTCTATGACCCACCTCCAGAATATTGGAAATAAAAGAAAAAATAAACAAATAGGACCTAATTAAACTTAAAAGCTTTTGCACAACAAAGGAAACTCTAAGCAAGGTGAAAACACAGTCTTCAGAATGGGAGAAAATAACAGCAAGTGAAGAACCTGGGAAAGAACTAATCTCCAAAATATACAAGAAGCTCCTGCAGCTCAATTCCAGAAAAATAAACTATCCAATAAAAAAAAATGGGCCAAGAACTAAACAGACATTTCTCCAAAGAAGACATCAGATCAGATCAGATCAGTCACTCAGTCGTGTCCGACTCTTTGCGACCCCATGATCCCAGCACGCCAGGCCTCCCTGTCCATCACCAACTCCCGGAGTTCACCCAGACTCATGTCCATCGAGTCAGTGATGCCATCCAGCCATCTCATCCTCTATCGTGCCCTTCTTCTCTTGCCCCCAATCCTCCCAGCATCAGAGTCTTTTCCAATGAGTCAACTCTTCGCATGAGGTGGCCAAAGTACTGGAGTTTCAGCTTCAGCATCATTCCTTCCAAAGAAATCCCAGGGCTGATCTCCTTTAGAAGAGACTGGTTGGTTCTCCTTGCAGTCCAAGGGACTCTCAAGAGTCTTCTACAACACCACAGTTCAAAAGCATCCAATCTTTGGGGCTCAGCCTTCTTCACAGTCCAACTCTCACATCCATACATGACCACAGGAAAAACCATAGCCTTGACTAGATGGACCTTTGTTGGCAAAGTAATGTCTCTGCTGTTGAATATGCTATCTAGGTTGGTCATAACTTTCCTTCCGAGAAGTAAGCGTCTTTTAATTTCAAGGCTGCAGTCACCATCTGCAGTGATTTTGGAGCCCAGAAAAATAAAGTCTGTCACTGTTTCCACTGTTTCCCCATCTATTTCCCATGAAGTGGTGGGACCGGATGCCATGATCTTCGTTTTCTGAATGTTGAGCGTTAAGCCAACTTTTTCACTCTCCACTTTCACCTTCATCAAGAGGCTTTTTAGTTCGTCTTCATTTTCTGCCATAAGGGTGGTGCCATCTGCATATCTGAGGTTATTGATATTTCTCCCAGCAATCTTGATTCCAGCATGTGTTTCTTGCAGCCCAGCGTTTCTCATGATGTACTCTGCATTTAAGTTAAATAAGCAGGGTGACAATATAGCCTTGACGTACTCCTTTTCCTATTTGGAACCAGTCTGTTGTTCCATGTCCAGTTCTAACTGTTGCTTCCTGA
>NW_011494812.1:175445-179849 GCF_000754665.1 Bison bison bison
TAAGGCCCACTTGACTTCACATTCCAGGATGTCTGGCTCTAGGTCAGTGATCACACCATCGTGATTATCTGGGTAGTGAAGATCTTTTTTGTACAGTTCTACTGTGTATTCTTGCCATCTGTTCTTAATATCTTCTGCTTCTGTTAGGTCCATGCCATTTCTGTCCTTTATCGAGCCCATCTTTGCATGAAATGTTTCTTTGGTATCTCTGATTTTCTTGAAGAGATCCCTAGTCTTTCCCATTCTGTTGTTTTCCTCTATTTCTTTGCAATGACCGCTGAAGAAGGCTTTCTTATCTCTTCTTGCTATTCTTTGGAACTCTGCATTCAGATGTTTATATCTTTCCTTTTCTTCTTTGCTTTTCACTTCTCTTCTTTGCTCAGCTATTTGTAATGCCTCCCCAGACAGTCATTTTGCTTTTTTGCATTTCTTTTCCACGGGGATGGTCTTGATCCCTGTTTCCTGTACAATGTTACGAACCTCATTCCATAGCTCATCAGGCACTCTATCTATCAGATCTAGGCCTTTAAATCTATTTCTCGCTTCCACTGTATAATCATAAGGGATTTGATTTGGGTCATACCTGAATGATCTAGTGGTTTTCCCTACTTTATTCAATTTATGTCTGAATTTGGCAATAAGGAGTTCATGGTCTGAGCCACAGTCAACTCCTGGTCTTGCTTTTGCTGACTGTATAGAGCTTCTCCATCTTTGACTGCAAAGAATATAGTCAGTCTGATTTCGGTGTTGACCATCTGGTAATGTCCATGTATAGAGTCTTCTCTTATGTTGTTGTAAGAGGGTGTTTGTTATGACCAGTGCATTTTCTTGGCAAAAGTCTATTAGTCTTTGCCCTGCTTCATTCCGTATTCTAAAGCCAAATTTGCCCTGTTACTCCAGGTGTTTCTTGACTTCCTACTTTTGCATTCCAGTCCCCTATAATGAAAATGACATCTTTTTTGGGTGTTAGTTCTAAAAGGTCTTGTAGGTCTTCATAGAACCGTTCAACTTCAGCTTCTTCAGCGTTACTGGTTGGGGCCTAGACTTGGATTACTGTGATACTGAATGGTTTGCCTTGGAAATGAACAGAGATCATTCTGTCGTTTTTGAGATTGCATCCAAGTACTACAGATGGCTAACAAGCACATGAAAAGATGCTCACCATCACTCATTATCAGAGAAATGCAAATCAAAACCACAATGAGGTATCATCTTATGCCAGTCTGAATGGCTGCTATCAAAAAGTCTACAAACAATAAATGCTGGAGAGGGTGCGGAGAAAAAGGAACACTTTTACATTGCTGGTGGAAATGCAAACTAGCACAGCCACTATAGAGAACAGTGTGGAGATTCCTTAAAAAACTGAAAATAGAACTGACATACAACCCAGCAATCCCACTTCTGGGCATACACACTGAGGAAACCAGAATTGAAAGCAACACAAGTACCAATGTTCATTGCAGCACTGTTTACAATAGCCAGGACATGTAAGCAACCTAGATGTCTATTGGCAGATGAACGGATAAGAAAGCTGTGGTACATACACATAATGGAATATTACTCAGCCATTAAAAAGAATACACTTGAATCAGTTCTAATGAATGAATGAAATTGGAGCCTATTGTAAAGAGTGAAGTTAGTCAGACAGAAAAACACCAATACAGCATGCTGCTAAATCACCTCATTCGTGTACGACTCTGTGTGACCCCATAGACGGCAGCCCACCAGGCTCCCCTGTCCCTGGGATTCTCCAGGCAAGAACACTGGAGTGGGTTGCCATTTCCTTCTCCAATGCATGAAAGTGAAAAGTGAAAGTGAAGTCACTCAGTCATCTCCGACTCTTCTCAGCCCCTGGATTGCAGCCCACCAGTCTCCTCCACCTATGGGATTTTCCAGGCAAGAGTACTGGAGTAGGGTGCCATTTCCTTCTCCACCAATACAGCATATTAACGCATATATGTGGAATTTAGAAAGATGGTAATGATGACCCTATATGCGAGACAGCAAAAGAGACACAGATGTAAAGAACAGTCCTTTGGACTCTGTGGGAGAAGGCGAGGGTGGGATGATTTGAGAGGGTAGCCTTGAAACATGTATATTATCATGTGTGAAGTGGATCGCTGGTCCAGGTTAGATGCATGAGACAGGGTGCTCAGGGCTGGTGCACTGGGATGACCCTGGGGGATAGGATGGGGAGGGAGGTGGGAGGGGTTTCTGGTTGGGAACACATGTGCACCCATGGCTGATTCATGTCGATGTATGGCAAAAATCACTACAATATTGTAAAGTATTTAGCCTCCAATTAAAATAAATAAGTTAAATTTAAAATAAAAAAGAATATAATCCGTCTGATTTTGGTGTTGACCATCTGGTGATGTCCATTTGTAGAGTCTTCTCTTGTGTTGTTGGAAGAGGGTGTTTGCTATGACCAGTGCATTCTTCTGGCAAAACTCTATTAGCCTTTTTTAATAATTTGTTATTATTAGCCTTTGTTAATCATACATAATGGTCTGCCTCAAGGGACCCTGCCTCTCTGTGTGACTGTTAAAGTGCCTTTGTTTAGCTCACAAAGTGATAATCTGACTCCACTCACTCGTGAATGGCTATAAAAACAAGAGATTAACACACCCCTTCCAAAGGCTGGCCCTTCTGGGAGATATTCTGCAAGACTATAGATGCTTTTTACTTTACTTCCCTGCCCCTCCCTCTCTATTCTGCCTTTTGACTTTAGTTCTTCAATGCTTCTCTCTCTGACTCTATGAAAGAACCTGGTTTCCAGGCCCCAGTAAGATGGTTACTTTGAGGCATTAGTCTGCTGTCTTCTTGGTCAGCTGGCTTTCTGAACAGTCATATTTCTTGCCTCAACAGCTCATCTCTCAGATTCATTGGCCTGTTGTGTGATAAGCAGAGTGAGCTTGGAGTCAGTAACACCAGGATTTCTCTCCAGTTCTTCTTTCCTTTGGGGCCCATATTGCTCTTGGAGTGAATCACAGTAACGTGACTTGCTTTAGCCAAAAAAATGTTAGCATAAGAAATGTGTATCACTTCTAGATGGAATAAACATGTCAAACTCTTCCATTCTCCATGCTCTGTGTCCCTGTCCCAGCAAACCCTGAAGCCTTGCATTGAGGTGGTTGCACCACAAGATGGACCAAAGTGGACCATGGAGTGACTATGATGAACAAAGTCCCTCTGATGACCAGTGTAGGAAACGTAGTATGAATGAAAAAAAGAAAACTCAAAACTATGATTATAAGCCACTGAGATTTGAAGATGATTTGTTTACAGCAGTATAATTTAACGTAATATGACTAATACACTGATCAACAGAAAATGTATGTAGGGACCAGGCAACTAATAACCCAAACCCTGAAGTGTCACAAAAAGGAAATATCTCTGTAGGCTACAGTGGTCATACAAGGCAATACTGGTCAACTGGAATAATGGGACATAGACTGGATGCAGTTCAGAAGAGAAAAAAATTAAGGATTATGCACTTGGAGTTGAAAAGTAAATACATTCAAGGGCAAGATGTCGGCCACTCAAAGGCAATTGAGTGGAAAATTAAAAGTATAGCTTTATTTAATAGCCAGCTGACCAGCAGGAATTGCCACAACTCTGCAGTTCTGTTGACTGAAAAAAATACAAGCAGAAAACTGGCAAATGAGAAGCATGTTTGTATCATGAGGTAACTGCTATACTGGTCCGCACATATCAGAACTGTTATGGAGCTGGGCCAGCTCTGGTCTCCATTGCTCAATGGGGTTGAGAGAACATGGAAAGAGTTCAGAATAAAAGCAAAACAGTCAATCAGTGACCAGCAAAGAAGGGCTAAAGACCTGCGATTATTTACTGTAGAGAGAAAAAGCTACAGGATCACTTGAGAAGCATCAACACTGAGCATAGACTTCAGAAGAGTCACAACATAGAGGATGATGGCTATTTTTTTCTCTGCTGCCAAGAACACAAAAAGAATGGCCTCATTAGTGTTAAGCAAAAGGAAGAATTTCCTGACCCCAAGGCTTGTTTGACCCCAGATAGGATGGGAGATTTCTCTCTAGAGGACATGACAAAAATCATTGTTCTTTTGAATGTAATGGAATCCTTGGGTCCTTCCCAAAGTAAAGGGATGGAAGATTCTCCATTTCTTTTCTGCCATGACCCAGGTCATGGATGATGTTCACCATGGGATACACTCCCATGGGCATGCTGATATTTTGAACAACTCTCAATATGCTGCTGGTGACTGCATCCTTTTCCTTATCTCAAGAAAACATCAGATAACAAGAGAGAGTCATGTTGTGATCAGGATCACTGCAAACCCTCTTTTTTTTTAAAAAAAGGTAAATGTCCATTTTTTTAACTTTTGCTTTTAAAAATTAAAAAAAAAAAGAAAGAAATCCT
>NW_011494812.1:180042-184410 GCF_000754665.1 Bison bison bison
AGCTGATCAAGAAAATAAGAGTCTTGATCCTCAGGACTGAAGTGAGATCAAGGCAATGAGACTATGTAGAACATGTTCTTGTTTTTCATCGATGTTCTGTTAAAGTCACAGGGAATGCTGACTTAGAGATAAAAAGATATATATATATTTCCAAATAATTTATCGTATGCAGTATTTCTTTATAATAAAATACCAGCTAAGAAGTGTTTAACCTTGTCATAATCCTGGGTAATGCAGACATAAATTTCTTTGGCTTTCAGGCACACAGCTTGCCCTCCACTATATTTTTAAAACAACAGACAAACAAAAACCATCCATAACATCATGAATTCACAAGTCTAGCTCCTTTCCCATATTTTTATCATAGCATTATAGATAGTATTTTAGCACTTTATGGAGTGTCTCCACACACAGATAAATGAATTTCCTCTTCTTTTCCTGTTGATTCATTAACACTGAACTCATGGCTTACAACCCTACAATTCATACCTGAACAAATCTCATCTACATGTGTATCTTCTCCATAAGGCATATATCAGGCTTCTTGTCAGCCTTCTTGTGCTTAGCAACACTTGACAACACTGTGGCATTTTGATGTAGGGCTACTTTAAGCATAAAAATCACCAACAAAGAACACAACAAATGTGGCACTAGACAGACAGTAAAAAGGACACATTTGAAGTTTGAGAACTGAAAAAAAAAGACAGAACATCACCTTGTGCAACCTCATCTGGGAACTAGTTAGGTGGGTGGCATTTTGAGCCACTCTGAACATGTCCATGAATGCTGTGAAAGCATTGTGAGTATTGTTTTGATGGTTACAGGTAAATTTTTGCAGGTAGGCCAACTAACATATGCAGAATTGGAGAATGGTGAAAATCGATTCTTCATGACTAATGCCCCAAAAGACAGGGTGAGTTAAGCTATCCATGTCTAGATTTCAATTATTTTAGGATCCATTAATTAATCAAATACTTATTAGGCACTTACCATATAGCAGGGACATAGTGAGTACAAAGTAGTGGGGTGTAGGGAAATAGTAATTAGCCAAGATGGTGGTGGTCAGGCTCTCTCATCCCACATCCTCTTGGTCTCACTCTACATTCTGTAAATAACGACTTTGCATGGTCATGTAACAGCTGAGGTCATTTATAACAATGTGTACATGCATCATGACGTACTCACTTGGCCACGTGCCACCTTTGGTCTGTATACCTATATAAGCACCACCTGAAAAGCCCTTGTGGCTGCCTCTGCTGTGTCAGCTATGTTTGCATTGCTGCTGCGGCAGCCACTGGAGAATAAAACATGTCTGCCGTTCCTATGGAGAAGGCAATGGCAACCCACTCCAGTACTCTTGCCTGGAAAATCCCAGGGGAGGAGCTTCGTAGGCTGCAGTCCATGGGGTTGCTAGGAGTCCGACATGACTGAGCGGCTTCACTTTCACTTTTCACTTTCATGCATTGGAGAAGGAAATGGCAACCCTCTTCAGTGTTCCTGCCTGGAGAATCCCAGAGATGGGGGAGCCTGGTGGGCTGCCTTCTGTGGGGTCGCACAGAGTTGGCCACGACTGAAGTGACTTAGCAGCAGCAGTTCCTATGGCTTCCTACATTTTCTTCCATTTTCAGCACTCTTACTTTGTCTGCCCTGGGTTCAGTGAACAATGAGACATGGGAAGAGAAAGATCATCATTGTCTTCTGAGCTGGAAAGTTTTGCCTTGCTAATTTGATTTCACGGTTTACTGTTTTCATAGTTTGTTGCTTCTTAGTTTCTTAGTACGGCAACTTATTTGGGTTGAACTAAGAAGGCAATGGCACCCCACTTCAGTACTCTTGCCTGGAAAATACCATGGACTGAGGAGCCTGGTGGGCTGCAGGCCATGGGGTCGCGAAGAGTCAGACACGACTGAGCGACTTCCCTTTCACTTTTCACTTTCATGCATTGGAGAAGGAAATGGCAACCCACTCTAGTGTTCTTGCCTGGAGAATCCCAGGGACTGGGGAGCCTGGTGGGCTGCCATCTATGGGGTCGCACAGAGTCGGACACGACTGAAGTAACTTAGCAGCAGCAGCAGGGAAAAGCAGCTTAATCCTAAATTGATTGCTTTAAAATGGTTAGGGGGCTGAGAGAGGAGGCCCAGGGAATGCAGAACATCTGGATGGACCAAGTGCAGGTGGTTGTTTTTGAAAAAAGAAGTTGTGATGGGAGAGGGAGCAAAGGTGAAGAATATGGGATGGGGGAGGGCAAACAAAGGAGCTGTTGCAATCTTCCTACCTGCATTACAGTGGTTAGTTACTTCTCTAGGTTTGAATCTACCTCATCACACTTGCATAAAAGCTGTGTGGTGTTTGGTTTGTTGACTCCACCCTCATCTGTAGTTCTGGACTCTGATCAGCCTAAGGCCATTCTGAGAAAGCATCCTTGACAATGCGTTAAAAGATGGACAGGTAACTTATAGTTTAAGTCAATCATCATATATATCCATGATTAGAGTGATGGTTCAGGGTGAAGCATTTACTCTATGAGGCCCAATTCTTGAGTTTCATAGTGGAGTAAAGATACGTTCTCTCTGGTCCTGGATGTTATGGTGTGGGGTATAAAGTTTGCAACAACTACAACTATTTGTCCAGCACAAGATAAACAAGCCTGAGGAAGAAATAATGCATACAATAAAGCAGGTCATTGTACCACTGAAATTTGCTAGAAGGGTAGGTCTAAAGTGTTCTCACCACACACACACACACACACACACACAGGTAATGTTTTGAGGTGGTGAATATATTATTTAGCTTGATGGTATTGATAATTTCACAGTTTATATGTATATAAAATATCTAGTTGTACACTTCAAATATGTACAATTTTCATTTGTCAGTTATATTTCTCTAATAGAAAACTGGAGAAGGCAATGGCACCCCACTCCAGTACTCTTGCCTGGAAAATCCCATGGGCGGAGGAGCTTGGTGGGCTGCAATCCGTGGGGTTTCAAAGAGTCGGACACGACTGAGTGACTTCACTTTCACTTTTCACTTTCATGCATTGGAGAAGGAAATGGCAACCCACTCCAGCGTTCTTGCCTGGAGAATCCCAGGGACAGGGGAGCCTGGTGGGCTTCTGTCTATGGGGTCGCATAGAATCGGACACGACTAGAGTGACTTAGCAGCAGCAGAATAGAAAACAACATCTACAACAAAACATTAAGAAAAAGAAGACAGAGACAACTGACCACAGAAGAGTCCAGATTTAGTTCAGTTCAGTTGCTCAGTCATGTCCGACTCTTTGCAACCACATGAAACACAGCACACCAGGCCTCCCTATCCATCACCAACTGCTGGAGTCTACCCAAACCCATGTCCATCGAGTCGGTGATGTCATCCAACCATCTCATCCTCTGTCATCCCCTTCTCTTCCTGCCCTCAATCTTTCCCAGCATCAGGGTCTTTTCCAATGAGTCAGTTCTTTGCATCAGGTGGCCAAAGTATTGGAGTTTCAGCTTCAGCATCAGTCCTTCCAATGAACACCCAGGATTGATCTCCTTTAGGATGGACTGGTTGGATCTCCTTGCAGTCCAAGGGACTCTCAAGAGTCTTCTCCAACACCACAGTTCAAAAGCATCAGTTCTTCAGTGCTCAGCTTTCTTTATAGTCCAACTCTCACATCCATACATGACCACTGGAAAAACCATAGCCTTGATTAGATGGACCTTTGTTGACAAAATAACATCTCTGCTTTTGAATATGCTATCTAGGTTGGTCATAACTTTCCTTCCAAGGAGTAAGCGTCTTTTAGTTTCATGGCTGAAATCACCATCTGCTGAGTCCAGATTAACCTGTAGCTAAAGCCTGAATTACCCTGGGCTTTTCATTTGTGTCATTCAATAAATCCCATTTTGTTTCAGTCTCACCAGTTGGATTTTTCTCTCATTAGTGTGACAAAAACATCTTCTCTGACATACATGAACTTAAGGGGACTATCAGCTAATTTTTACTCTTACTTGAAAGACTCCTCTTCATTTTCATCTTTTTCCCCCCTCTATTCTTTAAAATTGAATGGTTTGTCTTGGAAATGAACAGAGATCATTCTGTCGTTTTTGAGATTGCATCCAAGTACTGCATTTCGGACTCTTTTGTTGATCATGATGGGTACTCCATTTCTTCTGAGGGACTCTTACCTGCAGTAGTAGATATAATGGTCATCTGAGTTAAATTCATCCATTCCAGTCCATTTCAGTTTGCTGATTCCTAGAATGTCGACATTCACTCTTGCCATCTCTTGTTTGACCACTTCCAATTTGCCTTGATTCATGGACCTGACATTCCAGGTTCCTATGCAATATTGCTCTTTACAGCATTGGACTTTGCTTCTAT
>NW_011494812.1:185196-188881 GCF_000754665.1 Bison bison bison
GAAGGAATGATGCTAAAGCTGAAACTCCAGTACTTTGGCCACCTCATGCGAAGAGTTGACTCCTTGGAAGACTCTGATGCTGGGAGGGATTGGGGGCAAGAGGAGAAGGGGACGACAGAGGATGAGATGGCTGGATGGCATCACTGACTCGATGGACGTGAGTCTGAGTGAAATCCGGGAGTTGGTGATGGACAGGCAAGCCTGGCATGCTGCGATTCATGGGGTCGCAAAGAGTCGGACACGACTGAGTGACTGATCTGATCTGATCTGATTCTTTAACATTGATTTCTTAACCTCTTGTCTTTTTTTTTTAATATGTGTTTTCACCTTGTTAAACTCTTAAACTGTCTTGTTAACTATGACATCTGGGTCAATCCTCCTCCTGGACTCTTCTCATATATGTCTAACAAACCACCAATCAGGGATCAAAGTGCTCATCCTGCTGCTGTGTGAGTGACTTGGAAAGGCTCCTTGTTCCTCGTTGTGTTCTTTAATTAAATGGAGACAAAAATTCATACTCTCAGGGTTTTCATCGGGATGAAAAGACAATCTAACACCAGCGTTGAATAAATGTGAAATGCCGTTATTATAACAGTTAAATAATCAAAATACAAGATACTTTCCTTGGATTTACTCCTAAAAAATGTTTGTTCATTTGTTTATTCATTCATTGATCACGTATTCAGCTGTTAATATTTTTATGTTAAACATATTCAAAGTGTTTTTAAAATATGAGAATCAACTGGGTCTCTAGTTATTTAAAACACAATGAGTAATTTCTTCCTCCAAACTTATATCTGTTTTGATGTCTATATTTAATTACCCAGAGTCAAACTTCAGAATGCTTTAAAAAAATTAATTTATTTGGTTATGCTGGGTCCTGCAACATATTATGGTGTGGGGTATAAAGCTTGTAACAACTACAGTATGCCAGATCTTTTATTAATTGCAGCATGTGGAATCTAGTTCCCTGACCAGGGATCAAACCTGGGCCCCCTGCATTGGGAGCATGGAGGCTTAGCGACTGGACCACCAGGGATGTCCCTCAGAAATCTCTGTAGACTTTGTTTTCCAATTTTTCTGTTAACCAACTTACTATCTATAAAATCTCTGAAAATTATTTCTCCTTTGCACTATTAGTGGGCTTTATTATCCTTGGCATAGGATGAATATAGAACCTTCCTCTTTCTTGTTATACATTCTTGTCAATTTCCTAAACGAATACTCTGTCTCAGCCATGGTGGGCTCCTGCTGAAGGAATAGAAGTTTCTGCTACAGAGAATCTCCCCAAGGAAGGGTCAAGATCCTAACATAAAATGGGAGGCAGAATAACATATTTAAAAGCTCATACATCATGACCAAGTGGGCTTTATTCCAGGAATGCAAGGATTCTTCAATATTTGCAAATCAATCAATGTTATACACCATATTAACAAAATGAAAGACAAAAACCATATGATTTCAGAGAAAGCCTTTGACAAAATTAAACACTCATTTATGATAAAACCTCTCCAGAAAGCAGGCCTAAGAGGAACATACCTCAACATAATAAAAGACATATACAACAAACCTACAGCAAACATTATCCTCAATGCTGAAAATTGAAAGTATTTGCTCTAAAATTAGGAATAAGACAAGGGTGCCCAGTCTCACCACTATTATTCAACAAAGTTTTGGAAGTCCTAGCCACAGCAGTCAGAGAAGAAAAAGAAATAAAAGGAATCCAGATTGGAAAAAAGTAAAACTCTCACTGTTTGCAGATGACATGATCCTATACATAGAAAACCCTAATGATACCACCAGAAAATTACTGGAGCTAATCAATGAATATAGTAAAATTGCAGAATATAAAATTAATACACAGAAATCCCTTGCATTCCTATACAGTAATAATAAAAAAACAGAAGGAGAAAGTAAGGAAAAAGCCCCATTCACCATTGCAATGAAAAGAGTAAAATACTTAGGAATAAATTTACCTAAAGAAACAAAGAACCTATATGTAGAAAACTATAAAACACTGATGAAAGAAATCAAAGATGACACAAATAGATGGAGAAATATACCCTGTTCATGGATTGGAAGAATCAATATAGTGAAAATGAGTATACTACCCAAAGCAATCTATAGATTCAATGCAATCCCTATCAAGCTGCCAATGGTATTTTTCACAGAAATAGAACAAATAATTTCACAATTTGTATGGAAACACAAGAAACCTCAAATAACCAAAGCAATCTTGAGAAAGAAGAATGGGACTGGAGGAATCAACCTTCCTAGCTTCAGATTATACTACAAAGCTCAGTCATCAAGACAGTATGGTACTGGCACAAAGACAGAAATATAGATCAATGGAACAAAATAGAAAACCTAGAGATAAGTCCATGAACCTATGGACACTTTATCTTTGACAAAGGAGGCAAAAATATGCAAAGGAGAAAAGACAGTCTCTTTAACAAATGATGCTGGGAAAACTGGTCAACCACATGTAAAAGAATGAAACTAAAAAACTATTTAACACCACACACAAAAATAAACTCAAAATGGATTAAAGAAATGTAAGTTTAATTAGGTCTCATTTGTTTATTTTTGCTTTTATTTCCAATATTCTGGGAGGTGGGTCATAGAGGATCCTGCTGTGATGTATGTTGGAGAGTGTTTTGCCTATGTTCTCCTCTAGTTTTATAGTTTCTGGTCTTACGTTGAGATCTTTAATCCATTTTGAGTTTATTTTTGTGTATGGTGTTAGAAAGTGTTCTAGTTTCATTCTTTTACAAGTGGTTGACCAGTTTTCCCAGCACCACTTGCTAAAGAGATTGTCTTTAATCCATTGTATATTCTTGCCTCCTTTGTCAAAGATAAGGTGTCCATATGTGCATGGATTTATCTCTGGGCTTTCTATTTTGTTCCATTGATCAATATTTCTGTCTTTGTGCCAGTACCATACTGTCTTGATAACTGTGGCTTTGTAATAGAGCCTGAAGTCAGGTAGGTTGATTCCTCCAGTTCCATTCTTCTTTCTCAAGATAGCTTTGGCTATTCGAGTTTTTTTTGTATTTCCATACAAATTGTGAAATTATTTGTTTTAGCTCTGTGAAGAATACCGTTGGTAGCTTGATAGGGATTGCATTGAATCTATTGATTGCTTTGGGTAGTATACTCATTTTCACTATATTGATTCTTCCAATCCATGAACATGGTATATTTTCCCATCTATTAGTGTCCTCTTTGATTTCTTTCACCAGTGTTTTATAGTTTTCTATATATAGGTCTTTGGTTTCTTTAGTTAGATATATTCCTAAGTATTTTATTCTGCACAACAAAGGAAACTATTAGCAAGGTGAAAAGGCAGGCTTCAGAATGGGAGAAAATAATAGCAAATGAAGCAACAGACAAACAACTAATCTCAAAAATATACAAGCAACTCCTACAGCTCAACTCCAGAAAAATAAATGACCCAATCAAAAAATGGGCCAAAGAACTAAATAGACATTTCTCCAAAGAAGACATACAGATGGCTAACAAACACATGAAAACATGCTCAACATCACTCATTATCAGAGAAATGCAAATCAAAACCACTATGAGGTACCATTTCATGCCAGTCAGAATGGCTGCAATCCATAAGTCTACAAGCAATAAATGCTGAAGAGGGTGTGGAGAAAAGGGAACCCTCTTACACTGTTGG
>NW_011494812.1:189064-194539 GCF_000754665.1 Bison bison bison
CCTTAAGAAACTGGAAATAGAACTGCCTTATGATCCAGCAATCCCACTGCTGGGCATACACACTGAGGAAACCAGAAGGGAAAGAGACACGTGTACCCTAATGTTCATCGCAGCACTGTTTATAATAGCCAGGACATGGAAGCAACCTAGATGCCCATCAGCAGATGAATGGATAAGAAAGCAGTGGTACATATACACAATGGAGTATTACTCAGCCATTAAAAAGAATACATTTGAATCAGTTCTAATGAGATGGATGAAACTGGAGCCTATTATACAGAGTGAAGTAATCCAGAAAGAAAAACACCAATACAGTATACTAACGCATATATATGGAATTTAGAAAGATGGTAACAATAACCCTGTGTACGAGACAGCAAAAGAGACACTGATGTATAGATCGGTCTTATGGACTCTGTGGGAGAGGGAGAGGGTGGGGAGATTTGGGAGAATAGCATTGAAACATGTATAATATCATGTATGAAACGTGTCTCCAGTTCAGGTTCGATGCACGATACTGGATGCTTGGGGCTGGTGCACTGGGACGACCCAGAGGGAGGATATGGGGAGGGAGGAGGGAGGAGGGTTCAGGATGGGGAACACAGGTATACCTGTGGCGGATTCATTTCGATATTTGGCAAAACTCAATATTGTAAAGTTTAAAAATAAAATAAAATAAAATAAAAAAAGAAATGTAAGACCAGAAGCTATAAAACTCTTTGAGGAAAACATAGGGAGAACACTTCCTGACATAAATCACATCAAGATCCTCTATGACCCACCTCCCAGAATAATGGAAAACAAAACAAAACAAAACAAAACATATGGGACCTAATTAAACTTAAAAGTTTTTGTACAATGAAGGAAACTATAAGCAAGCTGAAATGCAGCCTTCAGAGTGGAAGAAGATAATAGCAAACAAAACAACTGACAAAGAATTAATCTCCAAAATATACAAGCAATTCATGTAGCTCAATACCAGAAAAATGAACAGCCCAATCAAAAAGTGGGCAAAAGAATTAAATAGACATTTCTCTAAATAAGACATAGGGATAGCTAATAAGCACATTAAAAGATCACTCTTTATTCAGTTCAGTTCAGTTGCTCAGTCGTGTCTGACTCTGCGACCCCATGAACTGCAGCACACGAAGCCTCCTTGTCCATCACCAACTCCCAGAGTCCATCCAAACCCATGTCCATTGTGTCAGTGATGCCATCCAACCACCTCATCCTCTGTTGTTCCCTTCTCCTCCTGCCCCTTTCCCAGCATCAGGGTCTTTTCAAATGAGTCAGCTCTCTGTATCAGGTGGCCAAAGTATTGGAGTTTCAGCTTCAGCATCAGTCCTTCCAATGAACAACCAGGAAACTGATCTTTAGGATGGATTGGTTGGATCTCCTTGTAGTCCAAGGGACTCTTAAGAGTCTTCTCCAACACCACAGTTCAAAAGCTGTGGTGCTTTTGAACTGTGGTGTTCAGATTCTTCGGTGTTCAGCTTTCTTTACAGTCCAACTCTCACATCCATACATGGCTGCTGGAAAAACAATAGCCTTGACTAGACAGACCTTTGTTGGCAAAGTAATGCCTCTGCTTTTTAATATGCTGTCTAGGTTGGTCATAACTTTCCTTCCAAGGAGATAGCATCTTTTAATTTCATGGCTGCAATCACCATCTGCAGTGATTTACTAGGGAAGGGCAAATCAAAACCACAATATAGTATCATCTCATGCCAGTCAGAGTGGCTGCCATCAAAAAGTTTACAAACAAATGCTGGGGAGGGTGTGGAGAAAAGGGAACCCTTTTACACTGTTGGTGGGAATGTAAACTGGTATAGTCACTATGGAGAACAGTGTGGAGATTCCTTAAAAAACTGGAAATATGACTGCCATGTGACCTAGAAATCCTACTGCTGAGCATGCATACTGAGGAAACCAGAAATGAAAGAGACACATGTACCCCAGTGTTCACTACAGAACTGTTTACAATAGCTAGGATATGGAAGCAACCTAGATGTCTATCAGCAGATGAGTGATAAGGAAATTGTGGTACATATACACAATGGAATATTACTCAGTTATAAAAAAGAATGCATTTGAGTCAGTTCTAATGAGGTGGATGAAGAGCCTATTATACAGAATGAAGTAAGTCAGAAAGAGAAATAAAAATACTGTATATTAATGCATATATATGGAATTTAGAAAGACGATAATGACAATCCTTTATGTAAGGCACCAAAAGAGTCACCAATGTAAAGAACAGACTTTTGGAATCTGTGGGAGAAGGTAAAGGCGGGACAATTTGAGAGAATAGCACTGAAACATGTATATTTACATATGTAAAATAGATGAGTGGTGCAAGTTCGGTGCACGAAGCAGGGCACTCAAAAGCCAGTGCTCTGGGACAACTCGGAGGGATGGGGTGGTGGGGGGGAGGTGGTAAGGTGGTCCAGGATGAGGGGACCCATGTGCTCCTGTGGCTGATTTATGTTGGTGTATGGCAAAAACCATTACAATATTGTAAAGTGCCTATCTTCCAATAAAATAAATAAATTAATTTAAAAAGTGTGAGGCAGGTTTGTAATTACACTGGGAAGAAAATAGAAGTTGAAAAACCTGGGATTTCACAGTTGGGAAGAGTTGGCTGTATTGTCCAACTTAGTAGGCAGACCACAGAAGTGAGTAAGTGAAGGATGACAAATGGGCTCCACTGTGAAAACATGTAAAATTCTGAATTATTGTGGCCCACCCACCTAAGTTCTATCTCCTAATTACTTGATAGAAAAGTAACTTGAACAAGTTGGAAGGTGAGATGTTAAAGTGTAAAACTGTGTTGAATAGTAAAAGTGTATATTAGTATTTTATTAATTAGAGTTTAATTTTGTTCTAAATTTTTTATTGGCATGTATAAGATTCTTTATTTTTTTAAAAGGAAATCCAGATATGTAACCAGATGGCTGTAGTCAGCTTTGTAAATGAGAGAAGATGTAACACATCATTGCATCATCACATTTATAAATATTTATGCTTATTATTTATAACATTTAATTATGTATTCTTTAGTTATTGATTATTTTAATTGTTTGTGGTGAATTAAAAACCTTTTTCATATTCACACATGTGAGGAAGGTTAACTGATCAAGTTGACAGCAAACTGCAAGTTTATAGGAAATATATTAGTGCTGCAAAGAAGGATTAAATAGAATTTGTGAGTGCAAGGATTTACAATTCTGGGAAACAGGAAAGCTAATTTTTTCTTAAAAGATCCCTGGCCAAAGCTGCACACAGAAATATGTTTCATCATAGGCAGGAGTAACAGATTAGGAGGAATTTGAGCAAAAATGAAGGAAAAGCCAATGTATATCATGTTTCTAGGAAATTAGTATTAGCCATTCTTGCTTTGAAATCCACTTTCTGTATGACTCTAGTTTGGTATCTAGAAAACTTCTTTGGTCAATCTGATAATTGTTGTGGTCTATAAGTTTCAGAAGTGATTCATTTATGCTTTGTTCAGTTTTCTGTGGTGATTCATACATTCAGTGCCTCAGTGTTAATATGGAACTTAAGAGATTGACCATCTTCACTCATACCTTTCTACTTTCTGCTTTTCTGGATTTTTAAATGGTGGTCACTAAGGATTTGTTTTTGCAGTCTTATTACCATGCATTGTTTGTGCATAGGTGGGCACACATCTTTTTCTACATGAAAAAAAAAATTCATGTAGAAGTTCATACATGATTTTAAAGTGATACATATAGAAGGATTAACAGATTTAAAGTTATTTATTTGTAAATAAGACAGACCCAAAGCATATAAGCTAAGGTTTTAATTGAGGAAGTTATAGCAACACAATCAATAAAAATGTAACCATAGAAAAGTGGAAAAAAAAAGAAAAACAAAAAATTGATAAAGGTGGCACAACACTTTAAGGAGTGTTCTTAAGGAACATTCCTTGAGAAAATTAATAAAAATATTAAAACCTCTCTCAGAGCTAATGAAAAGAGTAATACGTTTTGGAAGAGTAGACATATTACTGCATAATACAGAAGTTAAAATAAGAAAATGCTGTGTATAATTTATATCAACATTTGTTATAGATAAAATTTTATTTTTAAAAACTCCAAGTAAAGGGAGAAAATATGAACATATAAGTAACTGGTAAGGAAAATAAACAAGTAGTTAAAGTTTTTACTAGTTGTGCAGGTTCGAAATCCAGACTATAGGGGATGGCAGGTAATTGTACTTCATGCACATTGTTCTAGGTAGAGAAAAAGATGGAAAACGATTGCAACTGATTTTAGGAGGCAATATTTTCATTATATCAAAGGCAGCAAGATTTTTTCCAGGAAAAAAAACACAAACAAATATTAAACTAGTAGCTAATAGCAAATCTCATTTATGCACATTTATTTAGAAACTATCTCTATATAGACTCAAATAAAATACTTGCAAACAGAAACCAGCACCATATGAAGTGGCATTTATCCAGAGAATGGAAAAATTGTTTACCAATAAAAAATCACTTGATAGAATCCCTTTCTTTAAAAGATTAAGGAAATATAACCATATTATCATCTCCAAAATTATAGAAAAAACATTTGATACCTTTAAATGTCCATTCTGATAAAACATTACTAACTCAGAACAAAAGGAAACTTCCACTGTACTGTCAAATGTAGCTATTAATACACGTAGCCTACATGAGGTAAATTCAATTGTGAATGTTTAAAAGCATTCCATTGAAAATCAAATACAAGTTGTCTGCCTGCTTTAATCTTCACCATTCAATAGAATACTAAGAGTCCTAGTTAATCCAGCAAGGTAAGGAAAATAAGGAGGGATTAAAAGAGAAATTAAACAAAAAGTATTATTTCTTCTGGTTCAAGATGATGGAGTAGATGAACATGTACTCATCTCCTCCTACAAGAGCACCAAAATCACAACTAGCTGTTGAACAACCAAAGACAAAGAAGAAGCCACAGTAAGATGGTAGAATGGGCACAATCACAATAAAATCAAATCCCATATCCAATGGGTGGGTGGCCCACAAACTGGAGAACAATAATACCAAAGAAGTTCTACCACTGTTGTGAAGGTTCAGATCCCCATGTCAGGCTTCCCAGCCTGAGGACTCAATAAAGGGACTGGGAATCCCCAGGGAATCTGATCTTGAAGCACAACAGAATTTGATTATAAGACTTCCATAGGACTGTGGGAAACAGACTTCAGGCTTGGAGGGCACAAACAAAACCTTGTGTGCACCAAGTCTCAGAGGAAAGAAGCAGTGACTCCACAGGAAACTGGAGCAAAACTACCTGCTAGTATTTGAGGGCTTCCTGTAGAAGTGTGGATTAGCAGGGGCACACTACAGAGATAGGGGAACTGGCAGCAGCTGTCTGGGAAGGTCTCCTTTGGCATAAACACTCTTGGAGGTCACCATTAATCTGACCATACAGCCCATAGACTGAGGGCTCAGTAACC
>NW_011494812.1:194813-195691 GCF_000754665.1 Bison bison bison
CCCATGAATGGCCTCCCTGTCCATCACCAACTCCTGGAGTTCACTCAGACCCACAACCATAGAGTCAGTGATGCCATCCAGCCATCTCATCCTCTGTCGTCCCCTTCTCCTCCTGTCCCCAATCCCTCCCAGCATCAGAGTCTTTTCCAGTGAGTCAGCTCTTCGCATGAGGTGGCCAAAGTACTGCAGTTTCAGCTTTAGCATCATTCCTTCCAGAGAACACCCAGGGCTGATCTCCTTCAGAATGGACTGGTTGGATCTCCTTGTAGTCCAAGGGACTCTCAAGAGTCTTCTCCAACACCACAGTTCAAAAGCATCAATTCTTTGGTGCTCAGCTTTCTTCACAGTCCACCTCTCACATCCATACATGACCACAGGAAAAACCATAGCCTTGACTAGACGGACCTTTGTTGGAAAAGTAATGCCTCTGCTTTTCAATATGCTATCTAGGTTGGCCATAACCTTTCTTCCAAAGAGTAAGCGTCTTTTAATTTCATGGCTGCAGTCACCATCTGCAGTGATTTTGGAGCCCAGAAAAATGAACTCTGACACTGTTTCCACTATTTCCCCATTTCTCATGAAGTGATGGGACCAGATGCCATGATCTTCGTTTTCTGAATGTTGAGTTTTAAGCCAACTTTTTCACTCTCCACTTTCACTTTCATCAAGAGGCTTTTTAGTTCCTCTTCACCTTCTGCCGTAAGTGTGGTGTCATCTGCATATCTGAGCTTATTGATATTTCTCCTGGCAATCTTGATTCCAGCTTGTGCTTCTTCCAGCCCAGCGTTTCTCATGATGTACTCTGCATAGAAGTTAAATAAGCAGGGTGACAATATACAGCCTTGACGTACCCCTTTTCCTATTTGGAACCAGTCTGT
>NW_011494812.1:195791-202703 GCF_000754665.1 Bison bison bison
GGTTTCTCAAGAGGCAGGTCAGGTGGTCTGGTATTCCCATCTCTTTCAGAATTTTCCACAGTTTATTGTGATCCACACAGTCAAAGGCTTTGGCATAGTCAATAAAGCAGAAATAGATGTTTTTGTGGAACTCTCCTGCTTTTTCCATGATCCAGCGGATGTTGGCAATTTGGTCTCTGGTTCCTCTGCCTTTTCTAAAACCAGCTTGAACATCAGGAAGTTCACAGTTCACGTATTGCTGAAGCCTGGCTTGGAGAAATTTGAGCATTACTTTACTAGCGTGTGAGATGAGTGCAATTGTGCAGTAGTTTGAGCATTTTGGCATTGCCTTTCTTTGGGACTGGAATGAAAACTGACCTTTTTCCAGTCCTGTGGCCACTGCTGACTTTTCCAAATTTGCTGGCATATTGAGTGCAGCACTTTCACAGCATCATCTTTCAGGATTTGGAATAGCTCAACTGGAATTCTATCACCTCCACTAGCTTTGTTCGTAGTGATGCTTTCTAAGGCCCACTTGACTTCACATTCCAGGATGTCTGGCTCTAGGCCAGTGATCACACCATCGTGATTATCTGGGTCATGAAGATCTTTTTTCTATAGTTCTGCTGTGTATTCTTGCCACCTCTTCTTAATATCTTCTGCTTCTGTTAGGTCCATACCATTTCTGTCCTTTATCAAGCCCATCTTTGCATGAAATGTTCCTTTGGTATCTCTGATTTTCTCGAAGAGGTCTCTAGTCTTTCCCATTCTGTTGTTTTCCTCTATTTCTTTGCATTGATCGCTGAAGAAGGCTTTCTTATCTCTTCTTGATATTATTTGAACTCTTTTCAGATGCTTATATCTTTCCTTTTCTCCTTTGCTTTTTGCTTCTCTTCTTTGCTCAGCTGTTTGTAAGGCCTCCCCAGACAGCCATTTTGCTTTTTTGCATTTCTTTTCCATGGGGATGGTCTTGATCCCTGTCTCCTATACAATGTCATGAACCTCATTCCATAGCTCATCAGGCACTCTACCTATCAGATCTAGGCCCTTAAATCTATTTCTCGCTTCCACTGTATAATCATAAGGGATTTGATTTAGGTCATACCTGAATGGTCTGGTGGTTTTCCCTACTTTCTTCAATTTAAGTCTGAATTTGGCAATAAGGGGTTCATGGTCTGAGCCACAGTCAGGTCCTGGTCTTGTTTTTGTTGACTGTATAGAGCTTCTCCATCTTTGGCTGCAAAGAATATAATTAATCTGATTTCGATGTTGACCATCTGGTGATGTCCATGTATAGAGTCTTCTCTTGTGTTGTTGGAAGAGGGTGTTTTTTATGACCAGTGCATTTTCTTGGCAAAACTCTATTAGTCTTCGCCCCACTTCATTCCATATTCCAAGGCCAAATATGCCTGTTACTCCAGGTGTTTCTTGACTTCCTACTTTTGCATTCCAGTCCCCTATAATGAAAAGGACATCTTTTCTGGATGTTAGTTCTAAAAGGTCTTGTAGGTCTTCATAGAACCATTCAACTTCAGCTTCTTTAGCATTACTGGTTGAGGCCTAGACTTGGATTACTGTGATATTGAATGGTTTGCCTTGGAAATGAACAGAGATCATTTTGTCATCTTTGAGATTGCATCCAAGTACTGCATTTCAGACTCTTTTGTTGACCATGATGGCTACTCCATCTCTTCTGAGAAGAAGCATGAATAACCACAATCCCACAGCAACTAAAACAAACCATATTACAGAAAGTTAATCAGAATGAAAAAGCAGAAAGTTACATTCCAGGTGAAGGGACAAGATAAAACTAGAAAAACAACTAAATGAAGTAGAGATAGGCAACCTTCCAGAAAAAAAGAATTCAGAATGATTATCAGTTCAGTCCAGTTGCTCGGTCATGTCTGACTCTTTGCCACCCCATGGAGTGCAGCACATCAGGCTTCTCTGTCCATCACCAACTCCTGGAGTTGACTCAAACTCATGTCCATTGCATCGGTGATGCCATCCAACCATCTTATCCTCTGCTGCCTTCTTCTTCTTTTCTTTTCAATCTTTACCAGCATCAGGGTCTTTTTTAGTGAGTTGGCTCTTCTCATCTGGTGGCCATGGTACTGGAGTTTCAGCTTTAGTATCAGTCCTTCCAATGATGTTCATGTTCTTTAGGTTTGACTGGTTAGATCTCCTTGAAGTCCAAGGGACTCTCAAGAGTCTTCTCCAACACCACAGTTCAAAAGCATCAATTCTTCAGCACTCAGCTTTCTTTATAGTCCAACTCTCACATTCGTACATGACTACTGGAAAAACCATAGTTTTGACTAGACAGACCTTTGTTGGTAAAGTAATGTCTCTGCTTTTTAGTATGCTGTCTAGGTTGGTCATAGCTTTTCTTTCAAGGAACAAACATCTTTTAAGTTCATGGCTGCAGTCACCATCTGCAGTGATTTTGGAGCCCAGAAAAATAAAGTCAGTCAATGTTTCCCCATCTATTTGCCATGAAGTGATGGGACCAGATGCTATGATCTTAGTTTTCTGACTGCTTAGTTTTAAGCCAACTTTTTTACTCTCCTCTTTCACGTACATCAAAAGACTCTTTAGTTCTTCTTTACTTTCTACCACTAAGGGTGGTGTCATCTGCTTATCTGAGGGTATTGATATTTCTCCCGACAGTCTTGAATTCAGCTTGTGCTTCTTTCAGTCCAGCATTTCTCATGATGTACTCTGCATTTAAGTTAAATAAGCAGGGTGACAATATACAGCCTTGATGGATTCCCTTCCCAATTTGGAACCAGTCATGTATTCCATGTCCGGTTCTAACTGTTGCTTCTTGACCTGCATACAGATTTCTCAGGAGGAAGGTCAGGTGGTCTGATATTCCCATCTCTTGAAGAATTTTCCACAGTTTTTTGTGATCCATACAGTCAAAGGCTTTGGCATAGTCAATAAAGCAACTCTCTTGGAACTCTCTTGCTTTTTTGATGATCCAGCAGGCGCTGGCAATTTGATCTCTGGTTCCTCTGCCTTTTCTAAAACCAGCTTGAACATCTGGAAGTCCACAGTTCATGTACTGTTGAAACTTGGATTGAAGAATTTTGAGCATTACTTTGCTAGTGTGTGAGATAAGCGCAATTGTGCGGCAGTTTGAACATTCTTTGGCATTGCATTTCTTTGGGATTGGAATGAAAACTGACCTTTTCCAGTCCTGTGGCAATGCTGAGTTTTCCAAATTTGCTGGCATATTGACTTCAACACTTCCACAGCATCATCTTTTAGGATTTGAAATAGCTCAACTGGAATTCCATCACCTCCACTAGCTTTGTTCGTAGTAATGCTTTCTAAGGCCCACTTGACTTCACATTCCAGGGTGTCTGGCTCTAGGTCAGTGATCACACCATCGTGATTATCTGGGTTATGAAGATCTTTTTTGTACAGTTCTTCTGTGTATTCTTGCCATCTCTTAATATCTTCTGCTTCTGTTAGGTCCATACCATTTCTGTCCTTTATCGAGCCCATCTTTGCATGAAATGTTCCCTTGGCATCTCTAATTTTCTTGAAGAGATGTCTATTTTTTTCCATTCTATTGTTTTCCTCTATTTCTTTTCATTGATCACTGAGGAAGGCTTGATATTCTTTGGAACTCTGCATTCAAATGGGTATATCTTTCCTTTTCTTTTTTTCCTTTCCTTCTCTTCTTTTCATAGCTGTTTGTAAGGCCTCCTCAGACAAATATTTTGCCTTTTTGCATTTCTTTTTCTTGGGGATGGTCTTGATCCCTGCCTCCTGTACAATGTCATGGACCTCAGTTCTTCAGGCACTCTGTCTATCAAATCTAGTCCTTTGAATCCATTTGTCACTTCCACTGTATAGTTGTAAGGGATTTGATTTAGGTCATACCTGAATGGTCTAGTGGTTTTCCCTACTTTCTTCAATTTAAGTCTGAATTTGGCAAAAAGGAGTTCATGATCTGAGCCACAGTCAGCTCCTGGTCTTCCTTTTGCTGACTGTATAGAGCTTCTCCATCCTTGATTGCAAAGAATATAATCAATCTGATTTTGGCATTGACCATCTGGTGATGTCCATGTGTAGAGTCTTCTCTTGTGTTGTTGGAAAAGGGTGTTTGCTGTGACCAGTTCTCTTAGCAAAACTCTGTTAGCCTCTGACCTGCTTCATTTGTACTCCAAGGTCCAATTTGCCTATTACTCCAGGTCTCTTGACTTCCTACCTTTGCATTCCAGTCCCCTATAATGAAGAGGAGATCTTTTTTGGGTGTTAGTTCTAGAAGGTCTTGTAGGTTTTCATAGAACTGTTCAATTTCAGCTTCTTCAGCATTCCTGGTTGGGGCATAGACTTGGATTACTGTAATATTGAATGGTTTGCCTTGCTAATGAACACAGATCATCCTATTCTTTTTTTATTTTTATTTTTTGGATTGCATCCAAGTACTGCATTTAGGAATCTTTTGTTGACTGTGATGGCTACTCCATTTCTTCTAAGGGATTCTTGCCCATAGTAGTAAATATAATGGTCATATGAGTTAAATTCACCCATTCCAGACCATTTTAGTTCACTGATTCCTAAAATGTAGATATTCACCCTTGCCATCTCCTGGTTGACTGCTTCCAATTTGCCTTGATTCATGGACCTAACATTCCAGGTTCCTATGCAATATTGCTCTTTACAGCATCAGACTTTACTTCCATCACTTGTCACAGCCACAGCTGTGTATTGTTGTTGCTTTTGCTCCATCTCTTCATTCTTTCTGGAGTTATTTATCCACTGATCTTCAGTAGCATATTGGGCACGTACTCACCTGGGGAGAATAATGATAGTGACTTGATTTGGGATCTCAGAAAAAGAAAGCAGGCCAGGATTGAGAAAATGCAAGAAATGTTTATCAAAGACCTACAAGAGCTAAAGAATAAACAGATGAATAAAACACTAGAAGGAATCCATAGCAGAATAACTGAGGCAGAAGCACAGATAAATGACCTGGAGGCCAGAATGGTAGAAATCACTGCTGCAGAACAGAATATAGAAAAAATAATGAAAAATAATGAAGACAACCTTAGAGACCTCTTGAACAACATTAAATGCATGAATATGCACATTGTAGGGATTACAGAAGCAGAAGAGAGAGAGAAAGGACCTGAGAGAATACTTGAAGAGATAATAGCTGAAAACTTTTCTAACATGGTAAAGGAAATAACTGACCAAGTCCAGGAAGCACAGAGAGTCCTATGCAGGATAAATCAAAAGAGGAACATACCCAGATACATAGTCATCAAACTGAAAAAAATTAAAGACAGATAAAATATTAAAAGCAGCAAAGGAAAAATAACAAATAATATACAAGGGAACTCCCATCAGGCTATCAATTGACTTCTCAACAGAAACTGTACAAGCCAGAAGGGAATGACATGACATATTTAAAGTGATGAAAGGGAAGAACTTACAACCAAGAATACTCTACCTAGTAAGACTCTCCTTCAGATTTGATGGAGAAGTCAAAAGCTTACCAGACAAGCACAAGTTAAGAGAATTCAGCACCACCAGCTTTACAACAAATGCTAAAAGAACTTCTCTAGGCAGAAAACAATATAAGGAAAAGACCTACCTACAGAAAATGAACCCAAGACAATTAAGAAAATGGTAATAGAATCATACATATTGATAATTACCTTAAATGTAAATGGATTAAATGCACCAACCAAAAGACATAGACTGGGTGAGCAGATGAAAACTGTGCATGTATGCATTTACACTTACCACATCACTCTGCTTGACCCCCCAAATTGTATGTAATTATTTTATATTGTTAGGCTAATCATGTTCCTGTTATGGCTCACAATTGTTATTATCTTTTATGTTTTGTTTGGCTATTGATTGTGAAAACTGATAAACATATTTTACTATTGTGATTATATAATTGCTACTCACTTAATACCATTGTATCATGGTCAACAGAAAAATTATAGAATTCTATATCACCAAAACTACATTTAATAGAAAAACCTGTAATCACTTTTCAAAATCCAGATGCATATCAGAATTATCTTGGAATTAAAAAAAAATACAATTGCCTAGGTATGGCTTTTTTTTTTTTGGCCAGAGCTCCAGATATGTTTCTAGTAAGCAGCCATTTTTAAAAGCAACTGGACTGTATGAGGATCTTTTACCTTTATCTAGTTTGTTTCACTTTTTAAATTTCAAATTCAGTGCTCGCGTTTCATTTAGTTTATATTTTCCAACTTATACAACTTTCTTATTTTTTCTTTGATATTCTTTCTTAAGCCTTTATCAAGCATAGTAGAAAAGCTTTTGTATGTATATACATAAATAATAGGTATAATACATATATTTTAGAGAACTGATGAATTTTTCCCTAACTAAAAAATTAATGACATTTTGACTCCACTTGTTTGACATAGTATGATTAGAATGCTAAATTTCTAGTTAAAAAAATAGATATGCAACAAGCAACAAAGATTTGTTGTATGGCACAAGTAACTATAGTCAATATCTTGTAATAACCTATAATGGAAAAATATTTCAATAATAGCAAATGTACATACATATAACTGAATCACACACAAATGAATTTTTTTTGAAATTTAGTAATGCTTATCTTTTGCCATTTTTTCTAAATATCCTATGTACATCTAAAACAACATATGAGATGCAAAATTGTAAGTGTATTTGTGTAGGATATGATTAAATATTAATTAGTAAAATATAATTAATTGAATATCAGATCAGATCAGATCAGTCGCTCAGTCGTTTCTGACTCTTTGCGACCCCATGAATCACAGCACGGCAGGCCTCCCTGTCCATCACCAACTCCCGGAGTTCACTCAGACTCACGTCCATCGAGTCAGTGATGTCATCCAGCCATCTCATCCTCTGTCGGCCCCTTCTCCTCCTGCCCGCAATCCC
>NW_011494812.1:202803-203304 GCF_000754665.1 Bison bison bison
TCCTTTTCCTATTTGGAACCAGTCTGTGTTCCATGTCCAGTTCTAACTGTTGCTTCCTGACCTGCATACAAATTTCTCAAGAGGCAGATCAGGTGGCCTGGTATTCCCATCTCTTTCAGAATTTTCCACAGTTTCTTGTGATCCACACAGTCAAAGGCTTTGGCATAGTCAATAAAGCAGAAATAGATGTTTTTCTGGAACTCTCCTGCTTTTTCTATGATCCAGTGGATGTTGGCAATTTGGTCTCTGCTTCCTCTGCCCTTTCTAAAACCAGCTTGAACATTAGGAAGTTCATGATTCACATATTGCTGAAGCCTGGCTTGGAGAATTTCAAGCATTACTTTACTAGCGTGTGAGATGAATGCAATTGTGTGGTAGTTTGAGCATTCTTTGGCATTGTCTTTCTTTGGGATTGGAATGAAAACTGACCCTGTTTCCAGTCCTGTGGCCACTGGTGAGTTTTCCAAATTTGCTGGCATATTGAGTGCAGCACTTTCACAG
>NW_011494812.1:203404-204007 GCF_000754665.1 Bison bison bison
CTCCCGGAGTTCACTCAGACTCACGTCCATCGAGTCAGTGATGTCATCCAGCCATCTCATCCTCTGTCGGCCCCTTCTCCTCCTGCCCGCAATCCCTCCCAGCATCAGAGTCTTTTCCAGTGAATCAACTCTTTCCATAAGGCGGCCAAAGTACTGGAGTTTCAGCTTCAGCATCATTCCTTCCAAAGAAATCCCAGGGCTGATCTCCTTCAGAATGGACTGGTTGGATCTCCTTGCAGTCCAAGGGACTCTCAAGAGTCTTCTCCAACACCACATATCAAAAGCATCAATTCTTTGGTGCTCAGCCCTCTTCACAGCCCAATTCTCACATCCATACATGACCACAGGAAAAACCACAGCCTTGACTAGATGAACCTTTGTTGGCAAAGTAATGTCTCTGCTTTTGAATATGCTATCTAGGTTGGTCATAACTTTCCTTCCAAGGAGTAAATGTCTTTTAATTTCAAGGCTGCAGTCACCATCTGTAGTGATTTTGCAGCCCAGAAAAATAAAGTCTGACACTGTTTCCACTGTTTCCCCATCTATTTCCCATGAAGTGGTGGGACCGGATGCCATGATCTTCGTTTTCTGAATGTTGAGCTT
>NW_011494812.1:204147-207326 GCF_000754665.1 Bison bison bison
TGCTGAAGCCTGGCTTGGAGAATTTCAAGCATTACTTTACTAGCGTGTGAGATGAATGCAATTGTGTGGTAGTTTGAGCATTCTTTGGCATTGTCTTTCTTTGGGATTGGAATGAAAACTGACCTTTTCCAGTCCTGTGGCCACTGGTGAGTTTTCCAAATTTCCTGGCATATTGAGTGCAGCACTTTCACAGCATCATCTTTTAGGATTTGAAATAGTTCAACTGGAATTCCATCACCTCCACTAGCTTTGTTCATAGTGATGCTTTCCAAGGCCCACTTGACTTCACATTCTAGGATATCTGGCTCTAGGTCAGTGATCACACCATCGTGATTATCTGGGTCATGAAGATCTTTTTTGTACAGTTCTTCTGTGTATTCTTGCCATCTCTTCTTAATATCTTCTGCTTCTGTTAGGTCCATACCATTTCTGTCCTTTATCGAGCTCATCTTTGCATGAAATGTTCCTTTGGTATCTCTGATTTTCTTGAAGAGATCTCTAGTCTTTCCCATTCTGTTGTTTTCCTCTATTTCTTTGTATTGATCGCTGAGGAAGGCTTTCTTATCTCTCCTTGCTATTCTTTGGAACTCTTCATTCAGATGCTTATATCTTTCCTTTTCTCCTTTGCTTTTTGCTTCTCTTCTTTTCACAGCTATTTGTAAGGCCTCCCCAGACAGCCATTTTGCTTTCTTGCATTTCTTTTCCATGGGGATGGTCTTGATTCCTGTCTTCTGTACAATGTCATGAACCTCAGTCCATAGTTCATCAGGCATTCTATCTATCAGATCTAGGCCCTTAAATCTATTTCTCACTTTCACTGTATAATCATAAGGGATTTGATTTAGGTCATATCTGAATGGTTTTGTGGTTTTCCCTACTTTCTTCAATTTAAGTCTCAATACGGCAATAAGGAGTTCATGGTCTGAGCCACAGTCAGTTCCTGGTCTTGTTTTTGCTGACTGTATAGAGCTTCTCCATCTTTGGCTGCAAAGAATATAATCCATCTGGTTTCGATGTTGACCATCTGGTGATGTCCATGTATAGAGTATTCTCTTGTGTTGTTGGAAGAGGGTGTTTTTTATGACCAGTGCATTTTCTTGGCAAAACTCTTTTAGTCTTCGCCCCGCTTCATTCCGTATTCCAAGGCCAAATATGCCTGTTACTCCAGGTGTTTCTTGACTTCCTACTTTTGCATTCCAGTCCCCTATAATGAAAATGACATCTTTTCTGGGTGTTAGTTCTAAAAGGTCTTGTAGGTCTTTATAGAACCATTCAACTTCAGCTTCTTCAGCGTTACTGGTTGAGGCCTAGACTTGGATTACTGTGATATTGAATGGTTTGCCTTGGAAATGAACAGAGATCATTCTGTCGTTTTGAGATTGCATCCGAGTACTGCATTTCGGACTCTCTTGTTGACCATGATGGCTACTCCATTTCTTCTGTGGGATTCCTGCCCTCAGTAGTAGAAATAATGGTCATTTGAGTTAAATTCACCCATTCCAGTCCATTTTTGTTCGCTGATTCCTAGAATGTTGACATTCACTCTTGCCTTCTCTTGTTTGACCACTTCCAATTTGCCTTGATTCATGGACCTGACATTCCAGGTTCCTATGCAATATTGCTCTTTACAAAATCAGACCTTGCTTCTATCTCCAGTCACATCCACAGCTGGGTATTGTTTTTGCTTTGGCTCTATCCCTTCGTTCTTTCTGGAGTTATTTCTCCACTGATCTCCAGTAACATATTGGGCACCTACTGACCTGGGGAGTTTCTTTTTCAGTATCCTATCATTTTGCCTTTTCATGCTGTTCATGGGGTTCTCAAGGCAGGAATACTGAAGTGGTTTGCCATTCCCTTCTCGAGTGGACCACATTCTGTCAAATCTCTCCACCATGACCCGCCCGTCTTGGGTTGCCCCACAGGCATAGCTTAGTTTCATTGAATAGAGAAGGCTGTGGTCCTAGTGTGATTAAATTGACTAGTTTTCTGTGAGTATGGTTTCAGTGTGTTTGCCCTCAGATGCCCTCTTGCAACACCTACCGTCTTATTTGGGTTTCTCTTACCTTGGGCATGGGGTATCTCTTCACGGCTGCTCCAGCAAAGTGCAGCCATTGCTCCTTACCTTGGACGAAGGGTATCTCCTCACCGTCGCCCTTCCTGACCTTCAATGTGGGATAGCTCCTTTAGGCTCTCCTGCGCCCGCGCAGCCATGGCTCCTTGGACATGGGGTTGGTCCTCCTGGTCACCGCCCCTGGCCTCTGTCATGCGGTTGCTCCTCCCTCCGCCGCCCTTGGCCTCGGGTTTAGGGGCGTGGGTTGCTCCTCCCAGCCACCGCCCCTGGCTCAATAACATCATTCAAGATGCTCTTATTCTTAACTTTTCTTCACTTGATAAAATATTCTCAGAGAAATGTTAATGTCTGACTATGATTATATTTTTTCCTTTTCTTTATGTTTCTTCTGATTTTTGGTTTATGTATCAGTTTCTCTGTTGTTAAGGTGTCTAATGGTTTATGATGTTTATCTTCTTTGTGAATTGTACCTTTTATCATTAAAAATATTCATCTTTGCTTCATTTAAAATAAATAAATTAAAAAAAATAAACTACAAAGATGTATTGTACAACACAAAGAACATAGCTACTATTTCATAAATTGAGATTATACATTTTATAAATGCAGTTGTGTAAATTTTGTGTATTTTATAAATGGAGTTTAACCTTTAATGAAAATGGGGGCTTCCCTGGCAGTCCAATGGTTAAGTGTTTGTTTCCATTACTAGGGAGATGGGTTTGACCCCTGGTTAGGGAAGTAGGATCCCACATGCCCCCGGGTGTGGCCAATAAATAAATGGAATGGAAATGAAAAAAAATTATGAATATTGTATACCTATTACTTGTATGACATTGTACATCAACTATAATTCAATATAAATAAAATTAAAATAAAAAATATCATTTGAAGATATGATTATGTATAAGTAAAATATTGGGAATAAAAAGAACTCAGGAATTATCTAAAAATGACCAAATATAAACTGAAAGGATTTCTAGAGAATTGGTATTCTTTCAGATGATAAAATTTCTACCTATAAAACTAATTTAATAAAAAGTGAATCATTATAGCTAACATGAAAATTTAGCAAGGAATGCAGACACAAAATAAATATTAAAAATAAACA
>NW_011494812.1:207426-213355 GCF_000754665.1 Bison bison bison
AAACTTTTAAAAAATATAACTAATAAACAAATATAATAAGATACCATCCATGGGCAGAGAAGCCTGGTAGGCTACAGTCCATGGGGGTCACAAAGAATTGGTGAGCGACTTCACTTTCTTTCTTTACCATTTATAATAACATAAAAAACTATAAAATAGCTAAAAATCAGATAGAGAATATAACAGTATTCTGCAGAGAAATTCTAAAAACTATAAAGACCACGAGAGTATTTCCAATTAATAGAAGTTGAATGGAAGAAGTTATTACAAGGAATTATAATTTTCTTTAAATTATTCTATAACTTCAGTAAATTCCTAGTTAAAATTCCAGGTGAATTTTTCTAGGTACTTAATAAACTTATTTTTTTTAATATCATGTGGAAGAATAAATAACTATGTAGGTCTAAATCATTTTTTAAATAGAAGAGTGAGGTTTTATTCACGATGGAATAAAGTCTTAAATGCAAACAATAATACTAGAAAGTTAATAGTATATAATATGGCAGAATATTAGGGCCATACACTTAGTGCAGAATTATTTCTTGAATTAGATTTCCAGACTTGAAACTCTAGTGCCTTGGGAGAACTGGCCTATGGTGGGTTGTTCTTCCCTTGCCATATACATGATTAGTTAACTAGTGGACACTTAAGGGGGCCTAAGCGCTGGTGTCTCACCTTCCCAGCTTTGACTCCTAAGGGCTTAGTTCCTATCAGAGCCTATAACTAGCTTAGGTCCTGCTGGGCAGTGGTCCTGGGCTGGCCACTTCTTGGGGGATAGGAATGGGCATGTCCAGGAGGAGTGGGGGTGACATAAGTGTGCCACTGTTTGCATATTGTTTCTTCTGTGCCACAAGGTATATTGATGTTTCTCCCCCCCTCCCTGCCCAAAAGGATTAATTTAAAAGTAAAAATTGTTGAATTTTGCTTTCTAAAAGTAAGACTTTCTCCTCAATAATGTATATATCTAACAAAATTAGTGGGCAAAAACTTGAGGGAAGTATTTGAAATTTTGAAAAAAAAAAAGTATTTTGTACATATATACAGAGAATAATATGGGAAACTTTTAAAAAGAATGCTGAATGAATTACATTAATAAAGAACACATACAATACTTCTGTTGAAATTAGAGTTGAACTTTAATAGCTACAGAAATGCAAATTAAGATAAGATCTCATTTTATACAATTTAATGTGCAAAATTAAAAAGCTGCAGCAGCCCAGTGTTTGCAGGGATCTGAAATAATTGAGTTGACCAAAATATTTTTTTGGTCATAATAATGTCATGGAAAGCCTGAAAGAACATTTTGGCCAACCCAGAAAGTGTAAATTCCAATGAACTGATGGTGATGAGGTAATTCTGGAGAGTTTGCTGTAGTAACTTGTCTAATGACATTCATATTGACCCTGAAATCCTATTTCTGATTATGAGTAATGGAAAATATTTACCCAGCTCCAAGAGGAAACATATGTAGAGATGTTTATCTCAGAGTTTTTATGGTAGTGAGGTGTTGGAAGCATATTAGATGTTCATCTCTATTATGGGATTCTATGTAGCAAGTAGAGACAACAGACTCAACACAGAGTAGTACGGGAAGATCTTTAAAAGAGTGCTGAATGAAATAATATTGATAGGTGAAGTATATACAGTCTAATACCATTTGTGGAAATTAAAGTTGTACATATCAAATATAGTACATTTTATAAGAATACCTAACAGGATAACATATTTATATATTAGAATGTGGGAAAGAGAAGGCTATGGGGATAAACAGATGAATCAAATATTTCACAGAGAAAGACTGCTGGACCAAATGATGTCCATGAGGCCATAATGGAGGAGAATGATTAACTCAACAATCTGTACTTAAGATTTCAAAGGCAAAACACAGCACAGAAAAATAAACATTGGAAAATATTTAATGAAAGAGTTAAGATGATGCGTTACACCATGAGTAGTTTCTTCTCAGGGAAAAATATATAATATTGTATAAAGTACTTGTATGTCTAAGAACAGAATCAAAATATCTGCAATATCAAAACACTGGTTGAAAATGTCAAGGTTTTTGTACTCAGCAAAGCTACAGATAGAGAAAAGTTTCTATATTTTACCACCGGGTGGCAATAGAGATTAAAACAGCTTCAGCATCTTAGTTATTCAAAAATTAGAAGTTTTAGGCTCAGAGAGTAAAGAATCTGCCTGAAATACAGGGGATCTGGGTTTGATCCCTGCATGATGAAAATTCCTTGGAGAAGGGAATGGCAACTCAATCCAGTATTCTTGCCTGGAGAATTCCATGGACAGAGGAGCCTGGCAGGCTACAGTCCACAGGGTCACAATGAGTCAGACACAACTGAGCGACTAACACTTGTTTCACTTTCAAGGCCCCCACATCAGCAAACAGCTTACAAACTCAAGCTTAAATGGATAATAACTTTTTATATCTAAAAATAATTGAAAATTACTTACAAAAACATGCACAAAACCTCCTCACCTTTGGTCCTGAGGCCACAAGGAAATTTCTCTCACTAGTTCTCATAGAGGAGAAACTATTTGGTATAGTAAAAGATGTTCTCAAGGAGTATTATTTGAGTAAATTTCATGAGGTTCACAGGCATGTTTAAGTTTCTTAAAGTAGGGTAATCATGTCAGCCTGAAAAAAAAAAATGGGCAAAGTATTTTTACACAACATGCAGGATCTGGTCCATGGGAGCAGCTCTCTGATGTTCTGGAAATAATCAACTATTATTGTGTTAGTTTCAGGTGTATTACAAGGTGAGTCAGTTCTGTGTATACATATAGTCAACTCTTTTTTATATTCTTTTCCCATATAGGTCATTATAGAGTATTGAGTATATTCCTGTGCTATTTAGTAGATTCTAATTAATTATCTATTTTATATATAGCAATATGTATATGTCAATCCCAGTCTCCCAGATTATTCCTTCCTCTTTCCCCTGGTGACAATAAGTTTGTTTTCTACATCTGTGACTCTATTTGCATCTGGTAAATATGTTCATTTTTACCATTTTTTAAATTTCATATACAAGCAACATCATATGTTGTCTCTCTGTCTGACATTTCACTCAGTATGACAGTCTTGGGTCCATCCCTGTTGCTACAAATGACATTATTTTGCTCTTTTTTTTTTAATGGTTGAGCAATATTCCACTATATATACGGGCTACATTTTCTTTATCCATTCCCAACATAGAGATTTTTGTATGCTGTGTAGCCTTTTTATTGTGGCCTGGACAGGCTTTAGAAGGAATTTGCTTCTAGTGTCCACTTGAGGGTTACTGTGCTAGGTTGCTGCTACTTAGGATGGTTTTGTCCAAGTCAAGTGGCTATTTTTTATACAGATGAGTGTCCTAGGTCAGTTTCTAAGGAAACACACTCAGGTGCGTGCAGGAGGCTTGCTGGGGGTGCTCTCAGCAACAGCAGGATCGAGGAGAGGTGAGGCTGAACTGTGCTGCGGATTCAGTAGAGGATTTAATAAAACTCACAGAGACTTCTGGAGCTAGGAGAACCCTTCAGAGACTTCCTAAAGCTAGGTAATGTGATGTACTTTTTACTCATATATTTGATATATGCTTTCTGCAGGGAAGAGATGTTCCCTTGGACAAACCACCTCTTCCAGTGAAGGCAATTCCCGGAGAGGAGCATGTCTGTGAGCTGTCAGCAGCCAACACTCCCTGAGACTGAGGAAACATGCATGCTCATCTTGAAGGGGGTACACTGGTGGCTCCACAGCATCTGCTAGAGCAAGGGTGCATTTCTTTGGAAGTAGAGATTTACTTGCTAAGCCTTGAATAAACACACAGACCTCACAAAGTCAGTGTTGAAAACACAGGCCACAAAGCAAATCTTAAAAAAATGTGCATGAGATTCTATAAGCAATGGCCTTCGATTAGGTTGCCTCTGGATGAATGGCAAAGAATCTGTTAAAGGAACCAAAGACTCTTAGATATGGGCTATTTTAAAACATTGGTACCAGTTTTTGCCCTTGTTTTCAGTTTGGGCTAGGTGGGGAGCTTAGATAAGATATACCAAATTTGGTTCCTTTACTATATTATTTTAAACTGACTTCACAGTCAAGGAGACTTGTGATGAAATTCACCTTGAATTCACACATTTTTTATACAGGCTCAGGGGTCACTTCTCATTATAGAGTCTCAACTTGTTTGTTCCAGCTCTGTTGTGGCCTGGATTTCTGAGACAGGAATTGAGGCTTACACATGGAAGGATGGTAGGTTTTATCAATAAACAATGTAAAGGCTTCCCTGGTGGCTCAGACAGTAAAGAATCTGCCTTCAGTGCAGGAAACCTGGGCTCGACCCCTGGGTCAGGAAGATCCCCTGGAGATGGGAATGGCTACTCAATCCAGTATTCTTGTCTGAAGAATTTAATGAACAGAGGAGTCTGGCAGGCTACAGTGCATAGGGTCACAAAGAGTCAGACACGGCTAAGTGACTAACACTTTTACTTTTTTCAGAGGCCTTCTGCTTCTAGAAATGGTGGACTATCCAATTTGAACCAACTCTTTGTCAAAGAGAAGTAGAAAAAACAAGAAAATAGGAAATAAAATCTGCCTCAAGACATTGAGGAACTAACAAAGGAGAAATAAATTACTGGCTTAATATCTAGGAGAAAACAGAACTTCACAGAACGAGTCTTACAGTTGGGCTGCTTTTCCACTACAAGCATCTTCTGATTCCATGAGAGGTGCTGAAAACACTGAAAAAGCTATATTTTAAGGACTTGTTTATTAATGTTACTAGAATGTTGCTTTTTATGGTTGAGCAAGTATTTCTGACAATGGACAATATTTGGTCAATATATAATGCAGATATACAATGCACAGTAGGAGGCAGAGAGGAGGCCAAAAGTCAGAGACAAATTTTTATGTTTAAATGTCTCTAGTCTTGCCATAAAATATGCATTTTACTCCACAGTACTCAGCAAGTGTTCATTCCTTCTTGATCTTATAAGGGGTCACAAGCTAGGATGACACTTAGATCTGGATCATGTAAACTGTCAATAACACATCATTTAATTCACATTCTTTTGTCTCCAAAATCTTCTGTAACTGTGCCTTGTTATAATCCTCAAATTTGGCTTGAATAAAATTTTCCATTTCTTTCTTAGAAAAACAAACAAAAACCACACTGAGAAGCTCATCAAAGCTTTCAACATACTTGCAAATCTTTAAACCTATCATGGCCTGAACTTTGGGTTACAATCTTAAAGGCTGCATCTGAAGTCGGTGGAGATCTGAAGGAGTGTAACTTTGCAGAGACTGTAACCAAGTTTCAGCTTATTGTAATTTCTGAAATTAATATGGTGATTTTGTATTGTCAATACCCACAAATGATTCTAGGGGAAGGTCACATTTTCCTAAGCCCCAAATTTCTGTATATTTTTGAAGTGTAAGTGATCAACACTAAAAAACAAAATTTAAAACAAAAACAAAATCCAAATACCGAGAAACATAGAGACAAGGCAAAATGAATAATTTTTCTTTAGAACAATACAGAAAACAATACAGACAACAGTACAGACTTACAAGCATCCTAGATAATGAAGTAATCAGGCCCATCTTTAAAATGAGTAGGCTTAACACACTGTAGTGTTGAAGAAGACTCTTGAGAGTCCCTTGGACTGCAAGGAGATCCAACCAGTCCATTCTGAAGGAGATCAGCCCTGGGATTTCTTTGGAAGGAATGATGCTAAAGCTGAAACTCCAGTACTTTGGCCACCTCATGCGAAGAGTTGACTCATTGGAAAAGACTCTGATGCTGGGAGGGATTGGGGGCAGGAGGAGAAGGGGACAACAGAGGATTAGATGGCTGGATGGCATCACTGACTCGATGGACGTGAGTCTGGGTGAACTCCGGGGGTTGGTGATGGACAGGGAGGCCTGGCGTGCTGC
>NW_011494812.1:213455-214064 GCF_000754665.1 Bison bison bison
AATAAGGTGCTGCTGTTGCTGCTGCTAAGTTGCTTCAGTCGTGTCCGACTCTGTGCGACCCCATAGACGGCAGCCCACCAGGCTCCCCCATCACTGGGATTCTCCTGGCAAGAATTCTGGAGTGGGTTGCCATTTCCTCCTCCAATGAATGAAACTGAAGAGTGAAAGTGAAGTGGCTCAGTCGTGTCCGACTTGGAGCGACCTCATGGACTGCAGTCCACCAGGCTCCTCCGGCCATGGGATTTTGCAGGCAAGAGTACTGGAGTGGGGTGCCATTCCCTTCTCCATTTAAATAAGGTAAGAAATGCTAATATTTTCCAGTAACATTTGATGATATCATCTCAGATATGAGCCTGGTAAAACATAATTATTAGATTTATGTATTTATAAATGCATAAAACATTGTGTGTGTGTGTGTGTGTGTGTGTGTGTGTGTTGAATAGCTAGCTTAGTACATGAGATGATTGGAAAGGAATTTTATAAATCATCAGATCAGATCAGATCAGTGGCTCAGTCGTGTCCGACTCTTTGCGACCCCATGAATCGCAGCATGCCAGGCCTCCCTGTCCATCACCAACTCCCGGAGTTCACTCAGACTCAAGTCCATCG
>NW_011494812.1:214164-215035 GCF_000754665.1 Bison bison bison
ATTTTGTATTGTCAATACCCACAAATGATTCTAGGGGAAGGTCACATTTTCCTAAGCCCCAAATTTCTGTATATTTTTGAAGTGTAAGTGATCAACACTAAAAAACAAAATTTAAAACAAAAACAAAATCCAAATACCGAGAAACATAGAGACAAGGCAAAATGAATAATTTTTCTTTAGAACAATACAGAAAACAATACAGACAACAGTACAGACTTACAAGCATCCTAGATAATGAAGTAATCAGGCCCATCTTTAAAATGAGTAGGCTTAACACACTGTAGTGTTGAAGAAGACTCTTGAGAGTCCCTTGGACTGCAAGGAGATCCAACCAGTCCATTCTGAAGGAGATCAGCCCTGGGATTTCTTTGGAAGGAATGATGCTAAAGCTGAAACTCCAGTACTTTGGCCACCTCATGCGAAGAGTTGACTCATTGGAAAAGACTCTGATGCTGGGAGGGATTGGGGGCAGGAGGAGAAGGGGACAACAGAGGATTAGATGGCTGGATGGCATCACTGACTCGATGGACGTGAGTCTGGGTGAACTCCGGGGGTTGGTGATGGACAGGGAGGCCTGGCGTGCTGCGATTCATGGGGTCGCAATGACTCGGACACGACTGAGCGACTGAACTGAACTGAACTGAAGTCTTAGTTATGGCATGTGGGACCTAGTTCTCTGACCAGGGATTGAACTCACTCCCCTTGCATTGGGAGCACAGAGTCTTAACCACTGGAGCACCAGGGAAGCCCAAATCAAGCAATTTTAAATAAGGTGCTGCTGTTGCTGCTGCTAAGTTGCTTCAGTCGTGTCCGACTCTGTGCGACCCCATAGACGGCAGCCCACCAGGCTCCCCCATCACTGGGATTCTCC
>NW_011494812.1:215135-215946 GCF_000754665.1 Bison bison bison
GTGATGCCATCCAGCCATCTAATCCTCTGTCGTCCCCTTCTCCTCTTGCCCCCAATCCCTCCCAGTATCAGAGTCTTTTCCAATGAGTCAACTCTTCGCATGAGGTGGCCAAAGTGCTAGAGTTTCAGCTTTAGCATCATTCCTTCCAAAGAAATCCCAGGGCTGATCTCCTTCAGAAAGGACTGGTTGGATCTCCTTGCAGTCCAAGGGACTCTCAAGAGTCTTCTCCAACACCACAGTTCAAAAGCTCAATTCTTTGGTGCTCAGCCTTCTTCACAGTCCAACTCTCACATCCATACATGACCACAGGAAAAACCATAGCCTTGACTAGACGGACCTTTGTTGGCAAAGTAATGTCTCTGCTTTTCAATATGCTTTATAGGTTGTTCCTAACTTTCCTTCCAAGGAGTAAGCGTCTTTTAATTTCATGGCTGCAGTCACTATCTGCAGTGATTTTGGAGCCCAGAAAAATAAAGTCTGACACTGTTTACACTGTTTCCCCATCTATTTCCCATGAAGTGATGGGACTGGATGCCATGATCTTCGTTTTCTGAATGTTGAGCTTTAAGCCAACTTTTTCACTCTCCACTTTCACCTTCATCAAGAGACTTTTTAGTTCCTCTTCACTTTCTGCCATAAGGGTGGTGTCATCTGCATATCTGAGCTTATTGATATTTCTCCCAGCAATCTTGATTCCAGCTTGTGTTTCTTCCAGCCCAGCGTTTCTCATGATGTACTCTGCATAGAAGTTAAATAAACAGGGTGACAATATACAGCCTTGACGTCCTCCTTTTCCTATTTGGAACCAGTC
>NW_011494812.1:216046-217237 GCF_000754665.1 Bison bison bison
GCCTTTTCTCAAACCAGCTTGAACATCAGGAAGTTCATGGTTCACATATTGCTGAAGCCTGGCTTGGAGAATTTTGAGCGTTACTTTACTAGCATGTGAGATAAGTGCAATTGTTCAGTAGCTTGAGCATTCTTTGGCATTGCCTTTCTTTGGGATTGGAATGAAAACAGACCTTTTTCAGTCCTGTGGCCACTGCTGAGTTTTCCAAATTTGCTGCATAGCTACAAAAGCTGAATACAGACAAAAATGATTTGAAACATCAGGTATATGATAGTGCCACCCTGTGTGGAAAATATAATTGACAAGCATCTTAAAATACTTAAAAAAATTTTGATGGCATTCTATATATTTTGATCTGTGCACATTAATTTTAAAATTTTGATAGCAAAGATGTAGTAAAAATGCCAGTCCAGGTTCGATGAACGATACTGGATGCTTGGGGCTGGTGCACTGGGATGACTCAGAGGGATGATATAGGGAGGGAGGAGGGTTCAGGATGGGGAACACATGTACAATCATGGCGGATTTATGTTGATATATGGCAAAACCAATACAATATTGTAAAGTTAAAAAATAAAATTAAATTATATTAAAAAAAATATCATACAAGAATGGGACTATCACTTTTCAGTTTCCAAAAAGGCACTTGGATGTATTGAAAATATAAATAAATATAAAATTAAAATCATTGTTAAATATAAGATGAGGTGCTAATGTCATCATGGGATTAAGAATTCAATTTGTGGTAATCCTCAATACTTTTTTGGAAATTTTGAAGATATTGATAAAATTATGGGTTTTAGAAAACAGGCCAAATGTATACTTCTAAAAATATCCTTTAAATTGATGGACTTAGTAGTTGTTTGGCTTTATATTCAGTAAATTGATACCATAAAGAGAATGATATTATAATCCTCATCCAATGCACTTAATTCCTCCCAAACTTCGGGGGAGTTCTTTAAAAAAAGCATTCTTTAAAAAAAAAATAAAATGATATGTCAAAAAGAAGATATTATGCAAGAATATACAATGGATTAAAGACAATCTCTTTAACAAGTGGTGCTGGGAAAATGGGTCAACCACTTGTAAAAGAATGAAACTAGAACACTTTCTAACACCATACACAAAAATAAACTCAAAATGGATTAAAGATCTAAATGTAAGACCAGAAACTATAAAACTCCTAGAGGA
>NW_011494812.1:217337-217693 GCF_000754665.1 Bison bison bison
CTCCTTTTCCTATTTGGAACCAGTCTGTTGTTCCATGTCCATTTCTAACTGTTGCTTCCTGGCCTGCATACAAATTTCTCAAGAGGCAGATCAGGTGGTCTGGTATTTCAATGTCTTTCAGAATTTTCCACAGTTTCTTGTGATCCACACAGTCAAAGGCTCTGGCATTGTCAATAAAGCAGAAATAGATGTTTTTCTGGAACTCTCTTGCTTTTTCCATGATCCAGCAGATGTTGGCAATTTGATCTCTGGTTTCTTTGCCTTTTCTCAAACCAGCTTGAACATCAGGAAGTTCATGGTTCACATATTGCTGAAGCCTGGCTTGGAGAATTTTGAGCGTTACTTTACTAGCATGT
>NW_011494812.1:217793-221563 GCF_000754665.1 Bison bison bison
TGGTGCTGGGAAAATGGGTCAACCACTTGTAAAAGAATGAAACTAGAACACTTTCTAACACCATACACAAAAATAAACTCAAAATGGATTAAGATCTAAATGTAAGACCAGAAACTATAAAACTCCTAGAGGAGAACATAGGCAAAACACTCTCTGACATACATCACAGCTGACCCACCTCCCAGAATATTGGAAATAAAAGCAAAAATAAACAAATGGGATGTAATTAAACTTAAAAGCTTCTGCACAACAAAGGAAACTATAAGCAAGGTGAAAAGACAGCCTTCAGAATGGGAGAAAATAATAGCAAATGAAGCAACAGACAAACAACTAATCTCAAAAATATACAAACAACTCCTACAGCTCAATTCCAGAAAAATAAATGACCCAATCAAAAAGTGGGCCAAAGAACTAAATAGATATTTCTCCAAAGAAGACATACAGATGGCTAACAAACTCATGAAAAGATGCTCAACATCACTCATTATCAGAGAAATGCAAATCAAAACCACTATGAGGTACCATTTCACGCCAGTCAGAGTGGCTGCAATCCATAAGTCTACAAGCAATAAATGCTGGAGAGGGTGTGGAGAAAAGGGAACCCTCTTACACTGTTGGTGGGAATGCAAACTAGTACAGCCACTATGGAGAACAGTGTGGAGATTCCTTAAAAAAACTGGGAATAGAACTGCCTTATGATCCAGCAATCCCACTGCTGGGCATACACACTGAGGAAACCAGAAGGGAAAGAGACACGTGTACCCCAATGTTCATCACAGCACGTTTATCATAGCCAGGACATGGAAGCAACCTAGATGTCCATCAGCAGATGAATGGATAAGAAAGCTGTGTTACATATACACAATGGAGTATTACTCAGCCATTAAAAAGAATAAATTTGAATCAGTTCTAATGAGGTGGATGAAACTGGAGCCTATTATACAGAGTGAAGTAAGCCAGAAAGAAAAATACTAACGCATATATATGGAATTTAGGAAGATGATAACAATAACCCTGTATATGAGACAGCAAAATAGACACTGATGTATAGAATAGTGTTTTGGCCTCTGAGGGAGAATGAGAGGTTGGGATAATTTGGGAGAATGGCATTGAAATATGTATTATATCATGTATGAAATGAGTCACCAGTCCAGGTTCAATACACGATACTGGATGCTTGGGGCTGGTGCCCTGGGACGACCCAGAGGAATGGTATGGGGAGGGAAGAGGGAGGAGGGTTCAGGATGGGGAACACATGTATACCTGTGGCAGATTCATTTTGATATATGGCAAAACCAATACAATATTGTAAAGTTAAATAAAATTAAATTAAAAAAAAAAGAAAGGGAAAAAATGTAGAATGCTTAGTGCAGTGCCTGACATATAGTAAGTGGTTAAAAAAAAAAGGTATTATGAATGTTAATAAATTATAATTTTTAAATATTGAGTCTAAATCTTACAATATAAAGTCAGTTTGTTCTTTGCATGATAGTGTGGGACTCTAAAAAATGATCATGGCAAGGTGAAACCAAGCAGAAAGACTTAAATTATCAATGGGAAAATTAGGATCATTCCATCACCTTTAAAATTTTCTGTCAAAGCATTCAAAATTTTCTTATTGTTGGTTTTAAATACACAGTTGATCCTTGAACAATGTAGGGGTTGAGGTCATGAAATCTTTGTAAAACTGTGCAGAGGCTGGCCCTCTATATCTGTGGTTCAATGTCTGTGGATTGTGTAGTGCTGTAGTACATATTTATGGAAAAGAATTCATGTAAAAGTGGACTCACATAGTTTAAAACCATGGTGTTCAAGGGTCAACTGTATAGAGAAGTTGAAAAAAATAGTAACACTACTATTACTTTAGCACACTGTCACTGAAAACAGTGAAACAGAGAAAAATAGTGAAAACACTGAAAAGAGACTATGGTGCTGAAGAAGACTCTTGAGAGTCCCGTGGACAACAAGGAGATCAAAAGGAAATCCTTTTTGATTTGAAGTCAAAAGTCATATCCTAAAGGATTTGATCAAAAGTCAATCCTAAAGGAAATCAACCTTGAATATTCATTGGAAGTACTGATGCTGAAGCTGAAGCTCCAGTACTTTGGCCACCTGATAAGAGCCAACTCAGGTGAGAAAGACCCTGATGCTGGTAAAGATTGAAGGTAAAAGGGGAAGAAAGCAGCAGAGGATGAGTTGGTTGGATGGTATCACCAACGCAATGAGCATGAGTCTGAGCAAACTCTGGGATATAGTGAAGGACAGGGAAGCCTGGCATGCTGCAGTCCATGGGTTTCAAAGAGTTGGACATGACTGAATGACTGAACAACAACAGCAACACTGAAAACAATAGAAATGTCCAGAATTTAAATGTTTTATTTTCTTGTAAATATTTATCTAGAGCTATTTTAGCCATGCTTACCTTATTCTCCTTATATCACTTATAGATATGGAATATCTTTTCTAGGCCTTGGTGAAATTTCATAGTTCCTTCTAAGAATGGATGAGTCTCCAATTAACACTGACTCTTTGATACATTGAGGGTTCCTCAAATGTGAAATTTTCTGTAGGCGTCACTTAGTCTGGGACGCCTTCATCCTTTTGTCACAATTATTTTCCTCATTTATGTTCATAAGTTTGCCTTCACTAAGTTCCTTTAAGTTCATACCTATAATTTCTCAACCAGTGGTGGTATCAATATTCCCCAGGTCTGCTATATCTCCTATGGCTTCATTTAGATTCAATTCAAATCTCACTTCTAGCATTTTCATTTTCATCTATGTTGGCTGATTCCTTTTTTTCTATTTTTGTCCATATAAATGTCACATGGATTGATTATTGAAATACAAGGAAATAATGTAGGTACAGTTGACTCTGAAACGATCTGGAGTTAGGGGGCCAACTCTTTCTGTAGTTGAAAATCCATGTATAACTTCACAGTTGGCCCTCCAAAACCACAGTTCTACACGTGCAGATTCAAATGACCTCTGGTCATGCAATACTGTAGACTGTATTAACTGAAAAAAAAAGTCACCTATAAGTGGACTCATGTAGCTCAAATCACATTATTCAAGGGCCAACTGTACACACTTTGCTATCTGTGCATGGAATTAATAGTCACTAACAAGCTTGAGAAACCTGTATGCAGGTCAGGAAGCAATAGGTAGAACTGGACATGGAACAACAGACTAGTTCCAAATAGGAAAAGGAGTACGTCAATGCTGTATATTGACACCCTGTTTATTTAACTTTTATGCAGAGTACATCATGAGAAACGCTGGGCTGGAAGAAGCACAAGCTGGAATCAAGATTGCCGGGAGAAATATCAATAAGCTCAGATATGCAGATAACGCCACCCTTATGGCAGAAAGTGAAGAGGAACTAAAAAGCCTCTTGATGAAAGTGAAAGAGGAGAGTGAAAAAGTTGGCTTAAAACTCAACATTCAGAAAACTAAGATCATGGCATCTGGTCCCATCGCTTCATGGCAAATAGATGGTGAAACAGTGGAAACAGTGTCAGACTTTATTTTTTGGGGCTCCAAAATCACTGCAGATGGTGACTGCAGCCATGAAATTAAAAGACACTTACTCCTTGGAAGAAAAGTTATGGCCAACCTAGATAGCATATTCAAAAGCAGAGACATTACTTTGCCAACAAAGGTTCATCTAGTCAAGGCTATGGTTTTTCCTGTGGTCATGTATGGATGTGAGAGTTGGACTGTGAAGAAGGCTGAGCGCCGAAGAATTGATGCTTTTGAACTGTGGTGTTG
>NW_011494812.1:221671-221878 GCF_000754665.1 Bison bison bison
GGACAGGAGTCTGAGTGAACTCTGGGAGTTGGTGATGGACAGGGAGGCCTGGCATGCTGCGATTCATGGGGTCGCAAAGAGTCGGACACGACTGAGCAACTGAACTGAACTGAACTGAACTGAACAAACTTTGAAAGGAGCTTGAGATTGTTGTGATTGATCACTGATGTCATTGGTTACCGATTGCACATTTATTATTTCCGCTGT
>NW_011494812.1:221978-229482 GCF_000754665.1 Bison bison bison
CCGCTGTCTTTCATAGAATGAAGGGCTACTAGTAAAGTTTGTGCTTTATTCAATTACTAGTATTTAAAATACTGTGGTAACTGAAATTTGAGCCATGTTGGGAATTTGGCGTTATTTAAATAAACCATGGTAACTAAAACCTTTATATATTGAAATTTCATAAAGCAAGGACAGCATATATTAGAAAAAAAGAAGATTATGTTGGTCATGGTTTCCTAGAATTCAGTTCTGTGTTCACTTTTGCCAAGTGAACAGTCTGAAACCTTTTAAAAAATTAGCTATGAGATACTCGATATTTAAAAGACACAACAGAAATGACAATAACTTTTTATTTTAAAAGGCTGACAAACAAGGATATATTGCACAACACAGAGAGTATAGCCAATATCTTATAATAGCTACAAATGGAGTATAACATCTAAAAATTCTGAATCACTATATCATATGCCTGTGATTTATATACAGTTTTATGTAAACTGTACTTCAGTTTTTTAAAAAAGCTGAAAAAATACCAGAAGTAATGTATCATCCAAATAAATAAGAAAATTAAAAAATTATCATCTTACTTAGAGAGCATGGCAAGGTAATTCAGTCTGTTGTCTAGCATAAGTTGATCAGAATTGATTTTCTTTTTAAACTGGCTGTTTAGAAAAGGTTTTGTGCATTCTGTGCATGCTCAGTCACTTCAAGTCACCAACTCTTTGCATACCCATGAGCTGTAGCCCGCCAGGTCCTCTGTCCATGAGATTCTCCAGGCAAGAAAACTGGAGTGGGTTGCCATGCCCTCCTCCAGGGGATCTTCCCAACCTAGAGGTCGAACCCACATCTCCTACATCTCCTGTATTGGCAGGCAGGTTCCTTACCTCTAGTATCACCTGTGGCATTCTGTGGATTTGGGCAAGTGTATAGTGGCATATGGGTTTCCCAGGTGGCACTAGTGGTAAAGAACCTGCCTGCCAATGTAGGAGACATAAAAGACATGGGTTTGATCTCTTGGTGGGGAAGATATTAAATTCTTAGATTGGGCATTAAAAATTAAGTAGATATTTTCAATGCCAAACTCATGTTAGCAAACCTGTGATTAAGAACTTTCATAAGAATAGCATAAAAATTTTCTAGGCAGAGCATAAGGCAACCATAAGTTTTCTTATTATTACCCTGTTCATATGGGTGGATTTTCTTTTTTCCTAATCCAGTTTCACTGAGAGTGTAGTAAAAAGTCCCATGCACTCATGCATGCTAAGTTACTTCAGTTGTGTCCAACTTTTTGTGACCTTACAGACGGTAGCCCGTGAGGTTCCTCTGTCCGTGGGATTCTCTAGGCAAGAATACTGGAGTGGGTTGCCATGCCCTCTTCCAGGGGATCTTCCCAACCCAGGGATCAAACACACATCTTTTATGTTTTGTACATTGGCAGATGGGTTCTTTACTACTAGCCCTACCTGGGAAGCCCCCAAAAGTCCCAGGATAACTTGCATTTTGGGAGGGGGATGATCTTAAGACATTACTTCCTCACCATGTGGCTACCATAGACATAAGTCTTGGGAACCAACTAATGACAATGCCCTGGGAAGCCTAAGTGTCGGCTTCCATTTCCCACTCTTATTTTCAATGTCTTATTTGAGTTCCTTCTTAAAGATTTTATCCATCTTGTGAGGTCAGCATATGTATGTATTAGTAATTTACAAAGCTATAGCTTACCTGATATACCTCTGTCTTGTGGTAGTTATTTCTTGTTCATTTCTTGGCTTTTATTTTACACAAAAAAGCATTTTGCCTGTTGTTAATATATTTACACAAAGAAAAGTTAAGGTCCAGTGATAAGGCAATGCTTTAGGTTTCAAAATTTAGCCAAGGTGGTGGGCAGCACTTAGAATGAATGGATAAGGAGGAGTGGTGATAAAAGAGAGAAGAGACCCAGGGGACTCAGGTTAAAGGTAAATAGAGAATATTATAGAACCATAGAAAAGAGGTCCAGGGCGTAGAGAAAGAAAAGACTATGTGAATAAAAATAAATGTAAATACAAACCAAGTCAAAAAATATTAGAGTTTAAGCAGAATTGGAGAATGTCAAATTCTTTTCTCCCACTGTAAAAAAGTCATTTTACAGTGGGAGAAATTGAGACCCTGGGCAATAATCAGTGTATTCTAGTAGAAGTTTATCCTGGATCTCAGGGTGGTACCCTTCCCACTGCTGTAGATGTGAGAGGTAGGAGGACCCAGAACAGAAGCAGAGACTGCTGCTGGGAGCCAGGAAGGGGAGAGAATCACTTGAAGAAGTGCTGATGGGGAAATGAAAGACCAGTAAAAGGCATATGTTATGGGAGGCAGTATGGTTTCTTGAGCAGGGAAGTGGTCAGAGGGTGAGGTTTCTGCTGGCAGAGAGGGGATGATGGAGTAGAGCGTGACACTGTGGGGTGGGCACACAACAGTGGAGTGCTGAGGATGGTGATCTCTAGCGATTAAACAACCCACTGATGTGAGCTTGGTGAAGGGCCAGGTAAGAGCCCAGGCAAAGGTGAATGTGAGGACACCAGTGGCTAGGCACCAATGGGGCGAGAAGAGGGAGCCTGGGAAAGGCTGATGACAGAGGAAGAGCACTGGGATCCCCCATGATGGGCAAGGACCCTCAGGCAGGGCGCATTCTTTTTAATATTTATTTACTTATGTGGCTACCTCAGTTCTTCCTTGTGGCATGTGGGTCTTCATTGCATCATGTGGGATATTTTGTTGCTGTGCATGGACTCTCTAGTTGCAGTGTGTGGGCTTAGTTGCTCTGCAGGATGTGGGATCTTAGTTGCCTGACCAGGGATTGAACCCATGTCTCCTGCATTGCAAGGTGGATTCTTAACCACTGGACCACCAGAGAAGTCCCAGGTTGGATTTTAATCAGGATGTCCCACCCATATCAGATTATTTTGTGGGGATCATGTGTGTCTAGAGAGCTTATATAACCACCTCCTTCTTTCCCTGTTGCACTTCATACAGATTTCAGACTCTTGGATACATGTTCATAAATGTTCCCTGATATAGTCTGTCAGTTTCCCTTCTTGCACATCTCACTCCTTTCACCTCCTCAATGCTTTTTGTTGGGTAATGATACATTAATATATGAACATTTGTGTATAAAACTGACATATATAGGAGTTTGGATTATTTTTTCATGAAAGTAAATGAGCTATTAAAGGCACGAACTTGACATGATGAAGTTTGCTTTCTTTTGTAGCAGTTATGACCAGAGTGCTGAAAAGACAGAGAGAGGGTTTGGATTGCATTGTCTAGATAAGGGGTTGTGGCCTTGACCTGGGCCACATGTGATGAAAGCAGAACTAAATGATAGTGAGGTTAGAGAGGAAGAGGCATATTTTATAGATTATGGAGACAAATGCCATGTTGACTGTGAGGAGTAAAGGAGAGATAATTTTTTAAAAAATGCAGGTTTCTAGGTTTCTGTTTGAATGGGTGGATGGGCATTGTCATATCAGGGGGTGGAGCTGATAACATCTTATTTCCCCTAAATATTTTTTTTTTTTCTGATTCCTATTCTTTCCCATGACAATAGAGTGAATTAGCTCTCTGGTGACTCCAGGAGAGAAACTGGGTTTGTGTTATGTCTCAACAGCTTCTTCCTGCTCTTTGTCTCTGGAGCCCAGCGGCTCTCAGAAGTGTCAGCTCTGGTCTCTCCCCCATCCCCTGACTTGATCAGAAACAGATCCTCAGGTGGGGGTGCTTGGAGATTTTCCAGAATTGCCTGGACTAGATGAGTATATTAGTCTGTCTAGGCTGCATAGCAAAACACACAACCTGGGTTACATAAAACCACAGACATATTTTTTCACAATTCTTGAGAAGTCTGGTGAAGGTTCTCTTTTTGGCTTGCTTATAGACAGCCACCTTTTTGATATGTCCTCGTGTGACCTTTCCTCAGTGCATGTGGTGAGTGGGGGGTGGGGGATAGGAGAAAGAGAGAGAAAGGGAAAGAGAGAGAGGGAGAGACAGAAGGTGAGAGTTCTCTGGTGTCTCTTCTTAAAAGTTCCCACACTCAGGACATTATTTAACCTCAATTATCAATACTTTCTTAGAGGCTTCATTTTAAAATATAGCCGCACAGGAAGTTAGGGCTTCAACATATGGATTTTGGGGCTTGAACAAAAACAGTTTATACGAGTGAGTAAGGCCACTTCAATTTTCAGTGCCAGCAAGATTACTTGGATTACACACTTAAGAAAAATTCTCTAGGAAGTTTATCAGAAATTAAATTGACAATTTGATCCACATATCTTATCCTCTATATCTGTATCTCATTTCGTTCTGAATTCAGGAGAAGGGAAAGAATACTAGTTACTGGGATCTATAATATGGTAACTGAGCAGGACCCTGCAAGGCCTTTCTGGGAACAAACCCAGTGTTCTCTGCTTTTTGTCTGTAGAAAAGCTTTCCCCTCCTAGACCTTCTCTGAATTCCCAAGGGCAAACTTAATTGGAGAAGTGAGGAAATGCAGAAACAAAGGAAAATAGTCAAGCATGACAAGATAATATTATAGTTTAGCTACGAAACAAAGTCAACAGCCTTTAATTCCTCCTCAAGGGACATAGATAATATTCCAAACCATATCCGTGTGCTATTTTGCAGATGCTAAAACCTTTGTCAGGTGAAAGAAGTTAACTGCAGGCTGACCACCAACAGATGAATCCCAGACTAGTTGGAACCAGATGTTGATGATTTTAACTGCTGAAATACCACCCAGTTACCTCATCATCAACCCATCAGAAGGGTGTGCACAAGCTGATCATGCACCTGGAGACGTTCTCCCTCATTCAGTCTTTAAAAAATCTTTCCTTGAAAGCCTTCAGGGAGTTCAGGTCTTTTGAGCATGAGTTGCCCATTTTCCTTGCTTGGTCCCATGCTGGGCACCTTGCAAAAAATGCTGTATTTTCCTTCACCATCACGCAATGTCAGTAGATTGATTTTACTGCAAGTTGGACAAGTGGACCCAAGTTTGGTTGGGTAACAATATTAACCAGTAAAGCTAGTTGTGTTGCAGTTATAAATAAATATGAGAATCTTAGTGGCTAAAGACAACAAAGTATATTTCTCATGCAAGCAAATCTCAGGTAGGCCAGACAGCCCTTTTTCCTGTATCTGCCATCTGTAACAGGTAACTCTTGGGATCCTTTAATGGACTGAAATCTGGTGGTCCAGAGTTGACGATAAGAAAGTAAAAGAGAGAAAGAGGCTGATATTCCCTGTTTTATGCAGAGAACCAATAAAGACCTTGACACAGGGCTTGCATCGCTCACAAAAGCACAGGGTGCCCTCTCGAGGGGGTTTTGGAAGGCTGGGCAGGAGAGTGAGCATGATGGGTTTCTATGCTCCAGAGAATTAACCAGAGAGAGAGAGAGAAAAGAAAGAAAGACACAGGGACCCAAGCTCTGATGGAGCAAAGGTGCTTTGATGATCTTTCTGTGAGTATATATAGGCTGTTGTACAAGAGATTTCTTTCGACAATGATAAAGATCAGAAAACCAAATGTACAGCAACTGTTACCAAGGGAACAAGGGATTAATATTGGTCACAAGGTCAGGAGACAATCCATATCTCAAGAAAGAGGATCGAGACTAAGCAGTTTTTTTTTTTTTTTTTTAGCAGTTTTGTCATAAAGAGAATGTTTACTGAAGGAGATTCAAGCCTGTCTCATATAATGACCTCAGTCCTGGGAGCATCTTGCTGTTCCACTGATAAGGAACAGATGATTTATGAGAAACAGCACATAGGAATCCTCCTGTTAAACATTCCCTAATAGGTGACCTCCAGGATGGCACTGCATGGCAAGATGATCAGCTGCCATTGTCTACATGGTCAGGCCTAGAGGAAGCTACATCTCCAGCACACTGCATTGCATTGCTCAGAACTCCATAACATGGCCTTGAGTCAATTACAAGAGAGAAAAACAGAGGCATTTTAAGAATAGGTTACTAGGCAAAAAATATGGTTAACATGTAGGATTATATCAGCTATAGCTTCCTAAAATTGCAAACTAAGTGCTTGCTACTGACAAGAAGATTTAATAAAGATGAGATCTGGTGCTTATGAGTGATTTGGGTGGGGCTTAAATTGTGTTTGGTTCTTGGAGGAGTTTGGAGGTCAAAGAGATTGCCAAATATCTGTATCCAGAAGTCAAGGAAAGCATGGAAACAACCCCATGTTAGTTGCCCCTCCCATTGTTCTTGCTGAGGTTCAGGTAGTTCTTTGAATAGCTTTTGTTCCATATCTTTGGTGATTTTTAGAAATCTAAAATTGGTTATTTTGAAAATTTTGTCCAACTATTATTATCAATATTTGGAGAAAGGATTCGCTGAGCTCCTAACTCTGACATTCAGGATATCCTGCTCCACATAAACATTTAATAACATGATAAATTGAACAAACAGGAGTTTCAATTCCTAAAAATTAAAGCAAAATGCAAAAAGGAGCATAACTGCTTACAAAGTTTGTAACACACCAGAATTCAGGGTGATTTAAAGCATAAAAATTTATTTGTCTCCAGGGGATACACTGTAGGGTAAGAAAACAAATCTTAAATTATCCCACATCATATTTTTGGTGGTAGGGTTTTTATTGTTGTTCTAAGACTATCATGTGTATATAGGCTAGTGAGATAGAGTATACAGTGGGACAGGTAGATAGTATAGAGTATAGTGTATAGTGAAATTAGATGAGTACATTTCTGTTGATTCCCTGGGAACCAGGATTTTCCTTGTGGAGAAGAGAAGTTGATATGAGATGGATAAATAAAACTCTGTAGTTTTAAACTTGAAATATACATAAAAGTATAAAATATATTTATTGCAAGTATAAATTTAAAAAATCATAATATTTAAACTTTAGAAAAAGGTCCTAGCCACTTGAAAATCCCCCAAACCAATGCTTAGGACTCAGAGTATGGTTTCCACATATTATTTTCCCATTGAAAGTCACCAAAGCATCTTGGGGAAATGGCTAATTTCTAGTTTGGGGTAGGAAGTTTCTACAAGAGTCTGGAACAACTTTGCTGTACCAGAAGGTAAAGGGATGCTCAATGATAAAGCCATGTTGAAAGGATTCATAAGTGACTGGCTTTAAAAGGCTCCCATGTCACAGCTGGGGACAATTTGAACCTCAAGAAAAACAATGGCCGGGATAGATTCAAGTATTTTTAATATGCTGAAATTCATGACTGTTCAATAATGCAAAATCTTACCCATTGTTCTCCTAGGAAGCAGTATAAGCAATTCATTCTCTCGAAAATTGGTAAATATATGGAAAGAATCAAGTACTCATTCTGCCTTTGGTTACCTCAGGGTAATGAGATAGTTATTTTAAACGAATCTTTTTTAGAAATATTCTAACTTAGAAGACATGATACCTTCACACATCCTCTACAGAAATAACAGATCTAGGTCAGTTGTTCTTGAGGTGTGTTCAGGGACGCTTGTCTGCTCCTGACATGAGTTAAAAGCTATTT
>NW_011494812.1:229582-230069 GCF_000754665.1 Bison bison bison
ATGTAGTTTCAGCTTTAGCATTAGTCCTTCCAAAGAACACCCAGGACTGATCTCCCTTAGAATAGTGAATAGTAAATAGGAGAAAATAGCCAAATGTCTTCTCATTGATGACTGAATAAATAAACAAACAAAAAAAAGTATGTACGTACAATGGAATATTATCCAGCCCAAAACGACATGAAGGATGCAGCCTTGGTGTACTCCAAAAATATTATGATCAGTGTATTATGCTAAGTGAAAGAAATTAGACACTAAAAGACACATAATATGTGATTCCATTTATAAGAAGTAACCAATACAATATTGTAAAGTTAAATTAAATAAAATTTAAAAAAAGAAGAAGAAGAAGAAAAAAAAAAAGTATCTCAAATAGGTAAATCCATAGAGACAGAAAGAAGATTACTGGTAAGGGTTTGAAGTGAAGGAAAAATGGGGGTTGGTCACTGCTTAATGGGTACAGGATATTTTTGGGGTGACAAAAATGTTT
>NW_011494812.1:230169-233560 GCF_000754665.1 Bison bison bison
TGATACCTTCACACATCCTCTACAGAAATAACAGATCTAGGTCAGTTGTTCTTGAGGTGTGTTCAGGGATGCTTGTCTGCTCCTGACATGAGTTAAAAGCTATTTTTATACCAAAACCAAGATGTTATTTGAGTGTATATTGTTTTCCAGAGACTATAGGACATCAGATTGTATTTGGGAGCAGATATGAAAATATAGCTGTATTCTACTAAGTCAGATGTTCAAGACAAGTGCAAAAAGTATTTAAAAATTCTCTATTACTATTGGTTTATTTTTATTTTTAATAGTTAATAATGTGTATTTTAAAATGTTATTTTTTACCCCTAATATAGTATGCATCTATTATTTTTGTATGTATCTACCCACCCATTTAAAATTCCATCCCTCACACATTGCTTGTGGGAATGTAAGATTGTACAGGTGCTATGGAAAATTGAATATTACACAAAATTAGACATTGAGGTAATCATTTCACTCAACAATTCCACTTCTAGGTGTAATACCCATAATGACTGAAAACAGATGTTCAAAGAAATATTTGTACATGGAGGTACATAGAAGCACTGTTCACAATCAGTTCATTTCAGTTCAGTCGTTCTGTCGTGTCTGACTCTGTGACCCCATGAATTGCAGCATGCCAGGCTTCCCTGTCCATCACCAACTTCCGGAGTTCACTCACACTCACGTCCATCGAGTCGGTGATGCCATCCAGGATCTCATCCTCTGTCGTCCCCTTCTCCTCCTGCCCCCAATCCCTCCCAGCATCAGAGTCTGAATGAATCAACTCTTCACATGAGGTGGCCAAAGTAATGTAGTTTCAGCTTTAGCATTAGTCCTTCCAAAGAACACCCAGGACTGATCTCCTTTAGAATAGTGAATAGTAAATAGGAGGAAATAGCCAAATGTCTTCTCATTGATGAGTGAATAAATAAACAAAAAAAGGTATGTACGTACAATGGAATATTATCCAGCCCAAAACGGCATGAAGGGTGCAGCCTTGATGTACTCCAAAAATATTATGATCAGTGTATTATGCTAAGTGAAAGAAATTAGACACTAAAAGACACATAATATGTGATTCCATTTATAAGAAGTAACCAATACAATATTGTAAAGTTAAATTAAATAAAATTTGAAGAAGAAGAAAGTATCTCAAATAGGTAAATCCATAGAGACAGAAAGAAGATTACTGGTAAGGGTTTGAAGTGAAGGAAAAATGGGGGTTGGTCACTGCTTAATGGGTACAGGATATTTTTGGGGTGACAAAAATGTTTTGGAAGTTGTTAGAGCTGGTGGTTGCACAACAAAATAGTATACTACATGTCATTGAATTGTGCAGTTATTAGTAATTTTTGTTATGTTTCACCTCAGTGAAAAATGAATAAACAATTGTGAGATACTCACACTATAATAGAAACTCTAGAGTCTAAGATGGTCCATTATATAATAATGGAAGAAGAGATGGAAAATCTTTAGAGAGACAAATTGCTTATAAAGTAGTAACAGGTAGACTAGCAGTAGTTTCCTCATCAATAGCAGGTGCAGCAAACCATAAAATAGAATTTGATACTAGAATTTGAAATACAGATTTACCTGGATCTGTATCTGTTATTCAGCTACAAGGCTGATATGGACCTCACTATGTGCAGTCTTAAAAGGTAGAGAACCTTAACTAATCAATCAGTCTGTCTCAGAGGCTGAAATCTTTCTATGTCCAAGTAACTGGGAAGACATGCAAATTTTCACTGAAAAGATGTCCCTTTCAGATCAATTTTGAGGTTTTTCTCTAATACTTAAGAATTTATGGATCCTGAAATATTTGAAGAGAAAATATTTGAAGAAAATAGCTGAAAATATCTCTAACATGGGAAGTGAAATAGTCAATCAAGTCCAGGAAGCACAGCAAGTCCCAGGCAGGATAAACCCAGGGAAGAACATACCAAGACATATATAATCAAACTGACAAAAATTAAAGACAAAGATATAATATTAAAAGCAACAAGGGAAAAATGACAAATAACATGCAAGGGAACTTCCTTCAGGCTATCAGCTGATTTCTCAACAGAAACTGTACAAGTCAGAAGGGAATGGCACAATACATTTAAAGTGATGAAAGAGAAGAAACTACAACCAGGAATACTCTGCCCAGCTAGACTCTTATTCAGATTTGATAGAGAAATCAAAAGCTTTCCAGACAAGTAAAAGTTAAGAGAATGCAGCACCACCTAACCGACTTTACAACAAATGCTAAAGGAATTTCTCTAGGCATAAAACACAAGAGAACGAAAAGACCTACAGAAAATAAACACAAAATAATTAAGAAAATGGTAATAGAATCATACTTATCAATAATTACCTTAAATGTAAATGGATTAAATGCACCAACCAAAAGCCACAGACTGGCTGAGCAGATGAAAACATGTGCATGCATGCACTTCTACTTATCACATCACTCTGCTTGGCCCTCCCAAATTGTATGTAATTATTTTATATTAAGTTAATCAAGTTCCCATTATGGCTTGCAATTGTAATTTTGTTTTTTGTCTGGCTCTTGATGGTGAAACCTAAACATCTTTTACTATTGTGATTATATAAGTATTACTCACTTAATACCATTACGTCATGATTGGCCAACAGAAAAATAGAACTTTATATCACCCAAACTACAGTTTAATAGAAAGATCTCTTATCAGTTTTCAAAATCCAGATGCATATCAGAATTATTTTGGAATTTTTTGAAAAATACGAATGCTCAGGTATTATTTTCTTTTTTCCAGAGCTCCAGATATGTTTCTAATGAGCAGCCATGCTTGAAAATAACTGGACTGTATGATGATCCTATACTTTTATCTAGTTTGCTTCATTTTTTCTATTTTATATTCAGAGCTCCCATTTCATTTAACTTATGTTTTCCAATTTCTCCATCTCTTTTTTGTTGTTGTTGTTATTCTGATGTTCTTTCTCAAACCTTTATCAAGAGTAGCAGAAAAACTTCTGTATACATATATATATAAATAATGTGTATAGTATATATAATTTAGAAAGCATGAATTTTTGCCTAATTTAAAATTAATGACATTTTGATAGAACTTGTTTGACTTGGTATGAATAGAATGCTAGATTTCTAATTAAAAAAAAATAGATATGTAGAAAGCAACAAGGTTTACTGTATAGCACAGGGAACTATAGTAAATATCTGTAATAACCTATAATGATAGGATACTGAAAGAGGAACTCCTCAGGTCAGTAGGTGCCCAATACGCCACTGGAGATCAGTGGAGAAATAACTCCAGAAAGAAGGAAGGGATGGAGCCAAAGCAAAAAGAATACCCAGCTGTGGATGTGACTGGTGATAGAAGCAAGGTCCGATGCTATAAAGAGCAATGTTGCA
>NW_011494812.1:233660-234041 GCF_000754665.1 Bison bison bison
CAAAAATCACGGCAGAGGGTGACTGCAGCCATAAAATTAAAGGATGCTTGCTGCTTGGAAGAAAAGCTATGACAAACCTATACAATGTATTAAAAAGCAGAGACATTACTTTACCAACAAAGGTCCATAGAGTCAAAGCTATGATTTTTCAGAAGTCATGCTTGGATGTGAGAATTGAACCATAAAGAAGGCTGAGTGCTGTAGAATTGATGCTTTTGAACTGTGCTCTTGGAGAAAAGTCTTGAGAGTCCCTTGGACAACAAGGAGATCAAACCAGTCAATCTTAAAAGAAATCAATCCTGAATATTCATTGGGAGGACTGTTGCTGAAGCTGAAGATCCAATATTGTGGCTACCTGATATGAAGAGCTGAGTCTTTAGA
>NW_011494812.1:234141-235113 GCF_000754665.1 Bison bison bison
TTTTTAATCTTTCTTTTCTGTCCATCCTTTTATTCTTTCCCTCCATTTTATCTATTAATATTATGCCTTTTTAGCCTCAATATTTCCACTAGAAACTTTCCCCAACTCCCATCTGTAGGTAAATTTAGTTTTAAAAAATTGCAGTAAAATACATCATGGAGAATTTACTGCATTAGCATTTGTACACATATAGTTTAGTAGTCTTAAGTACATTCACATTTTATGCAGCCAATCTCTAGAACTCTTTTCATCTTGAAAAACTAGAAGTCTATGCCCATTAAACTACTTTCCCCAATCCTTGCTCCCTCAGACCATGGCAACCACCATTCTATTTTCAGTCTATATGAATCTCTATACTCTAGGTACCTCTAGAAGTGGAATCTTTTGCCTTTTTGTGAATGGTTATTACATTTAGCATTATGTCCTCATAATTCATTCATGTCGTGATCTGTATTAGAATTTCTTCCTTTTAAAGATTGTTTTGTTTACCTGTTGATCTCTCAACAGACACTTGGGTTAATTCAACAGTCACCTTTTGCCTGTTGTGAATTATGCTGCTATAAACATAGTGTACAAATATTACTTAAGAAGAGCAATTTTTCGCTTGTGTTCTTAACAGGTCATATCAGAATATCTCATGAGCCCTGAATGTCTCCTTTTCCATTTGGAATAAGTATCCAGGAACCCTGAAACTCAAGTTGTCAGCCTAGGAGTCAATCTCATCATATTTCATCAAATGATCCTCACATTTGATCAAGTCATTGTTCCTGTAGGTTGTAAGATATATCATAATTTATACACTAGCAGAAACATAAATGAAAATTGTTATTATGAGACAATATCACTAGCAGGATCCACTCAGATTTCATAGATGTGATTTGTGAGAAAGAATATACCTTGAAATAAATGAAATGATGTACACTACTTCATGGTGACATGCCTTTGACTTCTTATTTAAACCTTTTTTTTTTT
>NW_011494812.1:235213-235748 GCF_000754665.1 Bison bison bison
TAGAAGTCAAATAATCAGGTTGACAATATACATCCTTGATGTAGTTCTTTCCCAATTTTGAACCAGTTCATTTTTCCAAGTCTGTTTCTAACTGCTGCTTCTTGACCTGCATACAGGTTTCTCAGGAGGCAGGTAAGATGGCCTGGTATTCCCATCTCTTGAAGAATTTTCCACAGTTTGTTTTGCTCCACCCAGCCAAAGGCTTTAGTGTAGTTAATAAAGCAGAAGTAGACGTTTTTCTGGATTTCCCTTGTTTTTTCTTGTGATCTATGATCCAACAGATGTTAGCAGTTTGATCTGTGGTTCCTCTGCCTTTTCTATATCCAACTTGTACATCTGGGAGCTCTTGGTTCATGTGCTATTGAAGCCTAGCTTGAGGGACTTTGAGTATTGAAGGATGAAGTCTATTTATTTCCAGGAAAAAAGAATGTTTTATTACTTATTTTGTATCTTCTTATCTATGTAAATAGGATGACTTAGTGAAAACCTCTCTTTACACTCAAAATATAGATGATATATATCCACAAATTTGGAA
>NW_011494812.1:237129-238078 GCF_000754665.1 Bison bison bison
CAGCAGCAGCATTTGCTGTCAAGTGATGGGACCAGCTGCCATGATCTTAGTTTTCTGAATATTGAGTTTTAAGCCAGCCTTTTCACTCTCCTATTTCACCTTCATGAAGAGACTCTTTAGTTCCACTTCACTTTTTCCATAAGGGTAGTGTCATCTGCACATCTTAGGTTATTGATATTTCTCCTGGCAATCTTGATTACAGCTTGTGCTTCATCCAGCCTGGCTTTTTGTATGATGTACTCTGCATAGAAGCTAAATAAGCAGGTTGACAATACATAGCCTTGATGTACTCCTTTCCCAGTTTTCACCAGTTTGTTGTCCCATGTCCAGTTCTAACTGTTGCTCCTTGACCTGCATACAGGTTTCTCAAGCCAACTCTTGAAGAATTTTCAATAAATTGTTGTGATCCACCCAGTCAAGGGTTTTAGCATAGTCAATGAAGCAGAAAGTAAAGGTCGCTCAGCTGTGTCAGACCCTTTTCCACCCAATGGACTATACAGTCCATGGAATTCTCTAGACCAAAATACTGGAGAGGGTAGCTTTTCCCTTCTCTGGGGGATCCTCCCAACCCAGGGATCAAACCCAAGTCTCCTGCATTGCAGGTGGATTCTTTACCAGCTGAGCCACAAGGGAAATCTTCAATGATGCAGAAGGAAATTATCACATCCATACTCCATATGTATGTAGTTTTAATATTCTTTTTTTGTTGTTGTTGTTTGTTTGGAGTTCCCTTCCTTTATCTATGTCCCAGCAGATGTTAACAATTTGATCTCCGCTTCCCCTACCTTTTCTAAATCCAGCTTGGACATCTAGAGGTTAACTTTTGGCACATGGTTTAAATTGCAACATTAAAAACAAAAGTTATAGCACAGGTTACACGTTGCTTAAGTTTCCTTTGTTTAGTTTATCAACATGCCCAAAATCCAGAAATGGAAAAATTAAAACCACC
>NW_011494812.1:238178-240130 GCF_000754665.1 Bison bison bison
CACAAGCTGGAATCAAGATTGCCAGGAGAAATATCAATAACCTCAGATATGCAGATGACACCACCCTTATGGCAGAAAGTGAAGATGAAATAAAAAGCCTCTTGATGAAAGTGAAAGTGGAGAGTCAAAAAGTTGGCTTAAAACTCAACATTCAGAAAAGGAAGATCATGGCATCCGGTCCCATAACTTCATGGGAAATAGATGGGGAAACAGTGGGAACAGTGTCAGACTTTATTTTTCTGGGCTCCAAAATCACTGCAGATGGTGACTGCAGCCATGAAGTCTGCAGACTGATGTGAAGCTTGGGGACATGAATTTACAGAATGACTTACAGAGTAAAAACTAGGACGTTATTAATTTTTACAGTGATTCGTTATTATAGTGGAAGTTTCTCATGCCATTTTTAGGAAGATGACTTTTTCTTTCATGATTGTCAGAACCATTTACAAAGAATAATTTAGGTTGAATTTCACTTACACTCATGAAATAAGCCAGATTTAGTTCTTGTTACATGGTTTAAATGCCTGCTTAGGAAATTCCCAAATACAGACTCCATTTGTATTTAATACTAATACTCTTAGATACTGTGAACACCACTCAAACTGTGTAAGATTGCACACAGTAGCTGCCCTCAGGCAACCATTAGGTACCAGCTCACTTGGGCACCTGCCTGGTACTTCAGTGGAAGGTCCTCTGTTGTCCTCAGGCTTAGAAATCTTAATTCTGGACCCATGGTGTATGTTTTTCCTTCTTTTGGAGTAGACTGTAAGATATTTGTTGTATTTATTTTTTTAGGGAATCAGAGGTAAATTTTTACCTTTTCCTTGCTACCCTTTCACTCTGCTTTTCACCAATAAAGATAGGCCCTTGTCTTCTGAGCTTCTTGATTGCTGTAACTGAGATTCAGAAATAATTTGTTTCCACTCAGGTTTTTGCTTTGGCAACATGGGCTTTTGAGAGAGGACATGAACAAGGGTCTCCTGCATTGCAGGCAGATTCTTTATCATCTGAGCCACTAGGGGAGCCCAAGAAAACTGGACTGTGTTTTATAGTATTAGTGTGGAACAAAAATTAAATTCTGAGCACCCTTATTCCTGGCCATCATCTTCATGTCCCAGGGAGTCTGTCAATACCTTTAACCAAGTTTTAGCCAAGTAGGAGATACTAATGGTGATGGTAACAACAGTACAGAGAGCATAGGTTCACTTTTCCAGTGTCTGACTCCCTGAAATGGGGCTAGGGTTCTCAGAATCTCCCTTTCTATGGTGTGTCTTCGTTCTCAGAGGTCTCTCTGTGAATGTACACCAAGGTACTGTGGCCACTCATACTGACCCATTTGGTATTCTCTCCAAGACTACCTGCACTACCTCTCTGTTACTGCTACATCACTGACAGTGTTATATTTGCTGTATGAGAGAATGAGATAGGTGGACAAACCAAAGGAATACTTCTAGATTAAAAGAGACTGGAAGTTGAGCAATTGTTTAGTATTACCTTCTTATTGAATAGATGTGGCAATAAAGGATTAGGAAGGTGAAATAACTCTTCAGCATCACAAGGGAGCTTTTCCAGGGTAGAACGTATAAAAGAGATGAAGACCAAAGAATGGAAATGAGATGGAGTGGGAGTTCAGAGCTGTGGGAGGCACAGTTTTTCTGAGATGTGCAATGTGGGTCAAAGATTTGTCAGTTGGGGAAGAGAGGAAGTCAATTTAGAGTACTGAAAAAAAAATGCTGAAATTAGAGATCAAATACCAGCTCTGAGAGTCAGAAGTTCTACTTCCCAGTGAAATGCTGCTTCTACCACTTCTGTTACTTGGAGTTATCCTCCCAGGTGGTGACAATGAGGATGGTAAGAATAACTCTGGCTGCTCCCAGCACAGGTGCAGGGGTTCTGGATAAAAGCATGCTGCACCTACCACTAAGGGTCTGGGCTCTGCTGTCTCCAGCCCT
>NW_011494812.1:241117-241516 GCF_000754665.1 Bison bison bison
TGGCAAAACTAATACAATATTGTAAAGTTTAAAAATAAAATAAAATTTTAAAAAATTAAAAAAAATAAATAAAATATATGAATATATTTTGCAGACAGTAAAAATAAATAAATAAATAAATGGTATAGAGAGCATTGGTTCACTTTTCCAGTGTCTGACTCCTAGAAATGGGGCTAGGATTCTCAGAATCTCCCTTTCTATGGTATGTCTCCATTCTCAGAGGAGGTCTCTCTGTGAATGTACACCAAGGTACTGTGGCCACTCACACTGATCCATTTGGTATTCTCTCCAAGACCACCTGCACTACCTCTCTGTTACTGCTACATCACTTGTCAGTGTTATATTTGCTGTATGAGAGAATGAGATAGGTGGACAAACCAAAGGAATACTTCTAGATTA
>NW_011494812.1:241616-242900 GCF_000754665.1 Bison bison bison
AAGGGAAACTTTAGTGATGATGAGGTGACTGAGCTGGTGGACCTCTTCCGAGCCTACTTCATTGGATTCACTCGGGAAGTGCAGGATCGAGTCAATGAGTTCCAGTTGGAATGTGAGTATAGTCCTCTGATCTGGAAAGACTCTCAATGACTTTTCTTTCTCTTGTGTCAGGCTACTGCTCCCTCTGATGATGGTCCCTTTCCCTCCTCTTTATCCAACTGCATGTACACACTTGTCCAGAGTAGCCTTCAACTCCGACTCCATACCTCCATCCAGTATCTGAGATTCTTCCTGTTTCTTGCTCTCTTCTGTGTACATGACCACTCTTGTGGTTATTTCTTGTTTGCATCTATGTAACTTGCTTCTCTAAAACCTCAAGGAAGAATCTCCTTTTCCTACTCTGTGCTTGAGTGAACTTAAGGTGACTTCCTACTCCTCCAATTGATGTTGTCAAGCATCTTCTGCCTGATCCCTTCTCTACACGTAACCATTCCCTACACCGTGGAATGCTGCACTTCTGACTCCATCACACATTGCCCCTCTCCCCTCTTGCCCCCTCTACATCCTTAAAACAGCCTAACCCCACCATTGATGATATGCATTCCTCTCCCCAGTGCTCTTTCTGAAAAGTCCTGAATACTGTAATTGGTTTTATATCAATAATTTCACCTCTGAACTTGCTGCCACTAAAATAAAAAATCCTATACCTTTTTCTCATCTCTTTCTTTCCTGTTTGCTTTTTAATAACTTGTCTCAGTTTACCTTTACACAGACCCCTTTGTGATCCAGATCATAGCAGGCTGTGAGCTGCATTCTGGGGAGGCCATAGAAAGCTCTTTGAGAGGAGCTTTAGGAGGACTTGATTTTGTGAGTATCCAGAATCATTCTTGTGTGCCTGCACCAGACGGCAGCAGCAGGGGGCAGAAGTTTTGTGCACTCACGACTCAGTATCAAGGCATCTCTGATATCATCGAGAGACTCCTCTCAGAAACCTGTCCTCAATATCTTCTGGGTGTCCTCGATGCAGGGAAGGCAGAACTGCAGAGACAAGGTTAGTCTTATGCTCTCCCCAAGATGTTTCTATTTCTCCTCCCACAACTTTCTTTAAATTCATTTTGATATTTGGCAAAACCAATACAATATTGTAAAGTTAAAAAATAAAATAAAATTAAATTAAAAAAAAATCAGCTTTTTCGCAATGGGTTTGCCGCCAGAACACAGGTGTCGTGAAAACCACCGTTAAACCTAAGCCAAAATGGGAAAGGAGAAGACCCACATCAACAT
>NW_011494812.1:244673-244974 GCF_000754665.1 Bison bison bison
TCCAGGAGTTAGTGAAGGACAGGGAAGTCTGATGTGCTGCATTCTATGGATTTGCAACGAGTTGAACATGATTGTGACTGAACTGAATAGAACAACTGAGCATATGACCCACAAACTGGAGAATCAAAGGAGTTCTGGTATAACAAATTTAACAACAGTTCTTTCTTACTGTGAAAGTTCTGGGGCCCACAAGAAATTTCCCAACCTGGGGATCTGGCAGAGCAGCTAAGAACCTCCAGGGAATATACCTTTGAAGGCCAGTGGGATTTGATTACAGAACTTCCACAGGGCTGGGTAAAAA
>NW_011494812.1:245844-246787 GCF_000754665.1 Bison bison bison
TGTCCGTCGTGGCAATGTGGCTGGTGACAGCAAAAATTGATCCACCCATGGAAGCTGCTGGCTTCACAGCTCAGGTGATTATTTTGAACCATCCAGGCCAAATCAGTGCTGGATATGCACCTGTGCTGGATTGTCAGACAGCTCACATTGCTTGCAAGTTTGCTGAGCTGAAAGAGAAGATTGATCGTCGTTCTGGGAAAAAGCTAGAAGATGGCCCTAAATTCTTGAAATCTGGTGACGCTGCCATCGTTGATATGGTTCCTGGCAAGCTCATGTGTGTCGAGAGCTTCTCTGATTATCCTCCCCTGGGCCATTTTGCTGTGCGTGACATGAGACAGACAGTCGCTGTGGGTGTGATCAAAGCAGTGGACAAGAAGGCAGCTGGAGCTAGCAAGGTCACCAAGTCTGCCCAGAAAGCTCAGAAGGCTAAATGAATATTATCCCCAATACCTGCCACCCCAGTCTTAATCAGTGGTGGAAGAACGGTCTCAGAACTGTTTGTCTCAATTGGCCATTTAAGTTTAATAGTAAAAGACTGGTTAATGATAACAATGCATTGTAAAACCTTCAGAAGGAAAGGAGAATGTTTTTGTGGACCATATGTTTTGTGTGTGGCAGTTTAAGTTATTAGTTTTTAAAATCAGTACTTTTTAATGAAAACAACTTGACCAAAAATCTGTCACATTGAGATCCATTAGAAAAAGTTTAATGAGAAAAAAAAATCAAAAGTGAGAAGTACCTAAATAGAGAAATGATTAATCAATAAGTCATTTGGTGCCCATAGGAGTGGAAGAGGAAACTGTCCAAAATTGTGGCTTTCTGAGTCCCCATGCTCTGGATTAAAGTCATAATCTGACATTCTTACTGCTCCTGCCTACCCCAGTGAAGCCTGAAGCCTGGCTGTCCAGTGGCCCCACTCCTGGGCCTGGCCGCCTACTGCTGG
>NW_011494812.1:246887-249871 GCF_000754665.1 Bison bison bison
GGCCCCACTCCTGGGCCTGGCCGCCTACTGCTGGTGTGCCACGTCTCAGGATTCTACCCAAAACCTGTGCGGGTGATGTGGATGAGGGGCAAGCAGGAGCAGCCTGGCACTCAGCAAGGAGACCTCATGCCCAATGCAGACTGGACTTGGTATCTCTGAGTAACCCTAAATGTGGCAGTTGGGGAGGCAGCTGGCCTGAATTGCCGAGTGAAGCACAGCAGTCTAGGAGACCAGGACATCATCCTGTACTGGGGTAAGAAGGAACTGGGGCCCAACTGGGAATGGGAGGAAATGGCCCTCAAGAACAGAGAAAAGGACACAGAAAGGGGAGGGATTTGATGGATGAGGGAAGGATGGAGGGAGGAAGACAGGCATGGAGAGAGGATAGGCGGGGAGGAAAGAGAATCAGGGAGACAGAAAGAGAGTCAGAGAGACAGAGTTTGAGATTATTTCTAGGACTACAGTGCCAGAGGTATGAAAATAGCTGATCTAAGCTGTACAATAGATTAAAATGAAGTAGTCTTCACTACTACAGTAGTAGTCCCACTGTAGTCTCGGTGGGATTCAGCAAGAAGGAAAGATTAAGGGTTGGCTGTGCATATAAGACCTCTGGGAATATGAGAAAGTGAACGGGAGATGCCCAGGCATCAGAAGCAGTTAATGATGGTGCTGACACTCAGATGGGGCAAGAAGGCCTGGAGAACTAGAGAATGGGTTTGAAGTGACATTCCTTTGTCTTCTCCCAATTTCCAGGACACCCCACATCCATTGGCTTGATACTTGTGGCAATAATAGTACCCTCCTTGATCCTTTTGATATGCCTTGCATTTGGTGTGCTGCGATTCATGGGGTCGCACAGAGTTGGACATGACTGAGCGACTGATCTGATCTGATCTGATCTGATGGTTTTGGAGATACTGGTGAGTTTTCATTTTTTAATCTTTTTTTTTTTTCAGTCCATCCTTTTATTCTTTCCCTCCTTTTTATCTATTAATATTACATGTCTTTAGTCTCAAAATTTCTGCTAGAACATTTCCCTTTTGTCTCTGACTCCCATCTGTAGGTAAATTTATTTTTTCTAAACTGCAGTAAAATATGTCTTGGAAAATTTACTGCATTAGCCATTTTTACACTTAGAGTTTAGTAGTGTTAAGTACATTCACATTTATGCAGCCAATCCTTAGAATTCTTTTCATCTTGAAAACCTAGAAGTCTATGCCCATTAAACCACTTTCCCCAATCCTTTCTCCCTCAGGCCCTGCCAACCACCATTCTACTTTCTGTCTATATGAATCTGTCTACTCTAGGTACCTCATAGAAATGAAATCATATGTCGTTTTGTGAATGGCTTATTCCACCTAGCATTATGTCCTCATAATTCATTCATGTGGTGGCCTGTATTAGAATTTCTTTCCTTTTAAATGTTGTTTTGTTTACCTGTTCATCTCTCAACAGACTTGTGTTAATTCACGTTTTAGCTGTTGTGAATAATGCTGCTATGTACATAGTGTACAAATATCTCTTAAGTTGAGCATTTTTTTGCTTGTGTTCTTAACAGGTCATATCAGAATATCTTATGAGCCCTGACCATGTCTCCTTTTGCATTTGGAATAAGTATCCAGGAACCCTGAAACTCAAGTTGTCAGCCTAGGAGTCAATCTCATCATATTCATCAAATAATCATCACATTTGATCAAATCATTGTTCCTGTAGGTTGTAAGATAAATCATAATGTATACCCTAGCAGAAACATAAATGAAAATTGTTATTATGAGACAATAGCACTAGCAGGATCCACTCAGATTTCATAGATGTGATTTGTGAGAAAGAATATACCTTGGAATAAATGAAATGATGTACACAACTCCATGGTGACATGCTTTTGACTTCTTATTTAAAACTTTTTTTTTTGCTTCTGCTGAAATATCATTTTTCAAATTGATCTAACTATAGTTATGCTGAGGTAATTATATTTGAAGAGTTGCTGAGAATTTTTAACATAATTTCACTCTCTTTATTTGGATGATTTTCTAACTATGAGGGTCAGCTGAGCAGCTTGTTTCTCCAGATAGCATTCCTTACTGTTAGAGTAGAAGAAAGTCTCCCTTGTCTGGTATTGTGCAGAGATTCACTTTACTCATACCCAGAACACTGCAGTTCCTTTTCTTTTTCTTTTCCTTCTAATTATGAGTTCCTTAGAGAATGGCTTGTTCTCAGTGGATCCCTGTCAAAAACTTATTTCTGGTGGTAGAGTTATTACTGTTATTGTAAGACTATCATGTTTGTATAGGCTACTGAAATATAGGATACAGTGTGACAGGTGGATAGTATATAGTTTAGGTGATTATATAGTTGTGTTAATTCACTTGGAACCAAGATTTTCTGTCTAGAGAAGGTGATGTGAGATAGATGTAATATTAGACTCTGTAATCTTAAACTTGAATTGCAAGCATAATTAAAAAATCATAATATTTAGGATTAAAAAATGTCCTGACCACTTAAAAAGCCACAAAACCAAGACTTAGTGCTCACATTATGGCTTTGACATATTTTCACACTAAAGGAACCAAAGGACCTTGAAGAAATGGCTGATTTCTAGTTGGGGCAGAAAGATTCTTCAAGAGTCTGGAACAACTTTGCCATCAATTCATTTAAGTTCAATTCATTTGCTCAGTCATGTCCAACTCTTTGTGATGCAGTGAACCGCAGCACACCAGGCCTCCCTGTCCATCACCAACTCCCTGAGTTAACCCAAACTCATATTCATCGAGTTGGTGATGCCATCCAGCCATCTCATCCTCTGTTGTCTCCCTCTCCTCCTGCCCCAAATCCGTCCCAGCATCAGAGTCTTTCCCAATGAGTCAACTCTTCGCAAGAGGTGGCCAAAGTGTTGGAATTTCAGCTTTAGCTTCAGTCTTTCCAAAGAACACCCAGGACTGATCTCCTTTAGAATGGACTAGTTGGATCTCCTTGCAGTCCAAGGG
>NW_011494812.1:249971-250665 GCF_000754665.1 Bison bison bison
CACAAATTTGGAATATTTTCCTTAATGGAGAAAACCAAAAATTATCCTGAGAGCCAACATATTGATTACAGTCCAAATATTTCTCCAGTGAATGCTAAATGTATTGTTAAACTTGTCAAATATGTATAAAGAGGACATAGGATATGACATCTTAAGGAAAACATCTCTGAACTTTGGGTGAAAAAATGCCAAGTTACTTGCTGACATAGCAATGCTTTATTTGATAATAGGAAAGATCAAAATATACATGGAGATTGTAAAATATTACAAAAGGAGAAGGAAGTTCTACTGTTAATGAGCCTATTACAAAAAGTTATTTTGACTTAGCCTGAAGCTGGGGCATAATTTCTGAAGTTTTATTTGTCTCATGAAGATTGGTTACTGAAAGTAGTAGAGGAGAAGAGCTACTGAAAAGAGGTCACATACCATTGACCAATGTAATTTTCTTTTTTTAAATTTTATTTTGTTTTTAAACTTTACAAATTGTATTAGGTTTGCCAAATATCAAAATGAATCTGCCACAGGTATACATGTGTTCCCCATCCTGAACTCTCCTCCCTCCTCTCTCCCCATACCATCCCTCTGGGTCGTCCCAGTGCACTAGACCCAAGCATCCAGTATCATGCATTGAACCTGGACTGGCAACTCATTTCATACATGATATTATACATGTTTCAATGCCATTCTCCCAAAT
>NW_011494812.1:251442-253448 GCF_000754665.1 Bison bison bison
GTTCTCTTGGTATCTCTAATTTTCTTGAAGAGAGCTCTAGTCTTTCCCACTCTGTTGTTTTCCTCTATTTCTTTACACTGATCACTGAGGAAGACTTTCTTATCTCTCCTTGCTATTCTTTGGAACTCTGCATGCCATAAGGTAAAGGGAAGCTCAGTGATAAAGGTGTGTTGAAAGGATTCACAAATGACTGGTGTGAAAAGGCTCCCATGTCACAGTTGGGGCAGGTGAGCCTCAAGAAACAATGGCTAGTATTTGTTGTTGTTCAGTCACTCAATAGTGTCTGACTCTTTGTTATCCCAGGGACTTTACAGCATGCCAGTCTTCCCTCTACTTCGTTATTTCCTGAATTTTGGTCACATTCATGTCCATTGAGTTGATGATGTTAACTAACTGTCTCATCCTCTGCTGCCTCTTCTCCTTTTGCCTTCAAGCTTTCCCATCATCAGGGTTTTTTCCCCTAATGCATCAGCTCTTCACATTATGTGGCCAAATTATTGGAGCATCAGATTCAGCACCGGTCCTTCTAATGAATATTCAGGGTGGATATCCTTTATGATTGACTGGCTTGATCTCCTTGCAGTCCAAGGAACTCTCAAGAGTCTTCTCCAGCACCACAATTCAAAAGCGTCAATTCTTTGGTGTAAAACCTTCTTTGTGGTCCAACTCTTTTATCTGTACATGACTACTGGAAAAACCAAAGCTTTGACTATGTGGACCTTAGTTGGCAAAGTGATATCTCTGTTTTTTGTAACATGCTGTACAAGTCTGTCATAGCTTTCCTTCAAAGCAGCAAGTGCCTTTTAATTTCATGGCTGCAGTCACAGTATGCAGTGATTTTGGAGCACATACAGAAAAATATCTCACTGTTTCCACTTCTATTTCCCGTTCTATTTGCCATCTCATACCCATAAGATGGCAGAGTAGAAGAATGCACATTTATCTTCTCTGTCAAGAACACCAATATTTCAATGAGCTGCTGAAAAAGCATAGACAGAATATTGGATTCCACCAAAAAAAGATATCTCATGTCCAAGCACAAAGGAGATCCTGAAACAAGATGGCATGAGCAGGGCAACTGCACTTAAAATAAACCTCATCCCCTCCAGAGACACTTGGAGCATGCAAAGGAAACCTGTGTGCACCAGGACCTAGGGCAGGGAGCAGTGACCTGCACAGCTGACTGAGCCAGACCTGCCTTTGAGTATTTGAGTGTCTCCTGTGGAGGTAGTGGGGGTAAGTAGTGGCCTGTCATGGTGACAAGGACTTTGGCAGCAGTAGTCCTCGGAGTTGCAGTTTGTAGCATAAGTCCTCTTGGAGGAGGTCACTATTAGCCCCACTACAGAGCCTCAGATAGGCAGATGACACCACCCTTACGGCAGAAGTTGAAGAGGAACTAAAGAGCCTCTTGAAGAAAGTGAAAGAGGAGAGTGAAAAAGTTGGCTTAAAGCTCAAAATTCAGAAAACAAAATCATGGCATCTGGTCCCATCACTTCATGGCACATAGATGGAGAAATAATAGAAACAGTGAGAGAATTTATTTTCTTGGGCTCCATAATCACTGCAGATGGTGATTTCAACCATGAAATTAAAACACTTGCTCCTCGTAAGAAATCCTGTGACCAACCTAGACAGCATATTAAAAAGCAGAGACATTACTTTGCTGACAAAGGTGCATCTAGTCAAAGCTGTGATTTTTCCAGTAGTCATATAAGGATGTCAAGATAAGATAAGATCAGTTGCTCAGTCGGGTCTGACTCTTTGCGACCCCATGATTCACAGCACACCAGGCCTCCCTGTTCAGCACCAACTTCTGGAGTTCTCTGGGACTCACGTCCATCGAGTCAGTGATGCCATTCAGCCATCTCATCCTCTGTCGTCCCCTTCTCCTCCCGCCCCCAATCCTGAGCATGACCTTGCCCATCAGAGCAAGACACAGTTTTCACCACGATCAGTACCTCACACCAGGAAGCTTCCACAAGCCTTTATCCTCATCCATCAGAGGG
>NW_011494812.1:254620-254989 GCF_000754665.1 Bison bison bison
TTAAAAAGCAGAGACATTACTTTGCTGACAAAGGTGCATCTATTCAAAGCAGTGATTTTTCTAGTAGTCATATAAGGATGTCAAAGCTGGACTATAAAGAAAACTGAGCACCAAAGAATTGATACTTTTGAACTGTGGTGTTGGAGAAGACTCTTGAGTTTCTTGGACTGCAAGGAAATCAAACCAGTCAATCCTAAAGGAAATCAGTCCTGAATATTCACCAGAAGAACTGATACCAAAGCCGAAGCTTGAATACTTTGGCCACCTGATGTGAAGGACTGACTCATTTGAAAAGACCCTGAAGCTGGGAAAGATTGAGGGCAGAGTAGAAGGGGACAATAAAGAATAAGATGGTTGGATGGTATCACT
>NW_011494812.1:255089-255386 GCF_000754665.1 Bison bison bison
GGGAAAACCACTAGGTCATTCAGGTATGACCTAAATCGATTCCCTTACAATTATACAGTGGAAGTGAGAAATAGATTCAAGGGATTAGATTTGACAGATAGAGTCCCTGAGGAACTATGGACAGAGGTTTGTAACATTGTACAGGAGGCAGTGATCAAAACCATGCCCAGGAAAAAGAAATGCAAAAAGGCAAAATGGTTGTCTGAGAAAGCCTTACAAATAGCTGAGGAAAGAAGAGAAGTGAAAGGCAAAGGAGAAAAGGAAAGATATACCCATCTGAATGGAGAGTTCTAAAGA
>NW_011494812.1:255486-256651 GCF_000754665.1 Bison bison bison
TTGTTGCCTCCAGAGCGTTTTTAATTTCATTTATTGCATTATTCATTATGTATTGACTCTTTTTTATTTCTTCTAGGTCCTTGTTAAACCTTTCTTGCATCTTCTCAATCCTTGTCTCCAGGCTATTTATCTGTGGTTCCATTTTGATTTCAAGATTTTGGATCAATTTCACTACCATTATTTGGAATTCTTTATCAGGTAGATTCCCCATCTCTTCCTCTTTTGTTTGGTTTGGTGGGCATTTATCCTGTTCCTTTATCTGCTGGGTATTCCTCTGTCTCTTCATCTTGTTTAAATTGCTGATTTTAGGGTATCCTTTCTGTATTCTTGCAGTTTGTGGAGTTCTCTTTATTGTGGCGTTTCCTCACTGTGTGTGGGTTTGTACAGGTGGCTTGTCAAGGTTTCTTGGTTAGGGAAGCTTGTGTTGGTGTTCTGGTGGGTGGAGCTGTACTTCGTCTCTCTGGAGTGCAATGAAGGTCCCAGTAATGAGTTATGAGATGTCTATGGTTTTGGGGTGACTTTGGGCAGCCTGTATCTTGGAGCTCATGGCTGTGTTCCTTTGTTGCTGGAGAATTTGCTTGGTATGTCTTGCCCTGGAACTTGTTGGCCCTTGTGTGGTGCTTGGTTTCAGTGTCGGTATGGAAGCATTTGATGAGCTCCTGTCAATTAATTTTCCTTGGAGTCAGGGTTTGGATTTAAGCCTCCTGCTTCCAGTTATTGGTCTTATTTTTACACTAGTTTCAAAACTTCTCCTTCTATACAGCAACATTGATAAAACATCTATGTTAAAGATGAAAAGTTTCTCTACTGTGGGGTCACCCAGAGAGGTTCACAGTGTTACATGGAGAAGAGAAGAGGGAGGAGGGAGTTAGAGGTGACCCGAATGAGATGAGGTGGAATCAATAGTGGAGAGAGTGGGCTAGCCAATAATCACTTCCTTATGTGCACTTCACAACTGGACCGCTCAGAGATGTTCACGGAGTTATACAGAGAAGAGAAGCAGGAGGAAGGAGACAGAGGTGGCCAGAAGGATAAAAGGGGGGAATGAAAAGGAGGGAGACAGATCCAGCCAGTAATCAGGTTCCCTACGTATTCTCCACCGTCTGGAACACACAGAAATTCAGAGTTGGGTAGAGTAGAGAGGGGTTAGGGAGGAGACACGAGG
>NW_011494812.1:256751-257519 GCF_000754665.1 Bison bison bison
GTCCATTTCTTCCAGGTTGTCCATTTTATTGGCATATAATTGCTGATAGTAGTCTCTTATGATCCTTTGCATTTCTGTGTTGTCTGTTGTGATCTCTCCAATTTCACTTGTAATTTTATTGATTTGATTTTTCTCCCTTTGTTTCTTGATGAGTCTGGCTAATGATTTGTCAATTTTATTTATCCTTTCAAAGAACCAGCTTTTGGCTTTGTTGATTTTTGCTATGGTCTCTTTTGTTTCTTTTGCATTTATTTCTGCCCTAATTTTTAAGATTTCTTCCCTTCTACTAACCTTAGGGTTCTTCATTAGTTCCTTTTCTAGTTGCTTTAGGTTTAGAGTTAGGTTATTTATTTGACTTTAAATAAGTCCTGCCATTCCCTCCTGGCCTGAAGAGTTTCTATTGAAAGATCAGCTGTTATCCTTATGGGAATCCCCTTGTGTGTTATTTGTTGTTTTTCCCTTGGTGTTTTTAATATTTGTTCTTTATGTTTGATTTTGTTAATTTGATTAATATGTGTCTTGGAGTGTTTCGCCTTGGGTTTATCCTGTTTGGGACTCTCTGGCTTTCTTGGACTTGGGTGATTATTTCCTTCCCCATTTTAGGCAAGTTTTCAACTATTATCTCCTCAAGTATTTTCTCATGGTCTTTCTTTTTGTCTTCTTCTTCTGGGACCCCTATGATTTGAATGTTGTAGCATTTAATATTGTCCTGGAGGTCTCTGAGATTGTCCTCATTTCTTTTAATTCATTTTTCTTTTACCCTCTCTG
>NW_011494812.1:257872-258448 GCF_000754665.1 Bison bison bison
GTAGAGTAGAGAGGGGTTAGGGAGGAGACACAGGCAACCTGGTGGAGAAAGAGGAGAGTCCAAAGGGATAGAGAGCAGTTAAGCCAGTAATCTCGTTCCCTAGTGAAAAATGGGTCCTGAAGTTTGGGTTCTTAAAGGTACAAAATTGGTAACAAATACATAAAAAGCAAAAATTAAAAATCTAGAGTAGAGCTTGGAATTTTAAAAATATGATGTTAAAGAATAGAAGAAGGAAAAGAAAGAGAGAAAAAACGAACAAACAAAAACAAACAAGGTTGCGAAAATTATAAAGAAAATATAGGTACAAAATAGATAACTAATACCAAAAAGCAAAAGTTAAAAATCTAGAGTAGAGTTTGGAATTTCAGATATACAATGTTATATAAAAGAAGAAAATAAAGAAACAGAGAAAAAAAAAAGTCACAGAAATTATAAAAAAACTATAGGTACAAAATTGATAACAAATACCAAAAAGCTAAAATTAAAAACCTAGAGTAGAGTTTGGAATTTCAAAAATACAATGTTAAAGAAAAGAAGAAAAAACAAAACAAAACAAAAAACCAAGGTCAAAAAATT
>NW_011494812.1:258548-258897 GCF_000754665.1 Bison bison bison
TATTTAACTTATATGCTATTTAACTTATATGCAGAGTACATCATGAGAAATGCTGGGCTGGATGAGCACGAGTTTGAATCAAGACTGCCGGGAGAAATATGAATAACCTCAGATATGCAGATAACCTCACCCTTATGGCAGAAAGTGAAAAAGAACTAAGAAGCCTCTTGATGAAAGTGAAAGAAGAGAGTGAAAAAGTTGGCTTAAAGCTCAACATTCAGAAAAATAAGATCATGGCATCTGGTCCCATCACTTGACAGCAAATAGATGGGGAAACAGTGGAAACACTGACAGACTTTATTTTGGGGGGCTCCAAAATCACTGCAGATGGTGACTGCAGCCATGAAAT
>NW_011494812.1:259404-260017 GCF_000754665.1 Bison bison bison
GCGCGTGCCTCGCGGTGTCTTAGGTTACGGCTGGCTTTTCGCGTGGTAGATATCCCACAGCCTGGTTTGCTAGCCCAGATTATTTCGCTCAGATAGCGCTCAGGGTTTTCAGGCCAGGTCCTTACTCTAAGTGATGCAGCCAGCGCCTCCCTGCCCAGCCCCCGCTTGCTAATGGCGTGTGCAGGTGTCTGCACTGCTTCTCCACTGGGGGAGTTACGTAGGGCTCGCAATCTGCGAGTTTTTAATTGTTTATTTATTTTTTCTCCCTGTTATGTTGCCCTCTGTGCTTCCAAAGCTCGGCACACATTCGGCAGTGAGAAGGTTTCCTGATGTTTGGAAACTTCTCTCTTTTTAAGACTCCCTTCCCGGGACGGAACTCCATCCCTTCCTCTTTTGTCTCTTTTTTTGTCTTTTATGTTTTTTCCTACCTCCTTTCGAAGACTTGGGTTGCTTTTCTAGGTGCCTGATGTACTCTACTGGCATTCAGAAGTTGTTTTGTGGAATTTACTCGGCGTTTAAATGCTCTTTTGATGAGTTTGTGGGGGAGAAAGTGTTCTCCCTGTCCTACTCCTTTGTCATTTGGCTCCTCCCTCCATCTGTAATTTTCAACCTC
>NW_011494812.1:260117-265246 GCF_000754665.1 Bison bison bison
CAGGCTCCAAAATCACTGCAGAGGGTGACTGCAGCCATAAAATTAAAAGACGCTTGCTGCTTGGAAGAAAAGCTATGACAAACCTGTACAATGTATTAAAAAGCAGAGACATTACTTTACCAACAATGGTCCATAGAGTCAAAGCTATGATTTTTCAGAAGTCATGTTTGGATGTGAGGATTGAACCATAAAGAAGGCTGAGTGCTGTAGAATTGATGCTTTTGAACTGTGCTCTTGGAGAAGAGTCTTGAGAGTCCCTTGGACAACAAGGAAATCAAACCAGTCAATCTTAAAAGAAATCAACCCTGAATATTCATTGGGAGGACTGTTGCTGAAGCTGAAGATCCAATATTGTGGCTACCTGATATGAAGAGCTGAGTCTTTAGAAAAGGCTCCAATGCTGGGAAAGATTGAGGACAGTAGGAGAAGGGGGTGACAGAGGATGCAATGTTCAGATGGCATCTCCAACTCAATGGATATGAGTTCGAGCAAGCTCTGGGAAATGGTGAAGGACAGGGAAGCCTGGTGTGCTGCTGTCCATGGGGTTGCAAACAGTCAGACACAAGTGAACAACTGAACCATGGCAACAATTTGCCAGTAAGTGATGGGACTGGTTGCCATGATCTTAGTTTTAGAATACTGAGTTTCAGGCCAGCTTTTTCACTCTCCTCTTTGGTCCTCATCAAGAGGCTTTTTAGTTCTCTTCACTTTCTGCCATTAGAGTTGTATCATCTGCTTATCTGTGGTTGTTGATATTTTTCCTGGCAACCTTGATTCCAGGTTGAGCTTTACCGAGCCCAGCATTTCACATGATGTATTCTGCATAGAAGTCAAATAATCAGGTTGACAATATACATCCTTGATGTAGTTCTTTCCCAATTTTGAACCAGTTCGTTTTTCCAAGTCTGTTTCTAACTGCTGCTTCTTGACCTGCATACAGGTTTCTCAGGAGGCAGGTAAGATGGCCTGGTATTCCTGTCTCTTGAAGAATTTCCCACAGTTTGTTCTGGTCCACCCAGCCAAAGGCTTTAGTGTAGTCAATAAAGCAGAAGTAGATGTTTTTCTGGATTTCCCTTGTTTTTTCTTGTGATCTATGATCCAACAGATGTTAGCAATTTGATCTGCGGTTCCCCTGCCTTTTCTATATCCAACTTGTACATCTGGGAGCTCTTGGTTCATGTGCTATTGAAGCCTAGCTTGAGGGACTTTGAGTATTGAAGGATGAAGTCTATTTGATTTATTTCCAGGAAAAAAGAATGTTTTATTACTCATTTTGTGTCTTCCTGTCTATGTAAATAGGATGACTTAGTGAAAACCTCTCCTTACACTCAAAATATAGATGATATATATCCACAAATTTGGAATATTTTCCTGAGTGGAGAAAACCAAGAATTATCCTGAGAGCCAACATATTGATTACAGTCCTAATATTTCTCCAGTGAATGCTAAATATATTGTTAAAACGTCAAATGCATATAAAGAGGACATAGGATATGACATCTTAAGGAAAACATCTCTGAACTTTGGATGAAAAAATGCCAAGTTAGTTGCTGACATAGCAATACTTTATTTGGTAATAGGAAAGATCAAAATATAGATGGAGATTATAAAATATTACAAAGGCAGAAGGAAGTTCTACTGTTAATGAGCCTACTACAAAAAGTTATTTTGACTTGGCCTGAAGCTGGGGCATAATTCCTGAAGTTTTATTTGTCTCATGAAGATTGGTTACTGAAAGTAGTAGAGGAGAAGAGCTACTGAAAAGAAGGTCACATACCATTGATCAATGTAATTTTCAACCTCAAAAATTCCTGTGGTGTAAGAGAATTTTGGTCAGAATATAAACTATTTATTATATTTAATTCTGGGATTTGGGCCCCAGAATCAAATATAAAAAAGACAGTGATTGTTAACACACACGCACACTCAGAAAATTTAACATGGAGTTAAAAAGCCAGGTAAGAAGAATGAGATACGAAAGAAGGGCCATTGAGATGTTGGGAAGAGGTAATGACAAAGTGCCAGCGGTGAGAAGGCCATGGGGAGGGAGAACAAGATAGGTAGAGAAGCCAAAGGTATTCTAGATTAAAGAGATGGGAAGCTAAGCAATTGTTTAATATTATCGTTTTATTTCAAAGATGTGGAAATAAGAACTGGGAAGGTGAAATAACCTTTCATCATCATTTGCTACCTTGGAAAATGGTTTTCCAAGGTAGTAAGTATAAAGGAGACTGAGTTCAAGGAACGGAAATGAGAGGCAGAGTGGGAGTCTAGAGCTGTGGGAGGTACAGTTTTTCTGAGACGTGCAATTTGGGGCTGAGATTTTTCATCCGGGAAAGAGAGGAAGTCACTTTAGAGTACTGAGAAAAAGGTTTGCTGAAATAAGAGATTACATACCAGCTCTGAGAGTCAGAAGTTCTACTTCCCAGTGAAATGCTGCCTCTACCTCTTCTATTGCTAGTGGTTATCCTCCCACGTGGTGACAATAAGGATGGTAAGAGTAACGCTGGCTGCTCCCAGCACAGGTGCAGGGGTTCTGGATAAAAGCATGCCACACCTACCACTGAGGGTCTGGGCTCTGCTGTCTCCAGCCCTCTCCCCTATTCTGGAGGCTGGGGATGGAGCCAGAGGGCTTGGGGAGAGAACTGTTTCAGGCTCTATATTGTTCAGACTCTGGGTGCTTTTTCATTCCATCCTGATTCTACATTTTTCCTCGTTCTTTTCAACCTTCCACCAACACAGTGTTCCACTGGCCAACCTCCTACCATATCATCCATATTTGGACCTTTGCCAACAGCTCCTGGGCTCAAAACCAAGGCTCAGGCTGGTTGGATGATTTGCAAATTCAAGGCTGGGATTCTGACTTGGGCACTACCATTTTCCTGAAGCCCTGGTCCAAGGGGAACTTTAGTGATGAAGCGATGACTGAGCTGCAGGACCTATTCCAAGTCTACTTCATTGGATTCACTCGGGTTGTGCAGGACCATGTCAGTGAGTTCCAGTTGGAATTTGAGTACAGTCCTCTGATCTGGAGAGACTCTCAATGACTTTTCTCTCCCTTGGTGAGGCTACTGTTCCCTCTGATCATGGTCTACTCCTTCCCTCTTTACTCAACTACATGCACACAGCTCTCCAGAGTAGTCTCCAACCCTGACTCCTTACCTCCACCCAGTATCCCAGATTCTTCCTGTTTCTTGCACTTTTGTGTAATAGATGATGTTCCTGCTTTGTAGCCATTTCCTGTTTTGCGTGTATGTCACTTGCCACTCTCAAAACCTAGGAAAAATTCCTTTTCCTACTGTGTGCCTGAATGAACTAAAGTATGACTTCCCCATCCTCCAGTTCATATCCTCAAGCATCTGCTGCCTAATCTCCTCTCTCAGTGTAACCTTCCCCTTCACCCTGGAATGCTGCCCTCCTGACTCCATCACACATTGCTCCTCTTCTCCCCTCTTTCCCACTGTACATCCTTAAAAGAGCAAATCCCCACCGTTTACAATAGGCATACCTCTAACCAATGCTCTTCTTCCTGAAAAGTCCTGAATACTGAAATTGGTTTTTGAGTTACAATTTCACATCTCATACCTTTCTTGCCACTAAAATCCAAAGGCCTATGCCTTTTCCTCAGCCTTTTCTTCATTGTTTGCATTTTAATAACTTGTCTCAGTTTTCCTTTACACAGACCCCTTTGTGATCCAGGTCATAGCAGGCTGTGAGCTGCATTCTGGGGAGGCCATAGAAAGCTCTTTGAGAGGAGCTTTAGGAGGACTGGATTTTGTGAGGATCCAGAATCATTCCTGTGTGCCTGCACCAGACAGTGGCAGCAGGGGGCAGAAGTTTTGTGCACTCACGACTCAGTATCCAGGCATCTCTGATATCATTGAGAGGCTCCTCTCAGAAACCTGTCCTCGATATCTCCTGGGTGTCCTCGATGCAGGGAAGGCAGAACTGCAGAAGCAAGGTTAGTCTTGTTCTCTCCCCAAAACTTTTCTATTTTACCTCCTATCACCTTCTTTAAATTCAAAAGTGGAGAATACCTGAATCCAGAGGAGTTTAATCAATAAATGATCTGATTCCCATAGGAGTGGAAGAGGCAAATATCCAAATTTGTGAGTTTCTGAGTCCCCGTGCTCTGGAATAGAGTCATTCTTACATCTGACATTCTTACTGCTCCTTCCTACCCCAGTGAAGCCTGAAGCCTGGCTGTCCAGTGGCCCCACTCCTGGACCTGGCTGCCTACTGCTGGTCTGCCATGTCTCAGGATTCTACCCAAAACCTGTGCGGGTGATGTGGATGAGGGGTGAGAAGCCTGGCACTCAGCAAGGAGACATCATGCCCAATGCTGACTGAACTTGGTATCTCCGAGTAACCTTGGATGTGGCGACTAGGGGGGCGGCTGGGCTGAGTTGTTGAATGAAGCACAGCAGTCTAGGAGACCAGGACATCATCCTGTACTGGGGTGAGAAGGAACTGGAGTCCAGCTGGGGATGGGAGGAGGTGGTCTTCAAGAACAGAGGGCAGTCCTGAGGAATGGGAGAGACTTGATGGATGGACTATGGAGGGAGGGAAGGAGAAGGGGAAGAAAGAGTGACAGAGGGAAAGGTAGGAAGGGAGAGACAAAGAAAGAGAGTTAGAGTTTGGGATTTATTTCTGAGACTCCAGTGCCAAAGGAATGAAAATAGCTGATCTAAGGCAGGCAATAGGTAGGAATGAAGGACTATAAACTAGGTGGGATGGAGCAAGAAGAACAGACTGTAGATGGCTATGAGAATACGACATTGGGGAATATGAGAAAGGGAATCAGAGATGTCCAATCATCAAAAGCAGATAACAGTGGGTGTTGACACTTGGATGGGCAAGAAGCCCTGGAGAACTAGAGAATGGATTTGAAGTGATATCCCTTTGTCTTCTCCAAATTGCCAGGACACCGCACATCCATTGGTTTGATACTTGTGGCAATAATAGTGCCCTCCTTGATCCTTTTGATATGCCTTGCATTATGGTTTTGGAGATGCTGGTGAGTTTTCATTTTTTAATCTTTCTTTTCTGTCCATCCTTTTATTCTTTCCCTCCATTTTATCTATTAATATTATGCCTTTTTAGCCTCAATATTTCCACTAGAAACTTTT
>NW_011494812.1:265493-265717 GCF_000754665.1 Bison bison bison
GTCTATTGTGTCATTTAAAGTTTGTGTTTCCTTGTTAATTTCCTGTTTAGTTGATCTATCCATAGGTGTGAGTGGGGTATTAAAGTCTCCCACTATTATTGTGTTATTGTTAATTTCTCCTTTCATACTCGTTAGCATTTGTCTTACATACTGTTGTGCTCCCGTGTTGAGTGCATATATATTTATAATTGTTATATCTTCTTCTTGGATTGATCCTTTGATCA
>NW_011494812.1:265817-270236 GCF_000754665.1 Bison bison bison
ATGTCTCCTTTTCCATTTGGAATAAGTATCCAGGAACCCTGAAACTCAAGTTGTCAGCCTAGGAGTCAATCTCATCATATTTCATCAAATGATCCTCACATTTGATCAAGTCATTGTTCCTGTAGGTTGTAAGATAAATCATAATTTATGCACTAGCAGAAACATAAATGAAAATTGTTATTATGAGACAATATCACTAGCAGGATCCACTCAGATTTCATAGATGTGATTTGTGAGAAAGAATATACCTTGAAATAAATGAAATGATGTACACTACTTCATGGTGACATGCCTTTGACTTCTTATTTAAAACTTTTTTTTGCTTCTGCTGAAATATCATTTTTCAAATTGAACTAACTGTAATTATGCTGAGGTAATTGTATTTGCAGAGCTGATGAGCATTTTTAACAAAATGTCTCTATCTTGGCCTGAATGATTTTCTGACTATAATGGTTAGCTGAGCAACTTGTTTCTCCAGAAAGCCTTCCTTAGTGCTACAGTGGAAGTAACCCTCCCTTGACTGGTATCCTGCATAGACCCACTTTACTCATACCCAGAACACTACAGTTCTTATTGTTTTTCTTTTCTTTCTACTTATAAGTACCTTGAGAGAATAACTTGCTTTTGGTGGATCTCTGGCCCAAAATAATATTTTTGTGTGTAGTGTTTTTATTGTTATTCTAAAGCTATCTGTGTATAGGCTAGTGAGATATGGTGTATAGTGAGACAGGTGGATAATATGGAATATAGCGTATAGTGGATTTAAGTGAGTACATAATTGTGTTGATTCACAGGAAACTAGAATTTTTCTACGTGGAAAAGTTGTGAGTAAATGAGTAAAACTATAGTTTTAAACTTGAATTGCAAGTATAAATAAAAAATCATAATATTAAGACTTAAAAAAAAGGTCCCGGCCACTTAAAAAACCCTAAAATGAAGGCTTAGAACTCAGATTAAGGCGTTCACATAATATTTTCCCACTACAAGGAACCAAAGGACCTTGGAGAAATGGCTGATTCTAGTTTGGAGCAGGAAGTTTCTCCATGAGTCTGGAACACCTTTGCCATACCAGAAGGTGAAGGGAAGCTCAATGATAAATGTATGATAAAAGGATTAATAAGCGACTGGGTTGAAAAAACTCCCACATCATAATTGGGACAGTTTGAGTCTCAAGAGAAACAATGGCTAGGATTTGATGTTGTTGTTTAATAGCTAAGTTGTGTTGAGTCTTTTTGACCCCATGGACTGCAGCATGCCAGGCTTCAGTGTCCTTCATGGTCTTCTGGGGATTGCTCAAATTCATGTCCATTGAATCAGTGAAGCTATCTAATCATCTCATCCTGTGCCACTCCCTTCTCCTTTTGCCTTCCATCTTTCCCAGCATGAGAGTCTTTTCCAATTCATCAGCTCCTTGCATCAGGTGGCCAAAGTGCTGGAGCTTCAGCTTCATCATCAGTCTATCCAATGAATATTCAGGGTTGACTTCCTTTAAGACTGACTGGTTTGATGTCTTTGCAGTCCAAGGAACTCTCAAGAGTCTTATTCAGCCCTTCAGTTAGAAAACATCAATTCTTTGTCACTCAACCTTCTGAACAGTCCAAATCTTACATCCGTACATTGTTGTTGTTGCTCAGTCTCTCAGTCCCGTCTGACTCTTTGTGACCCCATGGACTGCAGCACACCAGGCTTCCCTGTTCATCACAAATCTGGAGTTTTCTCAAACTCATGTCCATTTAATCAGTGATGCTATCCAATCATCTCATCCTGTGTTGCTCCTTTCTCCTCTTGCCCTCAATCTTTCCCAGCATCAGGGTCTTTTCCAATGAGTCGACTCTTCACATCAGGTGGCCAAAGTATAGGAGCTTCAGCTTCAGCATCCATCCTTCCAATGAATATTCAAGTTTGGCTTCCTTTAAGAAACACTGGTTTGATCTCTTTGCTGTTCAAGGGACTATCAAGAGTCTTCTTCAGCACCACAGTTTGAAAGCATCAGTTCTTAGGCACTCAGCTTTCTTCATGGTCCAAATCTCACATCTGTACATGACTATTGGAAAAACCATAACTTTGACAATACAGACCTTTGTTGTCAAGGTGATGTCTCTTCTTTTCAATATGCTGTCTAGGGTTGTCATTGCTTTTCTTCCAAGGGCAAGTGTCTTAATTTTGTGGCTGCAGTCATTGTTCACAGTGATTTTGGAGCCCAAGAAAATGAAATCTGCCACTGTTTCCATTTTTCCCCATCTATTTGCTGTCACAGAGAAGGCAATGGCACCCCACTCCAGTACTCTTGCCTGGAAAATCCTATGGATGGAGGAACCTAGTGGGCTGCAGTCCATGGGGTTGCTAAGAGTCGGACACGCCTGAGCAACTTCACTTTCACTTTTCACTTTCATGCATTGGAGAAGGAAATGGCAACCCACTCCAGTGTTCTTGCCTGGAGAATCCCAGGGACGGGGGAGCCTGGTGGGCTGCTGTCCATGGGGTCGCACAGAGTTGGACATGACTGAAGCGACTTAGCAGCAGCAGCAGCAGCAGCATTTGCTGTCAAGTGATGGGACCAGCTGCCATGATCTTAGTTTTCTGAATATTGAGTCTTATGCCAGCCTTTTCACTCTCCTATTTCACCTTCATGAAGAGACTCTTTAGTTGCACTTCACTTTTTCCATAAGGGTAGTGTCATCTGCACATTTTAGGTTATTGATATCTCTCTTGGCAATCTTGATTACAGCTTGTGCTTCATCCAGCCTGGCTTTTTGTATGATGTACTCTGTATAGAAGCTAAATAAGCAGGTTGACAATATACAGCCTTGATGTACTCCTTTCCCAGTTTTCACCAGTTTGTTGTCCCATGTCCAGTTCTAACTGTTGCTCCTTGAGCTGCATACAGGTTTCTCAAACCAACTCTTGAAGAATTTTCAAAAAATTGTTGTGATCCACACAAAGGTTTTAGCATAGTCAATGAAGTAGAAAGTGAAAGTCGCTCAGCCGTGTCAGGCCCTTTGCCACCCCATGGACTATACAGTCCATGGAATTCTCTAGACCAAAATACTGGAGAGGGTAGCTTTTCCCTTCTCCAGGGGATTCTCCCAACCCAGGGATCGAACCCAAGTCTCCTGCATTGCAGGTGGATTCTTTACTAGCTGAGCCACAAGGGAAATCTTCAATGATGCAGAAGGAAATTCTCACATCCATACTCCATATGTATGTAGTTTTAATATTCTTTTTTTTGTTGTTGTTGTTTGTTTGGAGTTCCCTTCCTTTATCTATGTCCCAGCAGATGTTAACAATTTGATCTCCGCTTCCCCTACCTTTTCTAAATCCAGCTTGGACATCTAGAGGTTAACTTTTGGCACATGGTTTAAATTACAACATTAAAAACAAAAGTTATAGCACAGGTTACACGTTGCTTGAGTTTCCTTTGTTTAGTTTATCAACATGCCCAAAATCCAGAAATGGAAAAATTAAAACCACCAAATCAGTGAGTAATATTTAGTAAGAGTTTCTTGTGGATATGAGAGCAGTTCACAAATGGGGAGATTCCAAATTAAAAGATTGATGTGAAATTCAGGGGCATGAAATTACAGAATGACTTACAGAGCAAAAATGAGGAAGTTATTACTTTTTACAATGATTGGTTACTACAGTAGAAGTTTTTCTTGCCATTTTTATGTGGTTGACTTCTGTTTCTTTTATGATTGTCAGAGCCATTTACAAAACAAACCTGGCTTGGGTTTCACTTACTTTTGTGAAATAAGTTGGTTTTAGTTTTCTTACATGGCTTAAATGTTTTCATCTGTTCAGGAAATTCTCACATCCATACTCCATGCTTATGTAGTTTTAACACTCTTTAGATACTGTGACCACCACTCAGACTGTATAGGATTGCTCAGTAGCTGTCCTCAGGCAACCATTAGATACCAGCTCACTTGGGCAACTGCCTTGTACTTCAGTGGAAGGAACTCTGGTGTTTGCCGAAATCTTACTTCTGGACCTGAGGTGTGTGTCTTCCTTACTTTTGGAGTAGAGTTTAAGGTACTTGTTGTATTTATTTTTATAGGGAACTTAAGGGAATCAGAGGTAAATTTTCATCTTTTTATCTCTACCATCTCAGTCTAATTTTCACCAATAAAGGCAAGATCTTGTTTACTGATCCTCTTGATTGGAGTAATTGAGATGTTGAAATAATTTGTTTCCACTCAGGTTTTCACTTTGGTACCAAGGGCCATTGAGAGAGCAGCCTTTGTAGTATTAGTGCGGAGTGAAAATCAAGCTCTGAGCACCGTACTTCCCGGACATCATCTTCATGTTCCAGTGAGTCTGTCAGTACCTTTAGCCAAGTATTAGCCAAGCAGGAGATGCACGGTACTGGATGCTTGGGGCTGGTGCACTGGGACGACCCAGAGGGAGGGGAGGGGAGGG
>NW_011494812.1:270336-270823 GCF_000754665.1 Bison bison bison
CAAAGCTAGTGGAGGTGATAGAATTACAATTGAGCTAGTCCAAATACCTGAAAGATGATGCTGTGAAAGTGCTACACTCAATATGCAAGCAAATTTGGAAAACTCAGCAGTGGCCACAGGACTGGAAAAGGTCAGTTTTCATTCCAATCCCAAAGAAAGGCAATGCCAAAAAATGCTCAAACTACCACACAATTGCACTCATCTCACACGCTAGTAAAGTACTGCTCAAAATTCTCCAAGCAAGGCTTCAGCAATATGTGAACCGTGAACTTCCTGATGTTCAAGCTGGTTTTAGAAAAGGCAGAGGAACCAGAGATCAAATTGCCAACATCCACTGGATCATGGACAAAGCAAGAGAGTTCCAGAAAAACATCTATTTCTGCTTTATTGACTATGCCAAAGCCTTTGACTGTGTGGATTACAATAAACTGTGGAAAATTCTGAAAGACATGGGAATACCAGACCACCTGACCTGCCTCTTGAGAAA
>NW_011494812.1:270923-273445 GCF_000754665.1 Bison bison bison
CATCACTTGTCAGTGTTATATTTGCTGTATGAGAGAATGAGATAGGTGGACAAACCAAAGGAATACTTCTAGATTAAGAGAGACTGGAAGTTGAGCAATTGTTTAGTATTACCTTGTTATTGAATAGATGTGGCAATAAAGGATTAGGAAGGTGAAATAACTCTTCAGCATCACAAGGGAGCTTTTCCAGGGTAGAATGTATAAAAGAGATGAAGACCAAAGAATGGAAATGAGATGGAGTGGGAGTTCAGAGCTGTGGGAGGCACAGTTTTTCTGAGATGTGCAATGTGGGTCAAAGATTTGTCAGTTGGGGAAGAGAGGAAGTCAATTTAGAGTACTGAAAAAAAAAATGCTGAAATTAGAGATCAAATACCAGCTCTGAGAGTCAGAAGTTCTACTTCCCAGTGAAATGCTGCTTCTACCACTTCTGTTACTTGGAGTTATCCTCCCAGGTGGTGACAATGAGGATGGTAAGAATAACTCTGGCTGCTCCCAGCACAGGTGCAGGGGTTCTGGATAAAAGCATGCTGCACCTACCACTAAGGGTCTGGGCTCTGCTGTCTCCAGCCCTTTCCCCTATTCTGGAGGCTGGAGATGGAGCCAGAAGCTTTGGGGGCAGGGGACCATTTCAAGTTCTGTATTGTTGTTCAGACTCTGGGTTCTTTTTCATACTATCCTGATTCCACATTTCCCCCTCATTCTTCTTATCTTTCCACCACTACAGTGTTCCAGGGGCCAACCTCCTTCCATCTCATGCAGATTTCAACCTTTGTCAATAGCACATGGGCTCAAAATCAAGGCTCAGGCTGGTTGGATGACTTGCAGATTCATGGCTGGGAGAGTGACTCGGGCACTGCCATTTTCCTGAAGCCCTGGTCCAAGGGCAACTTTAGTGATGATGAGGTGACTGAGCTGGTGGACCTCTTCCGAGCCTACTTCATTGGATTCACTCGGGAAGTGCAGGACCGTGTCAATGAGTTCCAGTTGGAATGTGAGTATAGTCCTCTGATCTGGAAAGACTCTCAATGACTTTTCTTTCTCTTGTGTCAGGCTATTGCTCCCTCTGATGATGGTCCCTTTTCCCCCTCTTTATCCAACTGCATGTACACAATTGTCCAGAGTAGCCTTCAACCCCGACTCCATACCTCCATCCAGTATCTGAGATTCTTCCTGTTTCTTGCTCTCTTCTGTGTACATGACCATTCTTGTGGTTATTTCTTGTTTGCGTCTATGTAACTTGCTTCTCTAAAACCCCAAGGAAGAATCTCCTTTTCCTACTCTGTGCTTGAGTGAACTTAAGTGTGACTTCCTACTCCTCCAATTGATGTCCTCAAGCATCTTCTGCCTGATCCCTTCTCTGCATGTAACCATTCTCTTCACCGTGGAATGCTGCACTTCTGACTCCATCACACGTTGCCCCTCTCCCCTCTTGCCCCCTCTACATCCTTAAAACAGCCTAACCCCACCACTGATGATATGCATACCTCTCCCCAGTGCTCTTTCTGAAAAGTCCTGAATACTGTAATTGGTTTTATGTCAATAATTTCACCTCTCAACTTGTTGCCACTAAAGTAAAAAATCCTATGCCTTTTTCTCGTCTCTTTCTTTCCTGTTTGCTTTTTAATAACTTGTCTCAGTTTTCCTTTACACAGATCCCTTTGTGATCCAGGTCACAGCAGGCTGTGAGCTGCATTCTGGGGAGGCCATAGGAAGCTCTTTGAGAGGAGCTATAGGAGGACTTGATTTTGTGAGTATCCAGAATCATTCCTGTGTGCCTGCACCAGACAGCGGCTTCAGGGGGCAGAAGTTTTGTACACTCATGACTCAGTATGCAGGCATCTCTTATGTCGAGAGACTCCTCTCAGAAACCTGTCCTCAATATCTTCTGGGTGTCCTCGATGCAGGGAAGGCAGAACTGCAGAGACAAGGTTAGTCTTATGCTCTCCCCAAGATGTTTCTATTTCTCCTCCCACAACTTTCTTTAAATTCAAAAGTGAGACGTACCTAAATAGAGAATTGATTAATCAATAAGTCATTTGGGAACACATGTATACCTGTGGTGGATTCATTTTCATATTTGGCAAAACTTGGTAAAGTTTAAAAATAAAATAAAATTAAAAAAAAATAATAAGTCATTTCGTGCCCATAGGAGTGGAAGAGGAAACTGTCCATATTTGTGGGTTTCTGAGTCCCCATGCTCTGGATTAGAGGCATAATCTGACATTCTTACTGCTCCTGCCTACCCCAGTGAAGCCTGAAGCCTGGCTGTCCAGTGGCCCCACTCCTGGGCCTGGCCGCCTACTGCTGGTGTGCCACGTCTCAGGATTCTACCCAAAACCTGTGCGGGTGATGTGGATGAGGGGCGAGCAGGAGCAGCCTGGCACTCAGCAAGGAGACCTCATGCCCAATGCAGACTGGACTTGGTATCTCCGAGTAACCCTAAATGTGGCAGCTGGGGAGGCAGCTGGCCTGAATTGCCGAGTGAAGCACAGCAGTCTAGGAGACCAGGACATCATCCTGTA
>NW_011494812.1:273545-276713 GCF_000754665.1 Bison bison bison
AACTTGCTTCTCTAAAACCCCAAGGAAGAATCTCCTTTTCCTACTCTGTGCTTGAGTGAACTTAAGTGTGACTTCCTACTCCTCCAATTGATGTCCTCAAGCATCTTCTGCCTGATCCCTTCTCTGCATGTAACCATTCTCTTCACCGTGGAATGCTGCACTTCTGACTCCATCACACGTTGCCCCTCTCCCCTCTTGCCCCCTCTACATCCTTAAAACAGCCTAACCCCACCATTGATGATATGCATACCTTTCCCCAGTGCTCTTTCTGAAAAGTCCTGAATACTGTAATTGGTTTTATATCAATAATTTCACCTCTCAACTTGTTGCCACTAAAGTAAAAAATCCTATGCCTTTTTCTCGTCTCTTTCTTTCCTGTTTGCTTTTTAATAACTTGTCTCAGTTTTCTTTTACACAGACCCCTTTGTGATCCAGGTCACAGCAGGCTGTGAGCTGCATTCTGGGGAGGCCATAGAAAGCTCTTTGAGAGGAGCTTTAGGAGGACTGGATTTTGTGAGTATCCAGAATCATTCTTGTGTGCCTGCACCAGACAGCGGCAGCAGGGGGCAGAAGTTTTGTGCACTCATAAGTCAGTATCAAGGCATCTCTGATATCATTGAGAGACTCATCTCAGAAACCTGTCCTCGATATCTTCTGGGTGTCCTCGATGCAGGGAAGGCAGAACTGCAGAGGCAAGGTTAGTCTCATGCTCTCCCCAAGATGTTTCTATTTCTCCTCTCACAACTTTCTTTAAATTCATTTTGATATATGGCAAAACCAACACAGTATTGTAAAGTTAAAAAATAAAATAAAAAAAATTCAAAAATTCAAAAGTGAGAAGTACCTAAATAGAGAAATGATTAATCAATAAGTCATTTGGTGCCCATAGGAGTGGAAGAGGAAACTGTCCAAATTTGTGGGTTTCTGAGTCCCCATGCTCTGGATTAGAGGCATAATCTGACATTCTTACTGCTTCTTCCTACCCCAGTGAAGCCTGAAGCCTGGCTGTCCAGTGGCCCCACTCCTGGGCCTGGCCGCCTACTGCTAGTGTGCCACATCTCAGGATTCTACCCAAAACCTGTGCGGGTGATGTGGATGAGGGGCGAGCAGGAGCAGCCTGGCACTCAGCAAGGAGACCTCATGCCCAATGCAGACTGGACTTGGTATCTCCGAGTAACCCTAAATGTGGCAGCTGGGGAGGCAGCTGGCCTGAATTGCCGAGTGAAGCACAGCAGTCTAGGAGACCAGGACATCATCCTGTACTGGGGTAAGAAGGAACTGGGGCCCAACTGGGAATGGGAGGAAATGGCCCTCAAGAACAGAGAGGAGGACACAGGAAGGGGAGGGATTTGATGGGTGAGGGAAGGATGGAGGGAGGAAGACAGGCATGGAGAGAGGATAGGCGGGGAGGAAAGAATCAGGGAGACAGAAAGAGAGAGAGTCAGAGAGACAGAGTTTGAGATTTATTTCTAGGACTACAGTGCCAGAGGTATGAAAATAGCTGATCTAAGCTGTACAATAGATAAAAATGAAGTAGTCTTCACTACTACAGTAGTAGTCCCACTGTAGTCTCGGTGGGATTCAGCAAGAAGGAAAGATTAAGGGTGGCTGTGCGTATAAGACCTCTGGGAATATGAGAAAGGGAACCAGAGATGCCCATGCATCAGAAGCAGTTAATGATGGTGCAGACACTCAGATGGGTTAAGAAGGCTTGGAGAACTAGAAAATGGGTTTGAAGTGACATTCCTTTGTCTTCTCCCAATTGCCAGGACACCCCACATCCATTGGCTTGATACTTGTGGCAATAATAATACCCTCCTTGATCCTTTTGATATGCCTTGCATTTGGCGTGCTGCGATTCATGGGGTCACAAAGAGTTGGACATGACTGAGTGACTGATCTGATCTGATCTGATGGTTTTGGAGATGCTGGTGAGTTTTCATTTTTTAAACTTTTTTTTTCTGTCCATCCTTTTATTCTTTCCCTCCTTTTATCTATTAATATTACATCTCTTTAGTCTCAAAATTCCTGCTAAAACATTTCCCTTTTGTCCCCAACTCCCATCTGTAGGTAAATTTATTTTTTTTAAATTGCAGTAAAATAAGTCTTGGAAAATTTACTGCATTAGCCATTTTTACACATATAGTTTAGTAGTATTAAGTACATTCATATTTATGCAGCCAATTCTTAGAATTCTTTTCATCTTGAAAAACTAGAAGTCTGTGCCCATTAAACCACTTTCCCCAATCCTTTCTCCCTCAGGCCCTGCCAACCACCATTCTACTTTCTGTCTATATGAATCTGTCTACTCTAGGTACCTCATAGAAATGAAATCATTTGTCGTTTTGTGAATGGCCTACTCCACCTAGCATTATGTCCTCATAATTCATTCATGTGGTGGCCTGTATTAGAATTTTTTTCCTTTTAAACGTTGTTTTGTTTACCTGTTCATCTCTCAACAGATACCTGGGTTAATTCACATTTTAGCTGTTGTGAATAATGCTGCTATGTACATAGTGTACAAATATCTCTTAAGTTGAGCATTTTTTTGCTTGTGTTCTTAACAGGTCATATCAGAATATCTTGTGAGCCCTGACCATGTCTCCTTTTCCATTTGGAATAAGTATCCAGGAACCCTGAAACTCAAGTTGTCAGTCTAGTAGTCAATCTCATCATATTTCATCAAATGATCATCACATTTGATCAAATCATTGTTTCTGTAAGTTGTAAGATAAATCATAATTTATACCCTAGCTGAAACATAAATGAAAATTGTTATTATGAGATAATATCACTAGCAGGATCCACTCAGATTTCATAGATGTGATTTGTGAGAAAGAATATACCTTGGAATAAATGAAATGATGTACACAACTCCATGGTGACATGCTTTTGAGTTCTTATTTAAAAATTTTTTTTTTTTGCTTCTGCTGAAATATCATTTTTCAAATTGATCTAACTATAGTTATGCTGAGGTAATTGTATTTGAAGAGTTGCTGAGCATTTTTAACATAATTTCACTCTCTTTATTTGGATGATTTTCTAACTATGAGGGTCAGCTGAGCAGCTTGTTTCTCCAGATAGCATTCCTTACTGTTAAGAGTAGAAGAAAGTCTCCCTTGTCTGGTATTGTGCAGAGATTCACTTTACTCATACCCAGAACACTGC
>NW_011494812.1:276813-277300 GCF_000754665.1 Bison bison bison
TCTTCACTACTACAGTAGTAGTCCCACTGTAGTCTCGGTGGGATTCAGCAAGAAGGAAAGATTAAGGGTGGCTGTGCGTATAAGACCTCTGGGAATATGAGAAAGGGAACCAGAGATGCCCATGCATCAGAAGCAGTTAATGATGGTGCAGACACTCAGATGGGTAAGAAGGCTTGGAGAACTAGAGAATGGGTTTGAAGTGACATTCCTTTGTCTTCTCCCAATTGCCAGGACACCCCACATCCATTGGCTTGATACTTGTGGCAATAATAATACCCTCCTTGATCCTTTTGATATGCCTTGCATTATGGTTTTGGAGACGCTGGTGAGTTTTCATTTTTTAATCTTTTTTTTCTGTCCATCCTTTTATTCTTTCCCTCCTTTTTATCTATTAATATTACATCTCTTTAGTCTCACAATTTCTGCTAAAACATTTCCCTTTTGTCCCCAACTCCCATCTGTAGGTAAATTTATTTTTTTTTAAATT
>NW_011494812.1:277400-277931 GCF_000754665.1 Bison bison bison
GGAGCATGCAAAGGAAACCTGTGTGCACCAGGTCCTAGGGAGGGAGCAGTGACCTGCACAGCTGACTGAGCCAGACCTGCCTTTGAGTATTTGAGTGTCTCCTGTGGAGGTAGTGGGGGTAAGTAGTGGCCTGTCATGGTGACAAGGACTTTGGCAGCAGCAGTCCTGGGGGTTGCAGTGTGTGGCATAAGTCCTCTTGGAGGAGGTCACCATTAGCCCCACTACAGAACCTCAGATATGCAGATGACACCACCATTAAGGCAGAAGTTGAAGAGGAACTAAAGAGCCACTTGACGAAAGTGAAAGAGGAGACTGAAAAAGTTGGCTTAAACCTCAACATTCAGAAAATGAAGATCATGGCATCTGGTCACATTACTTCATTGCAAATAGATGGGGAAATAATAGAAACAGTGAGAGACTTTATTTTCTTGGGCTCCATAATCACTGCAGATGGTGATTTCAACCATGAAATTAAAACACTTGCTCCTTGTAAGAAATCCTGTGACCAACCTAGACAGCATATTAAAAAGC
>NW_011494812.1:278031-278797 GCF_000754665.1 Bison bison bison
TTTTCCAAAGAACACCCAGGACTGATCTCCTTTAGAATGGACTAGTTGGATCTCCTTGCAGTCCAAGGGACTCTCAAGAGTCTTTTCCAATACCACAGTTCAAAAGCTCAATTCTTCGGCACTCAGCTTTCTTCACAATCCAACTCTCACATCCATACATGATCACTGGAAAAACCATAGCCTTGACTAGACGGACATTTGTTGGCAAAGTAATGTCTCTGCTTTGGAATATGCTATCTAGGTTGGTCATAACTTTCCTTCCAAGGAGTAAGTGTCTTTGGAGCCCCCAAAATAAAATATGACACCCTTTTCACTGTTTCCCTATCTATTTCCCATGAAGTGATGGGACCGGATGCCATGATCTTCATTTTCTGAATGTTGAGCTTTAAGCCAACTTGTTCACTCTCTTCTTGCACTTTCATCAAGAGCCTTTTTAGTTCCTCTTCACTTTCTGCCATAAAGGTGGTGTCATCTGCATATCTGAGGTTATTGATGTTTCTCCTGGCAATCTTGATTCCAGCTTGTGCTTCTTCAAGCCCAGCGTTTCTCATAATGTACTCTGCATTAAGTTAAATAAGCAGGGTGACAATATACAGCCTTGATGTACTCCTTTTCCTATTTGGAATCAGTCTGTTGTTCCATGTCCAGTTCTAACTGTTGCTTCCTGAACTACATATAGGTTTCTCAAGAGGCAGGTCAAGTGGTCTTTTATACCATCTCTTTCAGAATTTTCCACAGTTTCTTGTGATCCACACAGTCAAAGGCT
>NW_011494812.1:278897-280584 GCF_000754665.1 Bison bison bison
TGCCCATTAAACCACTTTCCCCAATCCTTTCTCCCTCAGGCCCTGCCAACCACCATTCTACTTTCTGTCTATATGAATCTGTCTACTCTAGGTACCTCATAGAAACGAAATCATTTGTCTTTTGTGAATGGCTTACTCCACCTAGCATTATGTCCTCATAATTCATTCATGTGGTGGCCTGTATTAGAATTTTTTTCCTTTTAAACGTTGTTTTGTTTACCTGTTCATCTCTCAACAGATACCTGGGTTAATTCACATTTTAGCTGTTGTGAATAATGCTGCTATGTACATAGTGCACATATATCTCTCAAGTTGAGCATTTTTTTGCTTGTGTTCTTAACAGGTCATATCAGAATATCTTGTGAGCCCTGACCATGTCTCCTTTTCCATTTGGAATAAGTATCCAGGAACCCTGAAACTCAAGTTGTCAGTCTAGTAGTCAATCTCATCATATTTCATCAAATGATCATCACATTTGATCAAATCATTGTTTCTGTAAGTTGTAAGATCAATCATAATTTATACCCTAGCTGAAACATAAATGAAAATTGTTATTATGAGATAATATCACTAGCAGGATCCACTCAGATTTCATAGATGTGATTTGTGAGAAAGAATATACCTTGGAATAAATGAAATCATGTACACAACTCCATGGTGACATGCTTTTGAGTTCTTATTTAAAACTTTTTTTTTTGCTTCTGCTGAAATATCGTTTTTCAAATTGATCTAACTACAGTTATGCTGAGGTAATTGTATTTGAAGAGTTGCTGAGCATTTTTAACATAATTTCACTCTCTTTATTTGGATGATTTTCTAACTATGAGGGTCAGCTGAGCAGCTTGTTTCTCCAGATAGCATTCCTTACTGTTAGAGTAGAAGAAAGTCTCCCTTGTCTGGTATTGTGCAGAGATTCACTTTACTCATACCCAGAACACTGCAGTTCCTTTTCTTTTTCTTTTCCTTCTAATTATGAGTTCCTTAGAGAATGGCTTGTTCTCAGTGGATCCCTGTCGAAAATTTATTTCTGGTGGTGGAGTTATTACTGTTGTTATAAGACTATCATGTTTGTATAGTCTAGTGAAATATAGTATACAGTGTGACAGGTGGATAGTATATAGTTTAGGTGATTATATAGTTGTGTTAATTCACTTGGAACCAAGATTTTCTGTCTAGAGAAGGTGATGCGAGATAGATGTAATATAAGACTCTGTTATTTTAAACTTGAATTGCAAGCATAATTAAAAAATCATAATATTTAGGCTTAAAAAACATCCTGACCACTTAAAAAGCCACAAAACCAAGACTTAGTGCTCACATTATGGCTTTGACATATTTTCACACTAAAGGAACCAAAGGACCTTGAAGAAATGGCTGATTTCTAGTTGGGGCAGAAAGATTCTTCAAGAGTCTGGAACAACTTTGCCATCAATTCAGTTTAGTTCAGTTCACTTGCTGAGTCATGTCCAACTCTTTGTGACCCCATGAACCGTAGCACACCAGGCCTCCCTGTCCATCACCAACTCCCTGAGTTAACCCAAACTCATGTTCATCGAGTTGGTGATGCCATCCAGCCATCTCATCCTTTGTCGTCCCCTTCTCCTCCTGCCCCTAATCCCTCCCAGCATCAAAGTCTTTTCCAATGAGTCAACTCTTCACATGAGGTGGCCAAAATATTGGAATTTCA
>NW_011494812.1:280684-286678 GCF_000754665.1 Bison bison bison
TGGTCTGGTATTCCCATCTCTTTCAGAATTTTCCACAGTTTATTGTGATCCACACAGTCAAAGGCTTTGGCATAGTTAATAAAGCAGAAATAGATGTTTTTCTGAAACTCTCTTGCTTTTTTGATGTTCCAATGGGTGTTGACAATTTGATCTCTGGTTCCTCTGCCTTTTCTGAAACCAGCTTGAACATCTGGAAGTTCATGGTTCATGTATTTCTGAAGCCTGGCCTAGAGAAATTTGAGCTTTACTTTGCTAGCATGTGAGATGAGTGCAATTGTGTGGTAGTTTGAGCATTGTTTGACATTGCCTTTCTTTGGGATTGGAATGAAAACTGACCTTTTCCAGTGCAGCGGCCACTGATGAGTTTTCCAAATTTGCTGGCATATGATTGTAACACTTTCACAGCATCATCTTTCAGGACTTTAAGTACCTCAACTGGAATTCTATCACCTCCTCTAGCTTTGTTCATAGTGATGCTTTCCAAGGCTCACTTGACTTCACATTCCAGGATGTCTGGCTCTAGGTGAGTGATCACACCATCTTGATTATCTTGGTTGTGAAGATCCTTTTTGTACAGTTCTTCTGTGTATTTGTGCCACCTCTTCTTAATATCTTCTGCTTCTGTTAGATCCATACAATTTCTGTCTTTTATCAAGCCCATCTTTGCATGAAGTGTTCCCTTGGTATCTCTAATTTTCTTGAAGTGAGCTCTAGTCTTTCCCATTCTACTGTTTTCCTCTATTTCTTTACTTTGATCACTGAGGAAGGCTTTCTTATCTCTCCTTGCTATTCTTTGGAACTCTGCATGCCATAAGGTAAAGAGAAGCTCAATGATAAAGGTGTGTTGAAAGGATTCACAAATGACTGGTGTGAAAAGGCTCCCATGTCACAGTTGGGGCAGGTGAGCCTCAAGAAACAATGGCTAGCATTTGTTGTTGTTCAGTCACTCAATCGTGTCTGACTTCTTGTAATCCCAGGGACTTTACAGAATGCCAGTCTTCCCTCTCCTTCACTATTTCCTGAATTTTGGTCACATTCATGTCCATTGAGTTGATGATATTATCTAACCATCTCATCCTCTGCTGCCTCTTCTCCTTTTGCCTTCAAGCTTTCCCATCATCAGGGTTTTTCCCCCCAATGCATCAGCTCTTCACATTATATGGCCAAATTACCAGAGCATCAGATTCAGCACCGGTCCTTCTAATGAATATTCAGGGTGGATATCCTTTATGATTGACTGGCTTGATCTCCTTGCAGTCCAAGGAACTCTCAAGAGTCTTCTCCAACACCACAATTCAAAAGCGTCAATTCTTTGGTGTAAAACCTTCTTTGTGGTCCAACTCTTTTATCTGTACATGACTACTGGAAAAACCAAAGCTTTGACTATGTGGACCTTAGTTGGCAAAGTGATATCTCCGTTTTTTGTAATATGCTGTACAAGCCTGTCATAGCTTTCCTTCAAAGGAGCAAGCACCTTTTAATTTCATGGCTGCAGTCACAGTATGCAGTGATTTTGGAGCACACACACAAAAATATCTCACTGTTTCCATTTCTATTTCCCTTTCTATTTGCCATCTCATACCCATAAGATGGCGGAGTAGAAGAATGCACATTTATCTTCTCTGTCAAGAACACCAATATTTCAACGAGCTGCTGAAAAAGCATAGACAGAATATTGGATCCCACAAAAAAGAGATACCTCATGTCCAAGGGCAAAGGAGAATCTGAAACAAGACGGCAAGAGTGAGACAATTGCATTTAAACTTCCTCCCCTCCAGAGACACTTGGAGCATGCAAAGGAAACCTGTGTGCACCAGGATCTAGGGCAGGGACAGTGACCTGCACAGGTGACTGAGCCAGACCTGCCTTTCAGTATTTGAGTGTCTCCTGTGGAGGTAGTGGGGGTAAGTAGTGGCCTGTCATGGTGACAAGGACTTTGGCAGCAGCAGTCCTGGGAGTTGCAGTGTGTGGCATAAGTCCTCTTGGAGGAGATCACCATTAGCCACACTACAGAGCCTCAGATATGCAGATGACACCACCCTTAAGGAAGAAGTTGAAGAGGAACTAAAAATCCTATTGACGAAAGTGAAAGAGGAGAGTGAAAAAGTTGGCTTAAGACTCAAAATTCAGAAAACAAAGATCATGGCATCTGGTCCCATCGCTTCACGGCAAATAGATGAGGAAATAATAGAAACAGTGAGAGACTATTTTCTTGGGCTCCATAATCACTGCAGATGGTGATTTCAACCATGAAATTACAACACTTGCTCCTTGTAAGAAATCCTGTGACCAGCCTAGACAGCATGTTAAAAAGCAGAGACATTACTTTGCTGACAAAGGTGCATCTATTCAAAGCAGTGATTTTTCTAGTAGTCATATAAGGATGTCAAAGCTGGACTATAAAGAAAACTGAGCACCAAAGAATTGATACTTTTGAACTGTGGTGTTGGAGAAGACTCTTGAGTTTCTTGGACTGCAAGGAAATCAAACCAGTCAATCCTAAAGGAAATCAGTCCTGAATATTTGCTGGAAGGACTGATGCTGAAGCTGAAGCTCCAATACTTTGGCCACCTGATGTGAAGAACTGACTCATGTGAAAAGACCCTGAAGCTGGGAAAGATTGAAGTCAGGAGGAGAAGGGGACAATAAAGGATAAGATGGTTGGATGCTATCACTGACTTCATGAACATGAGTTTGAGTAAGCTCCAGGAGTTGGTGATGGACAGGGAAGTCTGATGTGCTGCAGTTCATGGGTTTGCAAAGAGCTGAACATGATTGTGACTGAACTGAATAGAGCAACTGAGCATACGACCCACAAACTGGAGAATCAAAGGAGTTCTGGTATAACAAATTTAACAACAGTTCTTTCTCACTGTGAAAGTTCTGGGGCCCACAAGAAATTTCCCAACCTGGGGATCTGGCAGAGCAGCTAAGAACCCCCAGGGAATATACCTTTGAAGGCCAGTGGGATTTGATTACAGAACTCCCACAGGACTGGGTAAACAGACTCTTGGAAGGCACAAACAAAACATTGTGTGCACCAGGACCCAGGAGAAAAGAGCACTGATCCCACAAGAGACTGATCCAGACTTGCCTGTGAGTATTTGGGAGTCTCTGGCAGAGGTGTGGGTCCACATTGGCCTGACCCAGGCCAGAGACACTGAGTGCAATAGTCCTGGGATATGCAGCATGCTGGCATAAGTCCTGGAGGAGGTTGCCATTACCTCTACCAGAGTTTGGCTTTAGGCCCTCCCATCAGCAGAAAATTGGATTAAAGATTTGCTGAGCATGACCTTGCCCATCAGAGCAAGACACAGTTTTCACCACGATCAGTACCTCCCACCAGGAAGCTTCCACAAGCCTTTATCCTCATCCATCAGAGGGCAGATAGAATGCAAACCACAATCACAGAAAACCAAACTGATCACATGGATCACAGTTTTGTCTAACTCAATGAAACTATGAGGCATGCCATGTAGGGCCACCCAAGACGGATGGTGGGGAGTTCTGACAAAATGTTGTCCACTGGGGAAGGGAATGGCAAATCACTTCAGGATTCTTGTCTTGAGGACCCCATGGACAATATGAAAAGATAAAAAGATATGACATTGAAAGATGAAGTCCACAGGACAGTAGGTGCCCAATATACTACTGGAGAAGAGTAGAGATGTAGCTCCAGAAGGAATGAAAAGTATGGCCCAAAGTGGAAAAAAAAAAAAGTCCAGTTGTGAATATGTCTGGTGGTGAAAATAAAGTCTGATGCTGTAAAGAGCAATACTGCATAGGAACCTGGAATGTTAGGTCCATGAATCAAGATAAATTGGAAGTGGTCAAACAGGAGATGGTGAGTGAACATTGACATTTTAGAAATCAGTGAACTAAAATGGACTGGAAAGAGCGAATTTAATTCAAATGGGCAAGAATGTGGGCAAGAATCCCTTAGATGAAATGGAGTAACCCTCATAGTCAACAAAAGAGTTTGAAATGCAGTATATGGGTGCAATCTCAAAAATGACAGAATATTCAGTATCATAGTAATCCAAGTCTATGCCTCAACCACTAATGCTAAAGAAACTGAAGTTGAATAGTTCTAAGACCTACAAGAACTTCTAGAACTAACACCAAAAAAGATGTCCTTTTCATCCTAGGAGACTGGAATGCAAAAGTAGGAAGTTGTGAGATACTTGGTGTAACAGGCAAATTTGGCTTTGGAGTCCAAAATGAAGCAGGGCAAAGGCTAACAACGTTTTGCCCAGAGAATGCACTGGTCATAGCATAGAAACACTTCCAACAACAAAAGGGATGACTTTACACATGGACATCATCAGATGGTCAGTATTGAAATCAGATTGATCATATTATTTGCAGCCAAAGATGGAGAAACTCTATACAGTCAGAAAAAAAGAAGACTGGGATCTGACTGTGGCTCAGATCATGAACTCCTTATTGCAACTATCAGACTTAAATCGAAGAAAGTAGGGAAAACCACTAGGTCATTCAGGTATGACCTAAATCGATTCCCTTACAATTATACAGTGGAAGTGAGAAATAGATTCAAGGGATTAGATTTGACAGATAGAGTGCCTGAGGAACTATGGACAGAGGTTTGTAACATTGTACAGGAGGCAGTGATCAAAACCATGCCCAGGAAAAAGAAATGCAAAAAGGCAAAATGGTTGTGTGAAGAAGCCTTACAAATAGCTGAGGAAAGAAGAGAAGTGAAAGGCAAAGGAGAAAAGGAAAGATATACCCATCTGAATGGAGAGTTCTAAAGAAGAGCAAGGAGAGATAAGAAAACCGTTCTAAGTGAACAATGCAAAGACATAGAGGGAAAAAATAGAATGGGAAAGATTAGAGTTCTCTTCAAGAAAATAAAAATACCAAGGGAACATTTCATGCAAAGATGGGCACAATAAAGGACAGAAATGGTATGGACCTAACAGAAACAGAAGATATTAAGAAAAGTGGCAAGAATAACAGAAGAACTATACAAAAATGATCTGGATAACCAAAAGGTGTGATCAGTCACCTACAACCAGACATCCTGGAGTGAGAAGTCTAGTGAGCCTTAGGAAACAGCACTACGAACAAAGCTAGTGGAGGTGATGGAATTCTAGCTGAGCTATTTCAAATCATAAAAGATGATGTTGTGAAAGTGCTGCACTGAATATGCCAGCAAATTTGGAAAACTCAGCACTGGCTACAGGCCTGGAAAATGTCAGTTTTCATTCCAATCCCAAAGAAGGGCAATTCCAAAGAATTTCAAACTACTTACAATTGCAGTCATTTCTCATGCTATCAAGGTCATGCTCAAAATTCTCCAAGCTAAGTTTCAACAGTATGTGGACCTAGAACTTCTAGATGTAAAAGCTGGATTTAGAAAAGGCAGAGGAACCAGAGATCAAATTGCCAACATCCATTGAATCATAGAAAAAGCAAGAGAATTCCAGAAAAATACCCACTTCTGCTTCATTACCTATGCTAAAGCCTTTGGCTGTGTGGACTAGAACAAAATGTGGAAAGTTCCTCAAGAGATGGGAATAGCAGACCACCTGACCTGCCTCCTGAGAAACCTGTATGCAGGTCAAGAAGCAGCAGTTAGAACCAGATAAAGAGTAAAAAACTTGCTCAAAATTGGGAAAAAAAAGTGCGACAAGGCTGAATATTGTCACCTTATTTAACTTATATGCTTATTTAACTTATATGCAGAGTATATCATGAGAAATATGTACTCTGAGAAATGTGAAATATGAGAAATCCAGCTGGGCTGGATGAACATGAGTTTGAATCACGACTGCCGGGAGAAATATGAATAACCTCAGATATGCAGATAACCTCACCCTTATGGCAGAAAGTGAAAAAGAACTGAAAAGCCTCTTGATGAAAGTGAAAGAAGAGAGTGAAAAAGTTGGCTTAAAGCTCAACATTCAGAAAAATAAGATCATGGCATCCGGTCCCATCATTTGACAGCAAATAGATGGGGAAACAGTGGAA
>NW_011494812.1:286778-289125 GCF_000754665.1 Bison bison bison
GCAGACCACCTGACCTGCCTCCTGAGAAACCTGTATGCAGGTCAAGAAGCAGCAGTTAGAACCAGACAAAGAGTAAAAAACTGGTTCAAAATTGGGAAAAAAAGTGCGACAAGGCTGAATATTGTCACCTTATTTAACTTATATGCTTATTTAACTTATATGCAGAGTACATCATGAGAAATGCTGGGCTGGATGAGCACAAGTTTGAATCAAGACTGCCGGGAGAAATATCAATAACCTCAGATATGCAGATAACCTCACCCTTATGGCAGAAAGTGAAAAAGAACTGAAAAGCCTCTTGATGAAAGTGAAAGAAGAGAGTGAAAAAGTTGGCTTAAAGCTCAACATTCAGAAAAATAAGATCATGGCATCCGGTCCCATCATTTGACAGCAAATAGATGGGGAAACAGTGGAAACACTGACAGACTTTATTTTGGGGGGCTCCAAAATCACTGCAGATGGTGACTGCAGCCATGAAATTAAAAGACGCTTGCTTCTTGGAAGAAAAGTTTTGACAACCCTATACAATGTATTAAAAAGCAGAGACATTACTTTACCAACAAAGGTCCATAGAGTCAAAGCTATGATTTTTCAGAAGTCATGTTTGGATGTGAGAATTGAACCATAAAGAAGGCTGAGTGCTGTAGAATTGATGCTTTTTAACTGTGCTCTTGGAGAAGAGTCTTGAGAGTCCCTTGGACAACAAGGAGATCAAACCGGTTAATCTTAAAGGAAGTCAATCCTGAATATTCATTGGGAGGACTGTTGCTGAAGCTGAAGATCCAATATTGTGGCTACCTGATATGAAGAGCTGAGTCTTTAGAAAAGACTCCCATGCTGGGAAAGATTGAGGGCAGGAGGAGAAGGGGGTGACAGAGGATGAGATGTTCAGATGGCATCTCCAACTCAATGGATATGAGTTTGAGCAAGCTCGGGGAAATGGTGAAGGATGGAGCTATTATTTGTTGATAGGAAAGAGCAAAATGTAGGTAGAGATTATGAGATATTATGAAAGGAGAAGGAAGTTCTACTTCTAATGAGCCTACTAAAAAAAGCTATCTTAGACTTGGGTAAAGCTACACATATCATAACTCCTGTTTACATGTCTCATGAAGATTAGTTACTGAAAATGCTAGAGGTGAAGAGTGACTGAAGGGAAGATCATAAACCAGTAGTAAATATAATTTTCAACCTCAGAAATTCCTATGGTGTAGAGAATTTTGTTCAGAATATAAACTATTTATCATATTTAATTCTGGGATTTGGGTTCCAGAATCAAATATAGAAAAGCTGTATGATCAACACATACCCACTCTCAGAAACCATAATGTGGAATTAAAGAGTCTAGGTAAGAAGAATGAGATAAGAAAGAGGGCCAAGTGAGACAGTGGGAAGAGGTAATGACAGAGTTCCAGGGGACTGAAGGCAGTGGAGAGGGAGAATGACATAGGTGGACAAACCAAAGGAGTTCTTTTAGATTAAAACAGACTGGAAGCTGAGCAATTGTTTAATATTAGCATCCTATTTCAGTTCAGTTCATTTGCTCAATTGTGTCCAACTCTTTGTTATCCCGTGGACTGCAGCATGCCAGGCTTCCTGGTTCAACATCAACTCCTGGAGTTTATTCAAGCTCATGTCCACTGAGTCGGTGATGCCATCCAACCATCTCATCCTTGGTTGTTCTCTCCTTCTCCTCCTGCCTTCAATCTTTTCCAGCATTAGCGTCTTTTCAGATGAGTCAGTTCTTCACATTATGTGGCCAAAGTGTGGAGTTTCAACGTCAGCATCAGTCCTTCTAATGAATATTCAGGACTGATTTCCTTTAGGATGAACTGGTTGGATCTCCTTGCTGTCCAAGGGATTCTCAAGACTCTTCTCCAACACCACAGTTCAAAAGCATCAATTCCTTGGCACTCAACTTTCTTTATAGTCCAACTCTCATATCCATACATGACTACTGGAAAAACCATAGCCTTGAGTAGACAAACATTTGTTGGCAAAGTAACGTCTCTGCTTTTTAATATGCTGTCTAGTTTGGTCGTAACTTTTCTTCCCAGGAGCAAGCGTCTTTTAATTTCATGGCTGAAGTCACCATATCCAGTGATTTTGGAGCCCCCCCAAAATAAAGTCTGTCAGTGTTTCCACTGTTTCCCCATCTATTTGCCATGAAGTAATGGGACCAGATGCCATGATTTTACCTTTCTGAATGTTGAGTTTTAAGCCAACTTTTTCATTCTCCTCTTTCACTTTCATCAAGAGGCTCTTTAGTTCTTTTTCACTTTCTGCCATAAGGGTGGTGTCATCTTCATATCTGAGGCTACTGATATTTCTCCCAGAAATCTTGATT
>NW_011494812.1:289225-290033 GCF_000754665.1 Bison bison bison
TGAAGTAATGGGACCAGATGCCATGATTTTACCTTTCTGAATGTTGAGTTTTAAGCCAACTTTTTCATTCTCCTCTTTCACTTTCATCAAGAGGCTCTTTAGTTCTTTTTCACTTTCTGCCATAAGGGTGGTGTCATCTTCATATCTGAGGCTACTGATATTTCTCCCAGAAATCTTGATTCTAGCTTGTGCTTCATCCAGATAAGCATTCCTCATGATGTACTCTGCATGTAAGTTAAATAAGCAGGGTGACAATATACAGCTTTGACATACTCCTTTTCCTATTTGGAACCAGTCTGTTGTTTCATGTCCAGTTTTAACTGTTGTTTCCTGACCTGCATACAGATTTCTCAAGAGGCAAGCTAGGTGGTCTTTTATTCCCATCTCTTTAAGAATTTTACACAGTTTGTTGTGATCCAAAAAGTCAAAGGCTTTGGCGTAGTCAAAAAAGCAGAAGTAGATGTTTTTCTGGAACTCTCTTGCTTTTATAATGATCCAATGGATGTTGGCAATTTGATCTCTGGCTCCTCTGCCTTTTCTAAAACCAGCTTGAACATCTGGAAATTCATGGTTCACATACCTGGCTTGGACAATTTTGAGTATTATTTTACTAGAGTGTAGGCATTCTTTGTCATTGCCCTTCTTTGGAACTGGAATTAAAACTGACCTTTTCCAGTCCTGTGGCCACTGCTGAGTTTTCCAAATTTGCTGGCATATTCAGTGCAGCACTTTCACAGCATCATCTTTTAGGATTTGAAATAGCTCAGCTGGAGTTCTATCACCTTCCACTAGCTTTGTTTGTAGTGAT
>NW_011494812.1:290133-295803 GCF_000754665.1 Bison bison bison
TTTTCCAGTCCTGTGGCCACTGCTGAGTTTTCCAAATTTGCTGGCATATTCAGTGCAGCACTTTCACAGCATCATCTTTTAGGATTTGAAATAGCTCAGCTGGAGTTCTATCACCTCCACTAGCTTTGTTTGTAGTGATGCTTCCTAAAGCCCATTTGACTCGCTTTCCAGGATGTCTGACTAGGTAAGTGATCACACCATCATGAGTATCTGGGTCATAAGGATCTTTTTTGTATAGTTCTTCTGTGTATTCTTGCTACCTCTTCTTAATATCTTCTGCTTCTGTTAGGTCCATACCATTGCTGTCCTTTATTGTGCCCGTCTTTGCATGAAATGTTCCCTTGGTATCTCTAATTTTCTTGAAGAGATCTCTAGTCTTTCCCATTCTATTGTTTTCCTCTATTTCTTTTCATTGATCACTGAGGAAGACTTTCTTATTTCTCCTTGCTATTGTTTGAAACTCTGCATTCAAATGGGTATATCTTTCCTTTTCTCCTTTGTCTTTCACTTCTCTTCTTTTTACAGCTATTTGTGAAATAGCTGTGACAACCATTTTGCCTTTTTGCATTTCTTTTTCTTGGGGATGTTCTTGATCCCTGCCTCCTGTACCATGTCATGAATCTTCATCCATATTTCTTAAGGCACTCTGTCTATCAGATCTAATTCCTTGAATCTATTTCTCACTTCCACTGTATAATTGTAAGGGATTTGATTTAGGTCATATCTGAATGGTCTAGTGGTTTTCCCTACTTTCTTCAGTCTAAGTCTGAAGGACTGACATCTTTCTTCAATCTAAGTCTGAAGGACTGGGAAACAGACTCTTTGAGGGCACAGACAGAGCCTTGTGTGCACCAAGACCCAGGAAAAAGGAGCAGTGACCCCACAAGAGACTGACCCAGCCTTGCCCATAAGTGTCCAGGAGACTCTGGTGGAAGCATGGGTTGACGGTGGCCTGCTACAGGGTTGAGGGTACTGAGTGCAGCAGTGCATGCATGGGACCTTCTGAAGGAGGTCGCCATTATCTTCATTACCTCCACCATAGTTTGGTCCCAGGTAAATAGCAGGGAGGGAACACAGCCCCACCCATCAACAGCCTCCTATTTAATGGATATGAAAATAAAAGTTTGGGAAGGTGAAATAACTTTTCAATATCACATGGGAGCCTTTCCAAGGTGGTAACTATAAAGGAGGCTGAGACCGAGGAGTGAAATGAGAGGTAGAGTGGGAGTCTAGAGAGCAGTGGGAGATATAGTTTTTCTGTGGTGTGCAACGTAGGCCAGAGATTTGTCAGTTGGGGAAAACATGAGGTCACTTTAGAATTCTGGGGGAAAGGTGTGCTGAAATTAGAGATTAAATACCAGCTCAGAGAGTTAGAAATTCTACTTCCCAATGAAATGCTGCTTCTACTACTCTGTTACTAGTCTTTATCATCCCGGGTAGTAACAATGAGGGCAGTAAGAGTAACTCTGGTTGCTCTCAGCACAGGTGCAGGGGTTCTGCATAAAAGCATGCTGCACCTACCATGATGGGTCTGGGCTCTGCTGTCTCCAGCCCTCTCCTTATTCTGGAGGCTGGGGATGGAACCAGAAGCTTTGGGGGCAGGAAACTGTTTCAAGCTCTATATTGTTGTTCAGACTCTGGGTTCTTTTTCATTCCATCCTGATTCTACATTTTCCCTCACTCTTCTTATCCTTCTACAGTGTTCCAGGAGCCAACCACCTTCTATCTCAACCAGATTTCGGCCTATGCCAAAAGAACCTGGGTTCAAATCAAGGCTTAGGCTGGTTGGATGACTTGCAGCTTCATGGCTGGGAGAGTGACTCGGGCACTGACATTTTCCTGAAACCCTGGTCCAAAAGCAACTTCAGTGATGAGGAGATGACTAAATTGGAGGATCTGTTTTGAGTCTACTTCATCGGATTCATCCAGGAAGTGCAGAACCACATTAATGAATTCTCGTTGGAATGTGAGTACAGTCCTCTGACCTGAAGACACTCTCAATGACTTTTCTCTCCCTTGGTTCAGGCTATTACTCTCCTTTCCCCTCTTTATCCAACTGCATGTACACACTTGTCTAGAATAGTCCCCGGCCTCTGACTCCACATATCCACCCAGTCTCACAGATTCTTCCTATTTCTTGCATTCTTGTGTGACACATGAATTTCCTCCTTTGTAGCCATTTCCTGGTTTGCTTGCATGTAACTTGCTTCTCTAAAACTCCAAGGAAGAGCCTCCTTTTTCTACTTCATGCCCAAGTGATGTAAAGTGTGACTTCCTACTCTTCTAATCAAGGTCTTCAAGCATCTGTTGCCCAATCCCTTCTCTACATGTAACCATTCCCTACACCATGGAATGCTGCACTTCTGACTCCATCACACGTTGCCCCTCTTCTCCCTTCCTGTCTATTGTACATCCTTAAAAGAGCCTAACCGTACCATTTATGATATGCATACCTCTCCTCAGTGCTCTTCTTTCTGAAAAGTCCTGAATACTGCAATTGGTTTTTGAGTTATTTCACATCAGACCTTTCTCGCCACTGAAAACTAAAGTCCTATGCCTTTTCCCCATCCTTCTTTTCGTTGTTTGCATTTTACTAAGTTCACTTCTGTTTTCCTTTACACAGACCCCTTTGTGATCCAGGTGATAGAAAGCTGTGGGTTGCATTCTGGGAAGGCCATAGGAAGCTCTTTGAGAGGAGCTATAGGAGGACTGGATTTTGTGAGGATCCAGAATCATTCCTGTGTGTCTGCACCAGACAGTGGCAGCAGGGGGCAGAAGTTTTGTGCACGCATGACTCAGTATCCAGGCATCTCCAATATCATTGAGAGGCTCATGTCAGAAACCTGTCCTCAATATCCTGGGTGTTCTCAAAGCAGGAAAGGCAGAACTGCAGAGGCAAGGTTAGTCTTGTTCTCTCTACAAGACTTTTCTATTTCACCTCCCACTACTTCCTTTAAATTCAAAAGTGGGAAGTACCTAAGTAGAGAGGAGTTAATTAATAAATGATTTGGTTCCCATGGAAGTGGAAGAGGTAACTGTCCAAATTTCTGAGTTAGTATGCTCTGAGTTAGAGTCATAATCTGACATTCTTACTGTTGCTCCCTACCCCAGTGAAGCCTGAGGCCTGGCTGTCCAGTGGCCCCATTCCCGGGCCTGGCCGCCTACTGCTGGTGTGCCATGTCTCAGGATTCTACGCCAAACCTGTGCAGGTGATGTGGGTGAGGGGTGAGCAGGAGCAGCCTGGCACTCAGCAAGGAGACATCATGCTCAATGCAGACTGGACTTGGTATCTCTGAGTAACCCTGGATGTGGCGGCTGGGGAGGCAGCTGGCCTGAGTTGCTGAGTGAAGCACAGCAGTCTAGGAGACCAGGACATCATCCTGTACTGGGGTGAGAAGGAACTGGGGCCCGACTGGGGATGGGAGGAAATGGTCCTGAAGAACAGAGAAGGGAACAAAGAAAGGGAAAGGATTTGATGGATGAGAGAAGAATGGAGGGAGGAAGACAGGCATGGAGAAAGGAAAGACAGGGAGAAAAGAGAGAGATTCAGGGAGACAGAGAGAGAGTCAGAGTTTAAGATTTATTTCTAGGACTACAGTGCCAGAGGTATGAAAATAGCTGTTTTAAACTACACAATAGATAAGAATGAAAGACTGTAGTCTGGGTGGGATGTGGCAAGAAGGAGAGACTAAGGGTGGTTGTGAGAATGAGACCTCTGGGAATATGAGAAAGGGAACCAGAGATGCCAATGCATCCAGAATAGGTCATGGTTGTGTTGACATTCAGGTGGGCAAGAAGGCCTGGAGAACTAGAGAAGGGGTTTGAAGTGCTATTATTTTGGTCTTCTCCCAATTGCCAGGGTGCTCCACATCCATTGGCTTGATACTTGTGGCAATTATATTGCCTTCCTTGATCCTTTTGATATGGTTTGGAGGTGCTGGTGAATTTTCTTTTTTTGACCTTTCTTTTCTGTTCATCCTTTTACTCTTTCCTTCCATTTTATCTATTACTATTATGTCCCTTTAGTCTCAATATTTCCACTAGATCATTTTCCTTTCTTCTCCAATTCTCATTTGTAGGTAAATCTAAAAAAAAAAAAAGCGGTAAAATATACATGACATAAAACTTACTGCACTAGCCATTTAAAAATGTGTAGTTTAGTTGTATTAGGTACATACATGTTTTATGCAGCCAATCTCTAGAACTTTTTTCATCTTGAAAAACTAAAAGTCTCTTCCATTAAATCACATTCCCCAATCCTTTCTCCCTCAGGCTCTGGCAATCACCATTCCACTTTCTGTCTATATGAATCTATCTACCCGTGGTACCTCATAGAATTGAAATCATTTGTGTTTTTTGCTAATGGCTTATTCTACTTAACATTATATCTTCATAATTCATTTGTGTGGTGGAGTGTATTAGAGTTTCTTTCCTTTTAATGGCTGTTTTGTTTACCTGCTCATCTCTCAATAGACTTTTGGGTTGATTCCACCTTTTGGCTATTGTGTATAACACTGCTGTGAACATGGCATACAAATATCTCTCAAGAAGAGCAATTTTTTGCTTGTGTTCTTAACAGGTCATATCAGAATATCTTGTGAGCCCTGACCATGTCTCCTTTTCCATTTGGAATAAATATCCAGGAACCCAGAAACCCAAGTTATCAGCTTAGGTTTCAATTTAATCATATTTCAACAAATAATCATCACATTTGATTAAATCAGTGTTCTTGTAGGCTTTAAGATGAATAATAATTTATGCACTAGCAGAAACATAAATAAAATTATTTTTATGAGACAATATCAATAGTAGGATCCACTGAGATTTTGTAGATGTGATAGGTAAGAAAGAATATACCTTGAAATAAGTGAAATGAGGTACATGACTTCATGGTGTTATCACTTTGACTTCTTATTTAAATTTTTTGTCTGTTTCTGCTGAAATGTGATTTGTTAAAATGAACTAACTATGATTACGCTGAGATAATTGTATTTGCAGAGCTGCTGAACATTTTAAGTATAATTCCACTCTCTTTGGATGATTTTCTTTACTTTTATTATTTTTAAAATATAAATTTATTTATTTTAATTGGAGGCTAATTACTTTACAATATTGTATTGGTTTTGCCATACATTGACATGAATCCACCACGGGTGTACATATGTTCCCCATCCTGAGCCCTCCTCCCACCTCCCTCCCCATCCCATCCCTCTGGGTCATCCCAGTGCACCAGCCCTGAGCATCCTGTATCATGCATCAAACCTGGACTGGTGATTCGTTTCACATATGATAATATACATGTTTCAATGCCATTCTCCCACATCATCCCACCCTCACCCTCTCCCACAGAGTCCAAAAGACTGTTCTATACATCTATGTCTCTTTTGCAGTCTCACATACAGGGTTATCATTACCATCTTTCTAAATTTCATATATATGCATTAGTATACTGTATTGGTGTTTTTCTTTCTGACTTACTTCACTCTGTATAATAGGCTCCAGTTTCATCCACCTCATTAGAACTGATTCAAATGTATTCTTTTTAATGGCTGAGTAATATTCCATTGTGTATATGTACCACACCTTTCTCATCCATTCGTCTGCTGATGGACATCTAGGTTGCTTCCATGTTCTGGCTATTATAAACAGTGCTTCGATGAACATTGGGGT
>NW_011494812.1:295903-296337 GCF_000754665.1 Bison bison bison
AACTTTCCTTCCAAGGAGTAGGCGTCTTTTAATTTCATAGCTGCAATTACCATCTGCAGTGATTTTGGAGCCCAGAAATATGAAGTCTGACACTGTTTCCACTGTTTCCCCATCTATTTCCCATGAAGTCGTGGGGCCAGATGCCATGATCTTCGTTTTCTGAATGTTGAGCTTTAAGCCAACTTTTTCATTGTCCACTTTCACTTTCATCAAGAGGCTTTTGAGTTCATCTTCACTTTCTGCCATAAGGGTGGTGTCATCTGCATATATGATGTTATTGATATTTCTCCTGGAAATCTTGATTCCAGTGTTGTTTCTTCCAGTCCGGAGTTTCTCATGATGTACTCTGCATATAAGTTAAATAAACAGGGTGACAATATACAGCCTTGATGTACTCCTTTGCCTATTTGGAACCAGTCTGTTGTTCCATGTCC
>NW_011494812.1:296437-305653 GCF_000754665.1 Bison bison bison
GAAGGCTGTCTTTTCACCTTGCTTAGAGTTTCCTTTGTTGTGCAGAAGCTTTTAAGTTTAATTACGTCCCATTTGTTTATTTTTGCTTTTATTTCCAATATTCTGGGAGGTGGGTCATAGAGGATCCTGCTGTGATTTATGTCAAAGAGTGTTTTGCGTATGTTCTCCTCTAGGAGTTTTATAGTTTCTGGTCTTACATTTAGATCTTTAATCCATTTTGAGTTTATTTTTGTGTGTGGTGTTAGAAAGTGTTCTAGTTTCATTCTTTTACAAGTGGTTGGTTGATCAATTTTCCCAGCACCACTTGTTAAAGTGATTGTCTCTTCTCCACTGTATATTCGTGCCTCCTTTGTCAAAGATAAGGTGACCATAGGTGCATGGGGTTTATCTCTGGGCTTTCTATTTTGTTCCATTGATCTATATTTCTATCTTTGTGCCAGTACCATACTGTCTTGATGACTGTGGCTTTGTAGTAGAGCCTGAAGTCAGGCAGTTTGATTCCTCCAGTTCCATTCTTCTTTCTCAAGATTGTTTTGGCTATTCGAGGTTTTTTGTATTTCCATACAAATTGTGAAATTATTTGTTCTAGCTCTGTGAAAAATGCCATTGGTAGCTTGATAAGGATTGCGTTGAATCTGTAGATTGCTTTTCTAACCATGAGGGTCAGCCGAGCAGCTTTTACTCCAGAAAGCCTTCCTTAGTGCTACAGTGAAAGGAGAGCCTCCTTTGACTGGTACTGCAGAGATCCACTTTACTCTGTATCCAGAATTTGACAGTTCTTTTTGTTTTTCTTTTGTTTCTCCTTATCAGTTACTTGAGAGAAGAGCTTGCTCTCTGTGGATCCCTGGCAAGATCTCTTATGTTTTTCTTTAGTAAAATAATATGAGTTGCTATAACTGCCACATTACTAGTCTTCCCCCGCCCCGCCCCTCCAAGTCATCTCTTCACTTTTTTTCCTCTTGACTTCATATTCTCTATTTTCTTCTAAATATTTCTACTAAAATATTCACATATAGGGAAAAAATGCTGTGCTCTCCTTGTTTCTACCTTGAACTCCTTTCAAGGAAATCAGCTCTGTCCATACTACAACTGTGGTTTACAATAGAGATTAATCAAGAAAGGATCCTGTTTCTCATTTACCAGTTAGAATGAGTGACAGGCAGGATGGTTGAAGGGTAATAGTGGAAATGGGTTGTGAAATCTTCAAGCAAAGGGTCAAGAGGGCTTTACTTGCTCTCAGAAACATTTATCTTTGCTTTAACAAGTCAGTTTTATCCAGCTTCCCTGTGGCTCAGATGGTAAAGTGTCTGCCTGCAATGCAGGAGACCCAGGTCCGATCCCTGTGTCAGGAAGATCCCCTGGAGAAGGAAATGGCAACCCACTTCAGTATTCTTGCCTGAAAAACGCCATGGACTGTTGCCTACACGGACTGTCGCCAACATGGACTGTCGCCTGAGGAGCCTGATAGGCGACAGTCCATGGAGTCGCAAAGACTTGGACACGACTGAGCGACTGAGTGACTTCACTTTATCGTTGACCTTTGTTTATGTTTATTGATTATTTTGCTTATTCCATAATTTTCTAGAAACCTCATTTAAAAAGTCCAAACTCATTTAATTAAAACAGTAGGAAACTGGAAGAGGGGAGAAATTGTGAGCCAGAGGTACTAGAAGCAGTCCTGCCACCCAATTATACTAGGACAAAACAGACTTTAGGATTTGGTCATGGTAGGAAATGGATGAAAGCATATATATATATACATATATATATATATTTTTTTTCCCTCATCAATTAGCACAACCTGTTATTTCTCTAGGATGCATTAAACCCCAAATCATCTTATAGGGTATGCATACTTACCTGTGCTTCACTACAGTTTCAGCTAAGGCCAGGGTTCTGATTGGTGTACTTCTTGGAGTGTGAGCTATGGACCACAAGCAGCAGTAGAACCTGTGAGATTGTTAGATAAAAACATTTACAGGCCCCACGCTAGAGCTCAGAAAATCCTGGAAAGAGAACTAGAATGCTGTATTTTAATAAGCCTGTTAGGTTATTCCAATGCACATTTAATTTTAAGAACCTCTTGTCTAAAAATATCTTAAGCTTTGAGCTATTGACATTTGGGGCTGGATAATTCTTTGTTATGGAGGATTGTTCAATAAACTGTAGGATTTTTAGCAGCACCCCTGCCCTCTACTCACTGGATGCCAGTAGCACCTTCCCAGTTATAATAACCAAATATATTTTCAGATATTTCCAAATGTTCCTAGGGGGCAAAATTGATTCCAGATGAAAACTAGGGTCTGAGATGATATACAGAATTTCATCTCCCCCATCATCACTTAGTTGGAATAATTGGTGATCCCATTTAAATGAAGCAAATTTGCTGGTTGAAGAAGAAGGGACTCTTCATCTGGATAGTATGATTTCTTCAAGTCTCAAAGTTGCTATTGAATTTTGTTCCATAGGTAAACTGGCTCAGGAATGAAGCTCACAAATAGAACAGAATGATGACAGCATCAAAGACCAGATCTGGAGACCAACCTATCTCGGGATATTTTAGTTATATGAGCACAATAGATTTCATTTTCCTTTTAAAAGGACTGAGTTAGAATATTTACTTGCTTAAAAATTCTGATATTACTCTGCTTTCTGATGCCTTGCAACAGCTTTTTCACATCCTTTTTATTCTTTATCTTTGTTTTCTTTATTCTTCTTATTCTCCTCCCTCTGCCAAGTCACATTCCTCAAAGGTAGTTTCTTGGACTTGTGTCCTTACCTTCCTCTAAGTGTCCTTACCTTGGAAAGCTTTAATTTATTCATGACTTTATGACCTCTGGATGATTGACTTTCTGTAATAGATCTTCAGTCTCAGACTATAAGGGCTCCTCAACTCTTTTTATTTGAGAGCTTGTGTGCTTCTGATGTGTTTGTGTGATTTTTCTTTCTAATATATAGGAATATGTTAAAAATATTTTGTCCTGTTTCCAGTATCTGTGTTAAATTAATTTATTAAGTTTAACCCTTAATCTGTATGTCTTTTTGGAATTTTGATGTGCACTCTTATGACAGGTTTAAATGTGAAAATTCCAGTTGTTTCTTTTCAATCTTCACACTATCTTTTATTGCATATTCTTGCCCAATGGCACTTGTTATAAAGACCAGTACACTGATGAATAGAATTGACAGCTGGCATCCTTCTCTTTTTATTTGTATTGGATAAGAATAATTCAAGAGCTAATATTAGCTATGATAATTAATGTGTTTATATATACTTTTAATCAGATTTATCACTTTCAAAGTTGTTAATTTTTTTATTATCATTATTATTATGGATGACTATTGAATTTCATTAGAGTTTATAGTGAAATGACAAAACATCTTACATATTTTTTTTCCTTTAATGTCATGAGTATACATTGATTCTCAAATGGTAAAACAAAATTTTGTTTTTGTAACTTATCTGTCTTGTTCATAATGTATTATGTGGAAAATTATATTTCATTTTGTTCATAATGCTTTTTTAGGTCTTATAATTTCTTTGGTAAGTTGAAGATTTCTCCCTCCTAAAACATGTTAAGAATTCTGTCCTCTGTTTTTGTTCTCATGGATGGTTTCTGTTATATACTTATTTTTTACATGAGTAGTCAATAAAATTCAGTAGTGAAGACTCAGGTGTTGGAAATTTTTTAGAGGGGAGGGAGTTTTAAATTTCACAGATAATTTTTTAAAATAAAAAGAGCTCTTTTCAAATCATTTATTTCTCTTTGTGTCTTCTTTGGTAATTTAGGTTTTAAAGGATTTGTCTAAGTTGTTCAAATTTCTGACTTACTGTTGGCTTGCACATATCTTCTTTTTATCACGTTAATATGGATAGAATTCACAATTATGTATTCCCCTTTTTAAAACCAGAAATTAAAAATTGGTTCTCTCTTCTTTGATAATTGAGATTACCAATTTTATACATTATTTCAATAATTACATTTTGGTTTGTTTGTTCTTTCTTTCTTTTTTCCATTTTTAGTATTTTTATTTATTTGCTAGTTGTATCATGGGCTCAGTAGTTGCAGCACATGGGCTCAGTAGTTGCAGCACATGGGCTTAGTTACTCCACAGCATGTGGGATCTTATTCCCCAGCAGGGATCTAACCCACATCCCCTGCATTTCAAGGTGGATTCTTGACCACTGGATCCTGAGGGAGTCTTAATGTGGGGGTTATTGCTATGATCATATCATTTTCTTTATTATCTCCTTCCTTCTACTCTTTTTGCATTTATTTTGTTGTGATTCAAGGATTCTGCTCACAAAGTTCCAGTTTATGAATGAGACGATTTCTCCACACGTCCAACAAACAACACTTTGGAATTGAAGGAGGAAACAGAACAGGCCCTATCTTGAAAGTAGGACTCCAGCTTGGGCCGGACTGTGGACTTTGAGCTGTATGCCCAGTATCTATGGAAATGACATACCAACTGGAAATCCAGGCCCCAGGAAGGAAGAGCCCCAGGGGTCTTCCTTTGCTAAAAGAATACCCTAATTATCTGTGTAACCGAATTGAATCATACATTCTATTATGCTTATTGGGGTATGACCACAGGCCTATTGATTATTGTCCACTGTTAACTACCTGGGCTTAAGACATATGAATCATGGGTTAATTTTGATTGTCAGGGAGTTTGGGGAGGTGGGTTTGTGCATGTACACTTAGAGTATATAAGGTTTTCACAAAAACTGGTCAGGGTCCTTGGCTAAGAGGAGACTCTGCTTTGGTCCCGCGGGTGTAATAAACTGCACTCCATTATCTGCACTGTCTTTCTGAGTGAGTTTGTTTCCTGGAACGTGTGGCTACAACAGAATAGCTAAGGGTCCTGTGATTCAACTCAATTCTGACACTATCTACCTGAAGATACTGTCAGATTCCGCAGGTTAAGGATTCAGACCTACAAGACTGTGGAGGGCAATCAGACTTACCAATCACAAATAGATTGGAAGTTCCCATGACCTTCTTTTTAGATTTGATTTTTTTTTTAGAGTATCTCACAGAACTCAGAAAAATATTTACTTATTAGATCACATATTATAAAAGGACTGTAACAGCCAGATGGAAGAGATGTGTCAGATAAGATATGGGGTAAGGTAATGATGTTTCTGCACCACTTTAAGCCTACTATTCTCCTGTATCTCAACGTGTTTATCAAATTGAAAGCTCTCCGAACATCATTCTTAGGGGTTGTTTATGGAGACTTCATTACATAGGCAAATTGAACTATCAGTTATAGAATTCAATTCAAGGTTTATTTAGGAGGGTCATAAAGGTAGTTTCCAAGGTCACTTCATTATTTAACAGACAATAGCTTGATTATTTTCAACACTTAGGAAATTCCAAAGGTTTGAAGAACTCTGTGCCAGAAGTGGTCACACCAAAGGTCAAGCGCTACTGAAAAGAAGGTCATACAAATAATAGTACTATAGAACACAAGTTTGTGTGCCCAGTGCACAGTGAGGTTAGGTAAGCTGAAACATCACATTTTGGAGAAGAGAAAAGTTTTTTCAGGGCCAAACAAAGAGAACGGGAGGCTCATGCTCAAAGTTCCAAACATGTGGATGATTTTGGAGGAAAAGGTTTCATATGCAATATTTGGGGTAAGGGCTGCAGGGTGTGACTTTATTCTGATTGATTGGTGGTGAAGTACAGGGTGGGATTCCAGGAGTCATCTGCTTAGCCTGAAGTTGCTATACTCCCCCTGGGATGGGAGCTTTATTTCCTATAGAAGAACTCAAAGATATTGGTATATTATTGCTTAAGCAGAAACCAGGACTCTTCCCCAAGGTCACCCTGTTGTTTCTTGATTGCTCCTCCTTTGCTTCTTCTTTCCCTTCTTTTCCTGATTACCAACTGTTTGAAGGAGTAATTTCTACAAAAAAGAAGTGGGAGACAGAAAGGCTTTCAGTTCAGATACCGGATGAGTGCCCCACCACCCCCCGCCCCCCCCCAAAAAAAGAAAGGCTTTCATGCCCAGGATGGTCTCATAAGATCTTGCTCTGTTTCAATCCCTCCTGCTTTTTTTTTTTTTCTTAAACTTCTCAATCTTGAGAACAAGTGCTAGATAAGAAAGGAAATAACGTATTGAGTATAAAGGATAATCATCAACTCAGCAGAGGATCTCAGGTTTAGGGGGACTGGGTTTCAATTGCCCCTTGTCTTTCAACCTTCCCCATATCTTTCAGGGAATGAGAGGGGAACCACTCTGGGTACTTCCTACTGAAATAGGACATAGTCCTGCCTCAGTTTGGGGAATGGACACCAAATTAGAAATATTCATGCGTTCCAAGTCCTGGATCTGCATCTGGTATGATTACCCCTCTATCCCTTAGCCTCCCAGTTTGGTGCAACAGACTCAGTTAAAACTGACTTTAATAGAGAAAATAGATGTCATTACCTAAGGAATTCAAGAGAATAAACATGAAACTTAGTCTGGACCTAGCATCTTAGGGAGACTTGTATCCAGTCTTTTATCTAAGCTTTACCATCCAAGCTCGCTCTGCTCATCAGACAGATAGGCCAATAAATTTAAGACCATGGCATTGAGAGAAGGAAGGAACTTTATTTGGGAGCCAGCTGATTGAGAAGATGGCAAGCTAGTGCCTCAAAATAACTATCTTGTCAGAGGCCTGGATGCCAGGTTCTTTTATGGATCAAAAATGGGGTGGAAGGTGAGAAAACAAAGTAAAAAGGCTATTCATTTCTTGTAAATGTCCTCTAGAATGGTGAGCTTCAGGCAGGGGGATGTGTTAGTTTCACTTCCTTACAGTCCTTCACTTGTGGGTAGACTCAGGCTATCTCTCTGAGGCAGGCCATTATGTATGTCTACAATAACAAAAACAGCAAGATGAGGGTTAAAGTGACAGAAGCAGATCCAGCATGAGTTTAAAATTAACATCTCCTGGTTACATAAGTAGCTTTTTATCTCTGATATGGTACTAATATTAATAAATTCACAATAAGAGCTATCTTAATGAAAGAAAAAGAGGAGAGTGAAGAAGTTGGCTTAAAACTCAACATTCAGAAAACTAAGATCATGGCATCCGGTCTCATCACTTCATGGCAAATAGATGGGGAAACAATGGAAAGAGTGACAGACTTTATTTTCTTGGGCTCGAAAATCACTGCAGTTAGTGACTGCAGCCATGAAATTAAAAGACACTTGCTCCTTGGGAGAAAAGCTATGACCAACCTAGACAGTATATTAAAAAGCAAAGACATTACTTTGCTGACAAAGGTCTGTCTAGTCAAAACTATGGTTTTTCCAGTAGTCATGTATGTATGTGAGAGCTGGACCATAAAGAAAACTGAGCACCAAAGAACTGATGCTTTTGAACTGTGGTGTTGGAGAAGACGCTTGAGAGTCCCTTGGACTGCAAGGAAATCAAACCAGTCAATCCTAAAGGAAATCAGTCCTGAATATTCAATGGAAGGACTGATTCTGAAGCTGAAGCTCCAATACGTTGGCCACCTGATGTGAGGAGCTGACTCATTTGAAAAAACCCTGGTACTGGGAAAGATTGAAGGCAGGAGGAGAAGGGGATGACAGAGGATGAGATGGTTGGATGGCATCACCGACTCTATGGACATGAGTTTGAGTAAGCTCCGGGAGTTGGTGATGGACAGGGAAGCCTGACGTGCTGCAGTTCATGGGGTTGCAAAGAGTCAGACACGACTGAGAGACTGAACCAAACTGACTGAATAAGACCTACTGGTCATTACAAGTCTCTTTTTTTCTCTGCTAACATGTGATCTTATTGCAGTGAAAAGAAAAAAAAAGGGGGAGGGATGAGTTATTTTCTTTCCCTTTCCTGAGAACAAAGAAGATAAGAGAATAGTGAGCAGGGCTGAACATTCCTAGTTTTCTTTACTTTAACTGCTCCTAACTCTGAATGTCTGTAACTAAGTTTATTTGCTTTTCTGCCCCCAAACTCAGCAGGAGCTAAACTTCACACTTATTTTCCTTTGACTCTAGACTAACTATATCTGTATTGGTGCTTACCTCTACAACACACTTCCTCTTATGGTTCTTTTTTACATATCAGAAAGAAGACTGCTGAGCCACTGAACTGCCAGACTCAATTATTGGATTACTTATGTCAGACTATGACTGTCTTTGAAATGAGGCACGAGAAAGAAATCAAGATCCTAACATCTTTGTTCCTCACCCCTGACTCCTGACTTTGAACTCACATCTTATATAATCCCCTAGACTTCTCATGGTTCTGGGTCACGCCTGAGCTAAAAGTGGATGGATTTAGTAAGAATCTTTTTTCTTCCTTCCTCTGCAGTCTTATCATTACTCTATTCTTTCTTTTTTATTTTTAATTTGAAGGCAAAACAACATCATTAAATTTTTTTTCTTACCATTTTTTTCACTTTTAGGTATTTGTTGATGTCATTTAAATGCTATAAATGTCATTTAAATGATTTTAAGTCAAATGGTTTTGACTTAAAATCAATGAAAGAAATTGAAATCTCATTACACCTGATAGTTCTGGTTTGTGATTATTTGAGAGAAGTTAACAGGCATTTTTTTCTTTCCTCCTGCTTTTTAGTGTCTCAAGTGACATGAGTACATTCTCCTTGTAAAAATGAAGCACAAATTCTTATGATTCCTTCCATTCGTTTCACACACACACCCTTAGAGAGGTAACATGTTCTGTTTCCTGAATATTCTTCTAGGTATTTTCCTTTGAATTCTCACAAGCACATGTGTAAATATAGGAATGCTGTAGGAGTGTGTATGTGTGTGACCTGCATGTATGATGTCATATTGTAAATATTTTTTTTGCAACTTGCTTTTACATTACATCTTGGAGACCTTTGCATGGTTGTAGAAATAGATCTATCTGTACAGTCTTTTAAACTGTTGTATAGTATTTAACAGTATGAAGGTGTCAAGGTTGACTCAACCTTCTTTTTTTCTGTACGTTTGCTGTTATTAACAGTGAACATCCTTGTATCAGTACATGGTTTTTGTGCATGTGTTCTAGGATAAGTACCTGGAGTGGTGATTAATCATTTTAAAATTTAATACTAATAGAGAGTGCTCGTTTAAACCATTAACCTAAAAGATGTGCAGTATTTCTTTTAATATTTACTTGCTGAGAAATAACTTAATTTTAGCTTAATAAAAAGAATACATGTTCTACATGAATGAATTTATATG
>NW_011494812.1:305753-306066 GCF_000754665.1 Bison bison bison
CTGAAGATCCAATATTGTGGCTACCTGATATGAAGAGCTGAGTCTTTAGAAAAGACTCCAATGCTGGGAAAGATTGAGGGCAGGAGGAGAAGCGGGTGACAGAGGATGAGATGTTCAGATGGCATTTCCAACTCAATGGATATGAGTTTGAGCAAGCTCTGGGAAATGGTGAAGGACAGGGAAGCCTGCTGTGCTGCAGTCCATGGGGTTGCAAACAGTCAGATACAACTGAGCAACTGAACTGTGGCAACAATTTGCCAGTAAGTGATGGGACTGGTTGCCATGATCTTAGTTTTAGAATACTGAGTTTTTG
>NW_011494812.1:306166-306570 GCF_000754665.1 Bison bison bison
CCAGTGGCCCCACTCCTGGACCTGGCTGCCTACTGCTGGTCTGCCATGTCTCAGGATTCTACCCAAAACCTGTGCGGGTGATGTGGATGAGGGGTGAGAAGCCTGGCACTCAGCAAGGAGACATCATGCCCAATGCTGACTGAACTTGGTATCTCCGAGTAACCTTGGATGTGGCGACTGGGGGGGCGGCTGGGCTGAGTTGTTGAATGAAGCACAGCAGTCTAGGAGACCAGGACATCATCCTGTACTGGGGTGAGAAGGAACTGGAGTCCAGCTGGGGATGGGAGGAGGTGGTCTTCAAGAACAGAGGGCAGTCCTGAGGAATGGGAGAGACTTGATGGATGGACTATGGAGGGAGGGAAGGAGAAGGGGAAGAAAGAGTGACAGAGGGAAAGGTAGGAAGG
>NW_011494812.1:306670-314354 GCF_000754665.1 Bison bison bison
CACTGGACCACCAGGAAAGTCCCCCAGAAATAATATTTTGAAGTACTCATAAAATCTTTTTAAAAAGCCTCTTTTAAAAAAGGGTTTTAAAAAGTAAATGGATTCTTTTTTTTTTTGGAGACTTCAGTATTTAAACATTTTGATTGTTTATAATATCATATTATCTCTAATTATCCATTATATGTATTTCTAATAATGAATTACTTCTAAATAACAGTAAAATGGGATAGAAGCTACGGACATTTTTTTTGGTAACATATGCTTTTCAAATTAAACATAGCATGTATCTTTTGAATAGTAGTATTGAAACATTACAGGTGATTTTATTTAAATTTGGTTAATTATCTCTTTTCCTCCCATCAAAGAAAATTATTTCAACAGAAGTTTAAGTTTAAAAAGTTGGGAAGCTGGAACAAACCATGTGTGTTCACATGGTCAGGTTCTAAGTCTGGTGGGGGCCTGCTGCCTGGTTCATAACCATCTTTTCACTGTAACCTCACAAGGCAGAAGAGGTGAGCTAATTCTCTGGGGTCTTTTTTATAAGGGCCCTAATCCAAGTCTTGGAGAAGGAAATGGCAACCCACTCCAGAATTCTTGCCTGGAAAATCCCATGGACAGATCCCATGTAACCCAACAGGCTCCATGCCTGTTACAGTCCATGGGATTGCAAAGAGTCGGATACGATGGAGCATGCACACACCCAAGACTCCTCAGGGAGGCAGGCACAGCTCTTGAGGCATGAGCCTACTGGGTTCCCCTATCTGCCAGCTTAAAATTAAAGCCACCTTTGTATTTCCTCCAAACTGTCTCTATTTTTTATTCAGCCTTCAGTGGGCAGAGAGGGCCAAGATTTTGGCCAGCAGCAATCTATAGAATCTTATTGTCTAAAAATTTGATACAGAAGAAACCTTGAAAACATAAATTTGCATCTACCAGCTGCCAGCAGACACTGCTTTGAGAATGGCTAGTGGAATTTCAAAGTTTGACACAGTTCAGAAAACTCAACAATACAGTAACATATCTGAAATCACATCCACAATGACCACCTGGTATTACCTTGGATGTCTGAACCAGTAACTTTCTTTTTGACTTTAAATGTATTTTTGTCTTCAGTGACCAAAGTGGATGTACAATGCATATCTGAAAGGCCACAAAACAGTACAGTTTGGTCAATAAAGGTTAAGTTAAGCATTGTATAAACCAGACTAATTCCCCTTACTTCAGTATGTGTAGATTTCCCCTTTTGATTACAGGTCTTTCAATAGAAAATGTTGATGATCAAAATATGCATTTGTCAAGGTTGAGGTGATTCAACTACTTGCCCCAGGTGTAGATTCTGTACCTTTGTTCTAGATTTCCTTTATATTTACTTAGTTATTCACATTTTGGAAAACTGATCAGATAACAAGCTCAGAGATATGTTAATAGGGAAAGATTTTATATATACCCACTACACCCATTTGTATACATCCATTGTCACATAAGCACTATACATGTGCTTTTGGCAACAGACTTAAAGCAAGCAGTATTATACACCATGAGTAGCTATACTCTGTGATAACTCCAGGAGATAACTTTTTTTTTCTTTCTGACTATGAGGGTAAAAGAGTGCTTAACATAGTAACTTCAACAAAACAAGAATTTAATATGTGTTAAAACAATATTTTTGTCTCTAATTACCCTATTTCCATCAAACAGGGCCAAATCAAGACTAATTTATTTCCAAAATAAGTCCAGTCTATTGACTACATAGGCTCCTCCACACTGGATGTTGTGGAACTCCTCAGGAGTCTCAGACTGAATTTGCAAGACAGCAAGAGTCTCCTACAGGCCAGAAGATAGTCTTCCACATTCACCAGATAAAGCTGCTCAGAACCCAACACTCTCCAATTTCTGGAGGGAGCAGGCAGAGAGAAAAGAACAATATTTCAATTCTACCCATAGAGGTCTACTTTACTTAATTGCTGTAAGTCATAGTAGCTTGAGGGGAAGGGCTTACTTTTATCTGGAAAACATAGATCAAAAGCAATAATATTCCAGACAAAATATCCCATAAACATTATGATCATAATCACCAGTTCACTCAGTAACTAATTCTTTTATTAACTTTTATGAAGCCACCAGGTTTCCCCAGGTTTCTTTAATTTTTTACCTAGTTCAGTGGTATAATCTGAAATTTATCAGAGACTTGTAGTTGTCAAAAGTTCCTTTCTATGAGTCTACTTCAAGATGAAGCACTTTGGCAGAAGCATTAGAGTGCAACAATATCTGTCTTTAAATGACAGAAAGACTTAAGTCCACAGTTAAATGCCTAATTACAATGTCATTGGTAAAGAAATTTGATTACAATAAGCAGAATTATGACTGGTAACATTTTATGAGGACATAACAACTTTTTACAAATTTCATGTAATTTTTAGAATATCTGTATTAATAATACTTATCCATACAGTATAACCTGAGAAGGCTCATCATTCCTTGACCATACTCCCATATAATTTAATTTACCAGATTTTCCTGGTTAATACAGTATTTCTCTTAGATGCCTCAGAATTCCTCTGAAGCATCTCAATGTTAGTTGGAGGTCAAGATTTAGAATCTGTCAAACTATACTTATACACTTAATTAAAGTGAAAAGATTTCAAAGGCAAATACAAATCACTTAAAGACAAAGAAACTCACACAATCTGTTATCAAAAGAAGCATTCCAAGAAAACTATTCTCTTAACAGAGAAACCAAATTCAGTCTTGCCTAAGCTCAATCCCAACAAAATCCATTTACCCAACTAAATTCAACCCAATCTTAGAGAATCCTGATCAAGGACAATTCTTCTCAGTGTTTCCTTTCACAAACCTTCTACGGGTTTATCCATATCACTTTGGTCCTCATTACTTTGGCTCTTTTCCATTTAGAAACCTCCAGTACTAGGAAAACATTGTCCTTTTTCTCTAACTAAATGTCATTCCATTCCTTGTGCCTTCTTTTATTGAAAACATGAATTCAATTTTCCTGGCATATTACAATGTCTCCCCTATTTACTACCTTTAATTGCATGCTTAAGCAGATTCCTGGACTTCCTAGTGAAAACTAAGAAGCAGTTATGAACTGTCTTTCCTACTAGCATTCTGTAGGTTTCTAAATGTAAAGTGCAACAGTAATTTCTGAAAATGTGTGCTTTCTTATAGAGGTGGCACCAAACATATTCATAACAGTCCTTTGTTTTCTTTTCTTTTCAAAAGGAAACCAATGTTTGTTAGTTAATATTTCAGTAACTTATTTTATTTGAGTGATCTATCTATTCAATAACTTACATCATTTTACTACATCTGGGTCCAGAAGCAACCCAGACAGTAAAATTCCTTCCTGTTCTTATACCATTTACCTTGTGCTGTACACCAACAATATGGCTTCCTTGTCTCTAAATTTCCATACCCTCTTTATATAGCAAGTCATGCCTATTATTATTATTATTTCTCTGGTCCATATCTAGGTCCCCAATCAGAGTCCTGCAGCATTCAGGGTTGACTGGGCTGCCAAAAATGGTCTAACTTTGGTGAAGCATCCTCCCTGGTATTCATAGTACATGGCATCCCATGGTTCTTCTAGGACTGAAACATCAGTTCTCAACATTCTTACCTTACTACCAAATTCTAAAATTTCAAGTTATCAAATATCTGGAAAGATTATTTTAGATAGACATTTCCAAACATAATTTATTTCTGCAGCATTTACCTAGAAGCACTCTCATTTCATTTGCATTAACTTCATGAACTTGGGTGAACTGCAGGAGGTGATGAGGGATTAGCCTGGCATGCTGCAGTCCATGGGGTCACAAAGAATTGGACACGACTCAATAACATTTTTATCATGGGGTGTCCCAGGTGGCACTAGTGGTAAAGAATCTGTCTGTCAATGCAGGAGATGCAGATTTGATCCCTTGGTCAGGAAGATCCTGGAGAAGGAAATGACAACTGACTCCAGTAGTTTTGCCTGGAAAATCCCATGGACAGAGGATCCTGATGAATTATGTCCATAGGATCGCAAATGTTGGACATGACTTAGTGACTAAACCACCACCATTTTCATCATATCAGGTTATTTTCCTTGCTGATATATTTGCAAATCATATAAAATTTTGTTTGATCTCTAATAAAACTAGGTACAACAGCAATATTACACTTAACAGCAATGACTCTAAAGACATGTCTATATATGTCTTTAGAGTCATTGCTGTTAAGTGTAATACGAGACAGCAAAAGAGACACTGATGTATAGAACAGTCTTATGGACTCTGTGGGAGAGGGAGAGGGTGGGAAGATTTGGGAGAATGGCAATGAAACATGTAAAATATCATGTAGGAAACGAGTTGCCAGTCCAGGTTCGATGCACGATGCTGGATGCTTGGGGCTGGTGCACAAGGACGGCCCAGAGGGATGGTATGGGGAGGGAGGAGGGAGGAGGGTTCAGGATGGGGAACACATGTATACCTGTGGCGGATTCATTTTGATATTTGGCAAAACTAATACAATTATGTAAAGTTTAAAAATAAAATTAAAAAAAAAGACATGTCTATATAAATCAAAGCAACAAACTTAAGCTAGCTTTTCTACCAAATGCTGATTCAGTATGGAATATTTCCTAGATCATGTGGACCTAAGAGTTATCCTGATCAATTTCCTAAATATGTAGAAGTTTTTAATTTGTATGCATTTATTTTTAGTCCATTAATTAGAACTCATTTGCAAGCTAATTGTCATGTGAAGACAAAACCAGAGATCTCACAGCCTTTTTCTTTGAGTTTATAAAAACCTCCCCCATCCTGTCTCTCTTTTTTTACTTTTAGTGTTAGGAATTAAAGATGGCCTAGATAAGCTGTGTTCCTGAGACCATTGATAGAACATTTACATCAAGGCACAGGGGGACAGAAATACCAATTCTTTTTCATGGGAGCAGAGCTGAAGATCCCCCCATTTTTTGCAAAAATATCCTAGGGGAACTACAAGCTGGAATAGAGCTCTGATCACTCACACCTAATTATTCATAGCCAAAGCGCATACCAATGCAATGAAGAGAGTTTTCCTAGGATTGCAGTTCCCTAGTCCCAGAAAAACAAATGCCCCATCAGAGATGAAGCTGAATGAATGACCAAGGCTAGTCCAAAAAGGAAAACCCTCAACCAATGCTCTGCCTCAAGTGAAGCCCAATGTAATAGGGAGAACTGTTACTCACCAAAGACATCCCAACTGGCCAATGCAAGTACTGACACACACATATACAAACAACAAATATGGTAGCAAATAAGCTGTGGTCATATAGACAGAAAATCAGAGGAAATGTAATCTAAAAATTTGACTTTCACTCCCAGATGGAGGCCTCCAAACAGATTGGCCCAGATCTTAATAGGGAAGATACCCAGAGTGGCTCTCAGGGAGACCTGAGTGTCTCAGTTCCTGCAAGGGAAGTTGCCTATATGGAATGGAGGAATTTCCCAGCCTGTGCAAGATGAAGCAACTTAGCCCCAAATTACACTGAATGTGGACTCTGGCTCCAGACATTTTCTGGCTTCAAACAGTCTTGTGCTGTGGGGTTACTGGCACCTGTCCCTGACAGGAAGGACATTTCTTCCAGATGCCTGGAGCAAAATGAGCCCCAAAACCTCCTGGGAACTCAGGAAAGGGGCTACTTCTGACTCACTTGCTCTGGGTACAGAGTTCTGGATGACTTGCCAAAATTGTTACTGAACACAAGTTCATGTGCCTAAGGCACAACGAAGTCAAACAATCCTGAACATCAGAGTTTGAAGCAGAGATATGTTTATACAATGCCAAGCAAGAACAATGGGTGATGTGCTCAAGAATCCCAAACTTCTTTGTGGTTTTGAGGGAAATGTTTTCATAGGCAAAATTTGTACCTGCTGGGTGTGAGACTTTTCTTCTTTTTGGTGGTGAGGTAACAGAGGGTATACCCGAATCTTTTACTCAGCCTGTGCTGGCATTCTCCATCTGGTGTGGTGGTCTTATTTTCTGCTGGTGCTCTCAAAGATATTGTTATGTATATTCTTTGAGGAGAAACCAGGAATCTCCAAGTTTGTTCCATTTCTGTTTTTTAAAAATTGGAGTATGGTTGCTATACAATGTTGTGTTAGTTTCTATGAAACAACATACATATACATATATTCCCTCCCTTTAGGACTTCCTATCCATTCAGGTCACCACAATGCATTAGTTAGATTTCCCTGTGCTATACAATAGGTTTTCATTAGTTATCTATTTTATGCACAGCATTAATAGTGTATATGTGTGAATCCCAATCTCTCAGTTGCTCCCACCCACTTTCCCCCTTGCTATCCATACATTTGTTCTTTACATCTGTGTCTCTATTTCCGCTTTGCAAACATGTTCGTCTTTACCATTTTTCTAACTTCCACATATATGTGTTCATATATGATATTCATTTTTCTGATTCTGTTTTACTTCATTTATTAATTTTTTTTGGCTATGTTAGGTCTTCACTGCTGTGGGGACTTTCCTCTAGTTGCAGTAATGAGGATTACTCATTTCTGTGTGTGGACTAATTGCAAGGGTTTCTCCTGTTGCAGAGCACAGGCTTTAGTGTGTGTGGGTTTCAGTGTTTGCAGCATGTGGGCTCAGTGATTGCAGCTCTCAGGCTCCAGAACACAAACTCAACAGTTGTGGCCTATGAGCTTAGTTGCTCTGCAGCATGTGGGATTTTCCTGGATCAGAGATTGAACTCATGTCTCCTGGATTGACAGGTGGATTCTTTACCAGGAGCCACCAAGAAAGCCCTCATATCTTCTTAATCCATTCCTCTTTTGATGGACATTTAAATTGCCTCCATGCCCTGGCTATTGTAAACAGTGCTGCTATGAACACTGAGGGCGAATGTTTCTTTCTGAATTATGGTTTCTTGGGATATATGCCTAGGAGTGGGATTGCTAGGTCATATTGTGGTTCTATTTTTAGTTTTTTAATGAACCTCCATACTGTTTTCCATAGTGGCTGTACCAATTTGTACTCCCACCAACAATACATAAGTGTTTACTTTTCTCTACACCTCTCCAGCATTTATTGTTTGTAGATTTTTTTTGATGATGGTCATACTGACCAGTGTGAGGTAATACATTATTACAGTTTTGATTTGCATTTATCTAATAACCAGTGATGTGGAGCATATCTTCATGTGTTTGTTGGCCATCTGTATGTCTTTTTTGGAGAAATGTCTATTTAGGTCTTCTGTCCATTTTTTAACTGTGTTGTTTGTTTTTTTATGATATTGAGCTTCATGAGTTGCTTGTATCTTTTGGAGATTAATCCCTTTGTAAATCGCTTCTATTTTTTAATAAGCACTTCTATGTTTATGTGGAAACAACCAAAATGTCTATCAATGGATGAATAAATAAAAACCTATAAATACCAGAAATGGAATACTATTCAGCCCTGAGAAAAAAGAAAATCTGCCATTTTTAACAATACTGATGGACCTTGATGACCTTATGCTAAGTAATATAGTTAAATATTGTATGCTTCTGCTGCTGCTAAGTCGCTTCAGTCATTTCCAACTCTGTGTGACCCCATAGACTGCAGCCCACTAGGCTCCTCTGTCCCTGGGATTCTCCAGGCAAGAACACTGGAGTGGGTTGCCATTTCCTTCTCCAATGCATGC
>NW_011494812.1:314454-315117 GCF_000754665.1 Bison bison bison
GTAGAGGATCATGTCATCTGCAAATAGTGAGAGTTTTACTTCTTCTTTTCCAATTTGGATTCCTTTTATTTCTTTTTCTGCTCTGATTGCTGTGGCCAAAACTTCCAAAACTATGTTGAATAGTAATGGTGAAAGTGGGCACCCTTGTCTTGTTCCTGACTTTAGAGGAAATGCTTTCAGTTTTTCACCATTGAGGATCATGTTTGCTGTGGGTTTGTCGTATATAGCTTTTATTATGTTGAGGTATGTTCCTTCTATTCCTGCTTTCTGGAGAGTTTTTTATCATAAATGGATGTTGAATTTTTGTCTAAAGGCTTTCTCTGCATCTATTGAGATAATCATATGGTTTTTATTTTTCAATTTGTTAATGTGGTGTATTACATTGATTGATTTGCGGATATTGAAGAATCCTTGCATCCCTGGGATAAAGCCCACTTGATCATGGTGTATGATCTTTTTAATGTGTTGCTGGATTCTGATTGCTAGAATTTTGTTAAGGATTTTTGCATCTATGTTCATCAGTGATATTGGCCTGTAGTTTCTTTTTTGTGGCATCTTTGTCAGGTTTTGGTATTAGGGTGATGGTGGCCTCATAGAATGAGTTTGGAAGTTTACCTTCCTCTGCAATTTTCTGGAAGAGTTTGAGTAGGATAGGTGTTAGCT
>NW_011494812.1:315217-325026 GCF_000754665.1 Bison bison bison
AAATGTGGAAGAAACAAAGTAAAACCAAAAACTGAACTGGAAAACATTACAGTGATGGTACTAAAGGCCAGGGGTGGGATCAGGGGATGGGAGAGATGATGTTCAGGGGTGTATTCTTACAACTCATAGACAAATAATTTATAGAGATCTAATATAATATAAAGTACAGGGGTTACAGACAACAAAACTAATATTACAAACATTAAACTTGCCAAAAGATGATATTCTTATTTGTTCCCACCACTAGAACAGATGATATTTCTGTGGCACAACAGAGGCTAACTAATGCAACAATGGCAATCATACTACAGTATAAATGTATCAGATAAATATGTTGTACATCTTAGATGTGCACAGTGTTATATGTCAGTTGTATCTCAATACATAAAACAACAGAATGGGAAAGACTAAAGTTCTCTTCAAGAAAATTAGAGATACCAAGGGAACATTTCATGCAAAGATGGGCTTGATAAAGGACAGAAATGGTATGGACCTAACAGAAGCAGAAGATATTAAGAAAAGGTGGCAAGAATACACAGAAGAACTGTACAAAAAGAGCTTCAGGACCAAGATAATCACGATGGTGTGATCACTCACCTAGAGCCAGACATCCTGGAATGTGAAGTCAAGTGGGCTTTAGAGAGCGTCACTACAAACAAAGCTAGTGGAAGTGTTGGAGTTCCAATTGAGCTATTTCAAATCCTGAAAGATGATGCTGTGAAAGTGCTACACTCAATATGCCAGCAAATTTGGAAAACTCAGCAGTGGCCACAGGACTGGAAAAGGTCAGTTTTCATTCCAATCTCTAAGAAAGGCAATGCCAAAGAATTCTCAAACTACTACACAATTGCACTCATATCACACGCTAGTAAAGTACTCTTCAAAATTCTCCAAGACAGGCTTCAGCAATATGTGAACCATAAACTTCCAAATGTTCAAGCTGGTTTTAGAAAAGGCAGAGGAACCAGAGATCAAATTGCCAACATCTGCTGGATCATCGAAAAAGCAAGAGAGTTCCAGAAAAACACTTATTACTGCTTTATTGACTATATCAAAGCCTTTGACTGTGTGGATCACAAGAAACTGTGGAAAATTCTGAAAGAGATGAGAATACCAGACCACCTGACCTGCCTCTTGAGAAACCTATATGCAGGTCAGGAAGCAACAGTTTGAACTGGACATGGAACAACAGACTGGTTCCAAATAAGAAAAAGAGTACATCAAGGCTGTATATTGTCACCCTGCTTATTTAACTTATATGTAGAGTACATTATGAGAAATGCTGGGCTGGAGGAAGCACAAGCTGGAATGAAGATTGCCAGGAGAAATATCAATCACCTCAGATATGCAGATGACACCACCCTTATGGCAGAAAGTGAAGAGGAACTAATAAGCCTCTTGATGAAAGTGAAAGAGGAGAGTGAAAAAGTTGGCTTAAAGCTCAACATTCAGAAAACTAAGATCATGGCATCTAGTCCGATCACTTTATGGGAAATAGATAGGGAAACAGTGGATACAGTGTCAGACTTTATTTTTTGGGCTCCAAAATCACTGCAGATGGTAACTGTAGCCATGAAATTAAAAGACATTTACTCCTGGTAAGGAAAGTTATGACCAACCTAGATAGCCTATTGAAAAGCAGAGACATTACTTTGCCAACAAAGGTCCGTCTAGTCAACGCTATGGTTTTTCCTGTGGTCGTGTGTGGATGTGAGAGTTGGACTGTGAAGAAAGCTGAGTGCTGAAGAATTGATGCTTTTGAACTGTGGTGTTGGAGAAGACTCTTGAGAGTCCCTTGGACTGCAAGGAGATCCAACCAGTCCATTCTAAAAGAGATCAGTCTTGGGTGTTCTTTGGAAAGACGGATGCTAAAGCTGAAACTCTAATACTTTGGCCACCTGATGCAAAGAGTTGACTCTTAGGAAAATACTTTGATGCTGGGAGGGATTGGGGGCAGGAGGAGAAGGGGATGACAGTGGATGAGATGGCTGGATGGCATCACCGACTCTATGGACATGAGTTTGAGTGAAATCTGGGAGTTGGTGATGGACAGGGAGGCCTGGCGTGCTATGATTCATGGGGTCACAAAGAGTTGGACACGACTGAGTGACTGAACTGAACTGAACATCTCAATAATTAATGGATAAATAAAATAAAAATGAAGTCTTAGATAGTTTTAAGTAGTAAAGTAAAATGTACCTATTCATAAGTTTGTCCTTATGTCTTTAGATTATAATTTTAGATAACATTTTTAATCCTAATTTAAGTTTAAAATACTTCATAAATCAAGGTGTCACCTAAGACGATGTTTTTTTACAAGTAACATTTGCAGAGCTGTTCTCAAATCCCGGCTTTCCTGGTGTGGTGTAGCACACAGTGCATATTAATTCAGGTATTTATCTCTCAAACACCTCCCCCGCGACCCAACAACAACAACAACAACAAAAACAGCCAATAAATTGTCATAGGTTTCTCATGAAAACCAGAAAAAAAGTCATAAATACATTTTTTTTGCCTGTTACATCTACTTATATTTTTCTTTCTCCTTGTTTTTTAAATATTTCTGTGGTTGCTTTTTCAATGTTTAGTAAAGGTAGAGCTATGGTTGAAGATCTTTGAAATTGCACAGTAGCCACTGGTTCTCTCTCCTTTATTCTCAGATGCAATGTCTTAGGATGGATCCATTTCCTAGATGCTTCTTCCGATGACAATAAGTGATGACTGGCCTCAGAAGATTTTCTCACAGCATATGGACACTTATTTCTCTTTGGTATAATTCCTCAGAGTAAGATGCTTCCTCTGTTCAGAAGATTTTCCCCAGAAGTTACATTCAAAAGGTCTTTCTCCAGTATAAGTTCTCTGATAGTGCCTGAGCTAAGTCCACTTGTAAAAGGCTTTCACCGATTTCTTATGCTCACAGGGTTTCTCCCCAGTACGAATATTCTAAGGCTTGGTAAGGGATGAATGAAGGCGGAGGGACTGTCCACATTCACTGGATTCACGGGGTTTCTCCTTCCTGTGAGCCTTCCCATGTGGAATCAGGGAGGAGCTATAATGAAAGGCTCTCTGATATTCTTATACTCAAAGGGTTTTTCTCCAGCATGGATCCTATTAGGCCAGACAAATAAGAGTGAGTGAAGGTTTTTCCACATTCACTGCACTTAGTGCACTCCTGTGAGAATCTCTCCTGTGGGAACGTCTCCTGTGAGAACCCTCACATGATGAGTGAAAAAACAGCTGTCACAAAAGGTATACCCACATACTTTGCAATCAAAGTATGACTGCCTTTGGAGCGGGAAATGTTACTTGGGACAAATGCAGAGCAGAGACAAGACACGTTCCCATATTCTTTGCATTATAAGACTTCTTAGTCTGAATGTGCTGTTGCTGCATGAGTCTGACTACTCATGTAGTTCTGCTGAGCATAAATCCTCATGTGCTGACTCAGGCCCACCCTCATGAGAAAGGCATATCAATGTTTGTTGAAGCCTTCACCACATTTCTTCCACTTGCAGAGATTCTTCTCTGCATAGATAATGGATACTTTCCCTGGTGCATGTGAGTTCTGTTTATGAAAAGCATCTTCCGGAGGATTGCTAGAGTAATTGCTGGAGTGCAGACTGTCACCTGTCCTCATATCACTGTGTTCACAGTTCATCCTCCTGAGGAGACTCTCCTTGTGGGAAAAGTCCCTGGGCTCAAGGGCTTTTCCTGCCTTTCTGATTCCTAGTTTGTTCCAACCCAGAGTCCCAGAATCAACTGACCCTGGAGCAACATTCCTTCTGACAAGGGCCACTGAGAAGCAGAAGGCTTTATGGTCTCAGTTGTGCTTTCTGGCTCAATGGGAACCCAATACCCAAAAGGACCTCTTAGCCATGACAGCAGAGAAAAAGCTCCCGACATGCCCGCGTGGCTTTCCCCCATGCTGACGGGCCAGGTGAGGGCCCAGAAGTTCTCTCCACCCTCCCTGCAAGTGAAGGCCATCTCTGATGCACATGATCCACAGTGCTTTACAAACGAAGCCTGGATTTTCTCTTCTGAAGACTCCATTCCATCTCTTCTGCATCCTGTGGAGATTTACACTACACTGGAAGTCTCTCCCCATGATTCACCTGCTGGGAGTTCCCGATGGCTCAGCCAGGGGCCAAACTGTCTTTCAAGACTGGGCCACACATGTCGCAGTGGTGAGCCGTGTGGGCGGAAGGCTCAGCCTGGGGAGTTGTCATCTGTGGCTGGCTCACAGGGAAGCCCCTGCTCAGAAGTTGCAGCCACACCTGCCACTCCGGGCCAACAACCAGGTCCAGGCCTCCTCCAGGTCTTCTCTGCTATGACTAGAGCAGTGTCTACGTCCTCAGACACCCCAGGCTCCCCTCTGGCTCCAGCTGAGTAGCCCCATGAGACCTGGAAACCACAAGCTCCAGCGATGACACAAGTGCAAAGTTCTCCAGCATCACATTAGGGTACAGGAGCCTCTAAGCTTCCTCTAACAGCTCCCACTTCTCCCAAGAGAAGTACAGGAACACATTCTCAAAGGTCACACAGCCCTGCGCCAGGTTCATCGGTGCTGCCGCACCTGCCACTGCCACAGGACATAGTGGGTGGAATGAGGCGGGAGACCAGGGCAGGGTCACCTCAGGCGGCGCGTCAAACTCTGAACCTCTCTATAAAATGATGTCAAACAACAGCAAAAACATGACGTCAAATGTTCGAAAGGCCCAGGCCGCTGTCCTCAGGCCCTTTGGCGACGGAGCTCGGGCAGAGGCCTGCAGAAACATGCAGTCTCCGCAGAGCTTGGCAAATGCGAGGCGCAAAGTCTCCTGTCCCATAGATGGGTACACAGTGTCACAGCGAAAGAGACAGGGCTCGGGGGTCAGGGTTCTGATGAGATGGGGAGACAGGCCCCGGGTATCTCACTCGCCTTCCCCACCCGGCCTTTGAGACACCGTCCGGGAACTGAGCTCCGGTCCACGTTATCGCCTTTCAACCATCACCCGCTCTGGGAAGTCAATTGCTTCTTTTGCAAACATTTTCTTCTTTTTCTTTTCTTTCTTTCTTTTTTTTTTTTTTCCAGCTTAAACAGTCACTGGTTTTATTTTATTATTATTTTTTCATTGGAGGATAATTGCTTTACAATATTGTATTGGTTTTGTACAAAGAACACGAATAAGCCATAAGTATACATATATGTCCTCCCACCCCATCCCCCATCCCACCCCCTCAGGGGTGTCAGAAAGCACTGGGTGAGCTCCCTGTGTTACACAGCATCTTTCCACTAGCTATCTATTTTACATATGGTGATATATATATGCTTCAATCCTACTCTCTCAATTCATCCCACCCTGTCCTTCCCCTGCTGTTTCCATAAGCCTGTTCTCCACGTGTGGGTCTCTATTCCTGCCCTGCAAATTGGTTCATCAGTACCATTTTTCTAGAATCCATATATATGATATTTGTTTTTCTTTTTCTGACTGACTTTGTTCTGTATAACAGACTCAGTTCAACTGCATTTAGGTTGCTTCCATGTCCTGGCTATTGTAAATAGTGCTGCAGTAAACAGTGGGGTACATGTGTCTTTTTAAATTATGGTTTTCTCAGGATATATGCCAAGTAGTAGAATTGCTGGATCATATGGTAGTTCCTAGTTGTTGTTGTTTTTTTAAAAGGATCTCCATACTGTTCTCCATAGTGGCTGTATCAATTTACATTCCCACCAACAGTGCAAGAGGGTCCCTTTTCTCCACATCCTCTCCAGGATTTACTGTTTGTAGATTTTTTTGATGATGGCCATCCTGATAAGTTTGAGGTGATACCTCATTGCAGTACTGATTTGCATTTCTCTAATATGAGCAATGTTGAGAAATTTTTTCATGTTTTTGTTGGCCATCAGTATATCTTCTTTGGAGAAATGTCTGTTTAGGTCTTCTGCCCAGTTTTTGATTGGGTTGTTTGTTTTTCTGATATTGAGCTGCATGAGCTGCTTTTATATTTTGAAGATTAATCCTTTGTCAGTTACTCCGTCTGCAATTATTTTCTCCCATTCTTAGAGTTGTCTTTTTATCTTGTTTATAGTTTCCTTTGTTGTGCAAAAACTTTTAAGTTTAATTAGGTCCTATTTATTTATTTTTGCTTTTATTTCCATTACTCTAGGAGGTGGGTCAAAGATCTTGCTGTGATTTTTGTCTGAGACTGTTCTGTCTATGTTTTCCTCTAAGACTTTTATAGTTTCTGGTTTTGCATTTAGGTCTTTAATCCATTTTGAGTTTATTTTTATGTATGGTATTAAGAAGTGTTATATTTCATTCTTTTACATGTAGTTGTTTAGTTTTCCCAGCACCACTTAACTAAGAGACTGCCTTTTTTCCATTGTATATTCTTGCCTTTTTTGGTCATAGATTAAGTGACCATAGGTGCATAGTTTATCTCTGGGCTTTCTATCCATTTCATTGATATATATTTCTGTTTTAGTGTCAGTATCATACTATCTTGTTTACTATAACTTTATAGTACCTGAAGTTGGGAAGCCTGATTCTTCAAGTTTCCTTTTTTTTTTTTTTTCCTCAAGATTGTTTGGCTATTCCGGGTTTTTTTGTGTTTCCACACAAATTGAAAACATTTTGGTCTACTCTGTGAAAAATGCCACTGGTAATTTGATAAGGATTATATTAAATCTGTAGATTGCTTTGGGTAGTATAGTCATTTTCACAATATTGATTCTTCTAATCCAAGCACATCATATATTTCTCTGTCTCTTAGTATTGTCTTGATTTTTTTCATCAGTGTATTGTAGTTTTCTGCATACAGGTCTTTTACTTCCTTAGGTAGGTTTAGTCCTAGAATTTTCATTCTTTTTTTCTTTTTTGCAGTGGTGAATGAAATTGTTTCCTTAATTTTTTTTCTGATCCTTTGTTATTAACATATAGGAATGCAAGATTTCTGTATGTTTATTTTGTATCCTGCAACATTACTAAGTTCATTGATTAGCCCTAGTGGTTTTCTGGTGGAATCTTTAGGTTTTTCCATGTACAGTATTTTGTCATCTATAAACAATGACTCTTTTACTTCATCTTTTCCAATTTAGATTCCTTTTATTTCTTTTTCCTCACTGACTGCCATGGCTAGGACTTCCATGACTATGTTGAATAATAATGGTGAGAGTGAACACCCTTGTCTTATTCCTGATCTTAGAGGAAATGCTTTTAATTTTTCACCATTGAGAATAATATTTGGTGTGGATTTGTCATATACAGACTTTATTATGTTGATGTAGTTTCCCTTTAGCCTCATTTTCTGGAGAGTTTTTTTTTTTAAATCATAAATGGGTATTGAATTTTGTCGAAACTTTTTTCTGCATCTATTTAGAGGATTATATGATTTTTATTCTTCAATTTGTTAATACAGTTTATCACACTGATTGATTTTGTGTATTGAAAAATCCATGCATCCCTGACATAAATTTTACTTGATCATGGTATCTGATACTTTTAATGTGTTACTGAATTGAGTTTGCTAGTATTTTGTTGAGAATTTTTGTCTGTATTTTTATCTGTGATATTGGCAGGAAAAACAGGGAAAAACGCACACAAAAAAATCAAGAATTTCTTTTCTTTTTAAGATTGTGTAATACATTTTAGATTATAAATTAATTTGCTTATGGACAGATGGTTTGATTCCACCTTTTGGCTCTTGTGAATAGTGCTGGCTATGAACATGGTGTGAAATATCTCTTATGCAGAGTGATTTTTTGCTTGTGCTCTTAACAGGCCATATCAGACTATCATGTGAGCCCTTCACGTCTCCTTTTCCATTTGGAATAAGTACCCAGGAACCCAGAAACTCAAGTGGTCAGCCCAGTAGTCAATTTCATCATATTTCATCAAATAATCATCTGATCAAATCAGAGGTCCTGTAGATTGTAAGATCAGAAACAGAATTAAAGTTGTTCATATATTATAAGACAATATTAATATTAGGATCTGCTCAGATTTATTGGATGTGAGATGTGGGAAAGAATGTACCTTGTAATAAATGAAATGGTGTACACAACTTTTATGGTGATATCTCTTTTGCTTCTTATTTGAAAATTTGTTTTCTGTTTCTTCTGTAATACCATTTGTCAAAATGAGCTAACTATAATGGTGCCAAAATAATTATATTTTCAGAGATGCTGAGCATTTGTAACATAATTTCTCTGTCTCTGCCTGGCTGATTTTCTGACCATGAGGGTCAGCAAAGAAGTTTCTTTCTCCAGGAAGTCTTCCTTAATGGTACAGTGGAAATAACCCTCCTTTGACTGATGTCATGCTCAGGTCCACAGTATTCAGTATCCACAACACTGCAGTTCTTTTTGTTTTTCTTTTTCTTCTACTTATAAGTTCCTTTAGAGAGGGGCATATTCTAGGTGGCAAGATCTTTAACTTGCCTATGTATTATTTTGTAACATAATCTGAGTTGATATAATTGTCTCAAATCCCTTTCCCCCAAAGTACCTTTCCTTCTTTTTTTTCCCCTCTTTAGTTGATATTCTATATTTTCGTCTTACTAAAATATTTCCACATAGCCAAGAATAACATGCTTTCCTTGTTTCTACTCTGAACTCCTCTGGAGAAAATCACTTGTGCCCTTGTAGTTTACGTGTAAAGATTTATTTGTCAGAAAAGGATCATATTTCTCAATGTAAGTTGGAATGGGTGAGGGAGTAATGGTGCAGATGGTTGTTAAATATTTAAGGAAAGAGTCAAGAGGATTTTATTGCTCTCAGGGACTTTGATATCTGTGCTATCTTTGATATCTGTGCTATCTTTGATATCTGTGATATCTTTGATACTGAGTTATATTTTTGACTTTTATTTATGTTTGTTCATCCTTTTGCTTATTTTACAGTTTTCTAGAAACTTCACTTTAAAAATCTAAGCTTATTTAACAAATACAACAGGAAAGGAGAGAAGAGATTCTGAGTACATTTTTTTGGTAGGATTTAGGAAGGGAGGTTAGAGCAAGTGGAAGTTTTGGAGCAGCCGGGGTTAATGGAAACAGTTCTGCCACCCCATCATGCTAGGACAATACAGATTTTAAAATTTGGGCAGGGTAGGAAATGACTTTTCAAATGACATATTTTATTTTCTCTGATCCATTAGTACATCTCGTTATTTCTCCAGCATGCATTAAACACCACCTCATCTTACAGGGTAGGCATGCTGTTCTATGCTTCACTGCACCCTCAGCTAAGGCCAGGACCCTAATTAGTCTGTGTATCTTGGGGGTGTGGATTATGAAACAGCAGTAGCAGTAGTACCTGTGACCTTGTCAGAAGAAAAAATTTTCAAGCTCAACTCTAAACCTATTGAAAAAAAATCCTGGAATGGGAACTATAATGCTGTGTTTTCATAAGCCTTTTAGGTTATTTGAATGCATATTTAATTTTAAGAACATCCTATCTAAAGATTTTTCAAGCCCTGGACTACTGATACTTTGGGCTGAATAATTATTTGTTGCGGAGAGTTGCTCAGTGCACTTGTAGGAGTTTTGCAGCATTGGAAGGACTGATGCTGAGCTGAAACTCCAATACTTTGGCCACATGATGTGAAGAAGTGACTAATTGGAAAAGACTCTGATGCTGGGAAAGATTGAAGGTAGGAGGAGAAGGAGATGACAGAGGATGAGATAGTTGGATGGTATCACCGACTTGATGGACATGGGTTTGGGTGGACTCTGGGTGTTGGTGATGGACAGGGAGGCCTTGTGTGCTGCAGTCCACGGGGTCGCAAACAGTCGGACACAACTGAGTGACTGAACTGAACTGAACCAGCCTC
>NW_011494812.1:325126-327122 GCF_000754665.1 Bison bison bison
CTCGTCCTCGGGATTCTCCAGGCAAGAACACTGGAGTGGGTTGCCATTTCCTTCTCCAATGCATGAAAGTGCAAGTGAAGTCACTCATCCTGTCCGACTGTTAGCGACCCCATGGACTGCAGCTTACCAGGCTCCTCCACCCATGGGATTTTCCAGGCAAGAGAACTGGAGTGGGTTGCCATTGCCTTCTCCGGACTCTGTCACCAGATGCCAGTAATTTCTCCCCAAGTTATAATAACAAAATAGATCTTCAAACTTTTCCAAATGTCCCTGGATAGTAAATGGACCCCAGATAAGGGTTAAGGTCGATGATAATATATAGCATTTCACCTCCCTTCTCATCACTTAGTTGTAATAATTGGTGCTCTAACCTAACTGATGGCACCCCACTCAAGTACTCTTGCCTGGAAAATCCCATGGACAGAGGAGCCTGGAGGGCTGCAGTCCATGGGATCGCTAAGAGTCAGAGACGACTGAGCGACTTCACTTTCACTTTTCACTTCCATGCATTGGAGAAGGAAATGGCAACCCACTCCAGTGTTCTTGCCTGGAGAATCCCAGGGACCGGGGAGCCTGGTGGGCTGCCGTCTGTGGGGTCACACAGAGTCGGACACGACTGAAGCGACTTAGCAGCAACCTAACTGAGGTCTACAGTTTATATTCGGTGGTGGAAAAAAGAAGGACTCTTCATCTGGATGGTATAATTCATTCTAAGCTCAAAGTTGCTGTAGAATTTTGTTGTGTAGTTAAAACTGGACCAGGAATGAAGTTCAGAAATAGAACAGGATCAGATCAGATCAGATCAGTCACTCAGTCGTGTCCGACTCTTTGCGACCCCATGAATCGCAGCACGCCAGGCCTCCCTGTCCATTACCAACTCCCGGAGTTCACTCAGACTCACGTCCATCGAGTCAGTGATGCCATCCAGCCAGCTCATCCTCTGTCGTCCCCTTCTCCTCTTGCCCCCAATCCCTCCCAGCATCAGAGTCTTTTCCAATGAGTCAACTCTTTGCATGAAGTGGCCAAAGTACTGGAGTTTCAGCTTCAGCATCATTCCTTCCAAAGAAATCCCAGGGCTGATCTCCTTCAGAATGGACTGGTTGGATCTCCTTGCAGTCCAAGGGACTCTCAAGAGTCTTCTCCAACACCACAGTTCAAAAGCATCAATTCTTTGGCGCTCAGCCTTCTTCACAGTCTAACTCTCACATCCATACATGACCACGGGAAAAACCATAGCCGTGACTAGACAGACCTTTGTTGGCAAAGTAATGTCTCTGCTTTTGAATATGCTATCTAGGTCATAACTTTCTTTCCAAGGAGTAAGCGTCTTTTAATTTCATGGCTGCAGTCACCATCTGCAGTGATTTTGGAGCCCCCCAAAATAAAGTCTGACACTGTTTCCACTGTTTCCCCATTGATTTGCCGTGAAGTGATGGGACCAGATGCCATGATCTTCGTTTTCTGAATGTTTAGCTTTAAGTCAACTTTTTCACTCTCCTCTTTCATTTTCATCAAGAGGCTTTTTGCCATAAGGGTGGTGTCATAAGGGTGGTATCATCTGCATATCTGAGGTTATTCATATTTCTCCCAGCAATCTTGATCCCAGCTTGTGCTTCTTTCAGTCCAGCGTTTCTCATGATGTACTCTGCATATAAGTTAAATAAACAAGGTGACGATATACAGCCTTGACAAACTCCTTTTCCTATTTGGAACCAGTCCGTTGTTCCATGTCCAGTTCTAACTGTTGCTTCCTGACCTGCATATAGGTTTCTCAAGAGGTGGGTCAGGTGGTCTGGTATTCCCCTGTCTTTCAGAATTTTCCACAGTTTATTGTGATCCACACAGTCAAAGGCTTTGGCATAGTCAATAAAGCAGAAATAGATGTTTTTCTGGAACTCTCTTGCTTTTTCTATGATCCAGCAGATGTTGGCAATTTGATCTCTGGTTCCTCTGCCTTTTCTAAAACCAGCTCGAACATCAGGAAGTTCACGGTTCA
>NW_011494812.1:327222-341259 GCF_000754665.1 Bison bison bison
TCGAACATCAGGAAGTTCACGGTTCACATATTGCTGAAGCCTGGCTTGGAGAATTTTGAGCATTACTTTACTAGCGTGTGATATGAGTGCAATTGTGTGGTAGTTTGAGCATTCTTTGGCATTGCCTTTCTTTGGGTGGACAGAGCCAAAGAGCAGATCTGGAGGCTACCTGCCTCTGGATATTTCAGTTATATGAGCACAACAATCTCATTTCTTCCTTTTAAAACTGAGCTAGAATTTTTACTTGTTTTAAAATTCTGAAATTATTTTGCTTTCTGATGTCTTGTAACAGCTTTTTCATATCCTTTTTATAGCTTTTCTCTGTTTTCTTCACTCCTTTTATTTCTCCTCCTTCCATCAAGTCATCATATCTTAAAGGTGGTTTTTTGGACTTGTGTTTTTTTCCCTAAGTTTCCTTACTTTGGAAAGTGTTAATTTACTCATGACTTTAACTATGACCTGTAGATGAAAGACTTTCAAAAAAAAAATCTTAAGTCTCACAATACAAGAGCTCTTCAACTCTTTTTTATATAAGAGTTTTTGTCCCTGTGTATGTGTTAGTTTGATTTTGCTAATATATAGAAATATGTTAAAATATTTTGTCCTTGCTTCCAGTATGCATGTTAAATTAACTTATTAAGTATAATATTTTATCTGTAAATCCTTTTTGATTTTTTATTCATACTCTCATAATAGCTCTAAATACGAAAATTCTCATTTTTTTTCAGTCCTCTTACTATCTTCTATTGCATTTTCTTGTCCAATGGCATTGACTCTGAACCAGTGCATAGAACTGACAGATGACATTCTCATCTTTTTACTTTTACTGGATAAGAATATTCTAACAATTAATATTAGGTATCAACCCTGAAATTCATTGGAGGGGCTGATACTGAAGCTGAAGTTCAATACTTTGGCCACCTGATGGAAAGAGCAAACTCTTTGGAGAAGACCCTGATGCTGGGAAAGATTGAGGGCAAGAGGAGAAGGAGATGACAGAGGATGAGATGGTTGAATGTCATCACTGATTCAATGGACATGAGTTTGAGCAAACTCCTGAAATAGTCAAGGACAGGGAAGCCTGGAGTGCTGCAGTCCATGAAGCTGCAAAGAGTCAGACACAACATAGTGACTGAAAAACAACGTTAGGTATGGTAATTGCTCTAAGTGTATCATGGACAATTTTTTTTCAGATTAAGAACACTTTCTTTTAAAGTTATTAAATTTTTATTACCATTTTATTATGGATGACTATTAAGCTTCATTAAGAGCTTATTCTGAATTTCTTGAGATGACAAAATGTTTTATATCTTTTCTATTTTTATTGTTTTGAGTCACACGTAAACTCTCAAATGGTAAAACAAAGTTTTGTTTATTTAACTTACTTATAATGTATTATGTGGATCCAATTTCCTAATGTTTTATTTATAATGTTTTTCTATTCTTAAAATTCCATTGTCAAGTATTGGTATTGAGAGTTTTTTGCCTCATAAAACAAGTCAAGAAAGCTTTCCTATCTTTTTATTCTCAGAGAAAGCTTCTGTGATATATCTATTTTTAAAATAAATACTTGGTAAAATTAAGCAGTGAAGATTTATGTTGGAATTTTTTGTTTTCTTATTTTTGAGGAGGGAGGTTTAAATTTAACAGTTTTTTTAAAATAAAAATAGCTCTTTTCAAATTGTCTACTTCTCTGTGTCATTTGGTAAATTTTGATTTAACAAAATTTGTCCAATTTTTCAGATTTCTTTTTTTTTATCCTTTTTTAATCCTTTTTAATTTTATTTAATTTTTAAACTTTACATAATTGTATTAGTTTTGCCAAATATTGGCTTGTGCATAATACCTTCTTTTTGTTAAATCATGTTAATATCTATGGGGTTCATAACTACATATGTCCCTGTTTTTTAAAAAAACAGATCTTAGAAATTGGTGTTCTCTCTCTGTTCTCTTTCTGATATTTACAGGAGAGTATCAATTTTATAAATTTTTCAAAAACTAAGTTTTAACTTTTTTTTTCCTGTTATCATATCATTTTCTTTATCATGTCCTTTCTTCTATTCTCTTTGTGTTTATTCTATTGTGATACAAGGATTTTGAGCACCCAGATCCAGTGTGTGAGGTAGGGGATTTTCCATACATCTAACAAACAACACTTTTGGCCAGCTGGGGATCTTATAACTCAGCCCATTTCTGACACCATGTATCTGGAGATAACATCAGATTCCCCAGGTTAAGTGTTCAGGCTGTTACTGAAAACTCAGCCTCTCAGAACACTGGTGAAGAAATCTTGAAGACAGAGCTTTGGGTGAATAGAGAAGGACAGATTTTCCAGGCAAAGGGAGACATATTGGGCTTCTGTCTTCAGAATCTGTGTGTCTCAGCTCAGAGACCTTGATGAGGGTTTTATAACAGTGGGTCAAATGTGGAGTCTTGGGGAAGATTAAGGTGTGAGCATGACTTACACTCCCTTAATCTCTTCTTATGTTTCATGTTTTCAGCCTCCTAAAGACATACCCATGAAGGTAGAGTTCCAAAGATGGCAAGGAGAGATGAGAAAGCTTTCATAAGTGAACAATGCAAAGAAATAAAAGCAATAGAACAGGAAAGACTAGTGATCTCTTCAAGAAAATTAGAGATTTCAAGGGTCCATTTCATGCAAAGATGGGTAAAATAAAGGGCAGAAGCAGTAAGGAACTAGGAGAAGCAGAAGATATTCAGAAGAGATGGCAAGAATACACAGAAGAACTGTACAAAAAATAGCTTAATGACTCGGATAACCATGAAGGTGTGATCACTCACCTAGAGCCAGACATCCTGGAGTGTGAAGTCACCTGGACCTTAGGAAGCATCACTATGAACAAAGCTAGTGGAGGTGATGGAATTCCAGCTGAGCTACTTCAAATCCTAAAAGATGATGCTGTGAAAGGGCTGCATTCAATATGCCAGCAAATTTGGAAAACTCAGCAGTGGCAACAAGACTGGAAAAGGTCATTTTTAATTCCAATACCAATGAAAGGCAATGCCAAGGAATGTTCAAGCTACTGCACGATTGTACTCATTTTACATACTTCAAGGTAATAGTAAAAATCCTTCAAGTTAAGCTCCAAAAGTACATGAACTACTTTTCAGGTATACAAACTAGATTTAGAAAAGGCAGAGGAATCACAGATCAAATTGTCGACACATTGAATCATAGAAAAAGCAAGAGAATTCCAGAAAAATATCTACTTCTGCTTCATTGACTACGCTAAAGCCTTTGTGTGGATCACAACAAACTGTGGAAAATTTTTCAAGAGATGGTGATACCAGATCACCTTACCTGCCTCCTAAGAAACCTGTATTTAGGTCAAGAAACAACAGTTAGAACTGGACATGAAAAAATGGACTGGTTCCAAATTGGGAAAGGAATACATCAAAGCTGTATACTGTCACCCTGCTTATTTAACTTGTATGCAGAGTACATCATGTGAACTGCCAGGCTGAATGAAGTTCAAGCTGTAATCAAGATTGTCAGAAGAAATATCAATAACCTCAGATATGCAGATGACACCACACTAATGGCAGAAAGAAAAGAGGAACTAAAGAGTCTCTTGATGAAAGTGAAAGAGGAGAGTGAGGAAGCTGGCTTAAAACTCTACATTCAGAAAACAAAGATCATGGCATCCAATCCCATCACTTCATAACAAATAGACGGGGAAACAATGGAAACAGTGACAGACTTTATTTTCTTGGTTTCCAAAATCACTGTGGACACTGACTGCAGCCATGAAATTAAAAGATGCTTGCTCCTTGGAAGAAAAGTTATGACCAACCTAGACAGCATATTAAAAAGCAGAGATATTACTTTTCTGACAAAGGTCTGTATAGTCAAAGCTATGGTTTTTCCAGTAGTCATGTATGGATATGAGAGCTGGACCATAAAGAAGGCTGAGTGCTGAAGAATTGATGCTTTTGAACTGTGGTGTTGGAGATCAAACCAATCAATCCTAAAGGAAATCAATCCTGAATATTCAAAGGATGCTGACCCTGAAGCTCCAATACTTTGGCCATCTAATGTGAACAGCTGATTCAATAGAAAAATCGCTGATGCTGGGAAAAGTTTAAGACTTGAGGAGAAGAGAAAGACAGAGCATGAGATGGTTGAATGACATCACTGACTCAATGCACATGAGTTTGAGCAAACTCTGGGAGGTGGTGAAGTTCAGGGAAACCTGACATACTGTAGTCCATGGGTGACACATCCAGCACAGCGGGTGAGAAAGACCTGAAATGGGGGCAAGCATGTAATGAAAAAACAGACACATATAATTTGGTAAGCAGGGAGTCAGGGGGCCTTCTTTCTCTCCATAGCAGGAAGACAAAATGGCTCCTATTGGCAGAAGTCACATGAGATCATTAGGGAATAGTTATACTGGGGAGTTTGATTAGCCAAGGCTCTGCTGTTGATCAGGAATATCTTGTTTTGTTTCCATGGATATTGACACAGGGGTATTCAGTGAAGTGGAGCAGAGAGCATGCCCCACCCTAAAAATGTCCCTTTGGCATGCTTACTAGGACAATCAAGGCACAGTTTGTTGCACCATCGAGTCATGGGGCAGGTTCTGGTCTATGTTGCAGACATATCTGGTCTATGTTATTGTAGGCTGCAACACATGGGGTTGCAAAGAGTAGGAAAGGAGTGCATGACTGAACAAGGATCTTGATGAGCTTCTTTGGTCTCTTTAATCTTGTTTCCAGTGATTTCTTGGCTGCCCCTCCCCTGATTAACAACTGTTCAAATCCATGCTTTGGATCTCAAGGAAAGTCATAATGGCTGGAATCTTGCCTTCAGGAAATGGGGGAGCAGAAAGGCCTCCAAGTCCGTGATTTCAACTGAATCCCACTCAGTTTCAAAACCTACAAGTTTTATGGTGGGGTGCAGTCAAAATTATCAGTCACAATAGACTGGAAGTTCCCATGACCTTCTTCTTCAGTTCAGTTCAGTTCAGTCTCTCAGTCATGTCCGACTCTTTGCAACCCCATGGACTGCAGTTGTTTGAGTTCTGTTTTAGAAATATGTGTCTGTCAGCATCAGTAAACCCAAAGTGTTCCTACTTGTTGTTGAGTGACTAAGTCATGTCTGAATCTTTGCAACCCCATGGACTGCAGCACGCCAGGCTCCCCTGTCCTTCACTGTCTCCCAGAGTTTGCTCAGATTCATGTCCACTGAGTCAATGATGCTCTCTAACCATCTTATCCTCTGCCACCCCCTTCTCCTTTTGCTTTCAATATTTCCCAGCATCAGGATCTTTTTCAATGAGTCGGCTCTTCACATCAAGTGGCCAAAATATTGGAGTTTCAGCGCCAGGTCTCCCTGTCCATCACCAAATCCTGGAGTCAAACTTATGTCCATTGAGTCCTCTGTCATCCCCTTCTCCTCTCGCCTTCAATCTTGCCCAGCATCAGGCTCTTTTCAAATGAGTCAGTTCTTCACATCAGGTAGCCAAAGTATTGGAGCTTCAGCTTCAACATCAGTCCTTCCAATGACCATTCAGGACTGATTTCCTTTAGGATGGACTGGCTGGATCTCCTTGCCATCCAAGGGACTCTCAAGAGTCTCTTCCAGCACCACAGTTCAAAAGCATCAATTCTTCAAAGCTTAGCTTTCTTTATAGTCCAACTCTCACATCCATACATGACTACTAGAAAAATCAAAGCTTTGACCTTCTTAGATTTGATTACATTTCTAGAGTAGCTCACAGAACTGAGAGAAATGCATACTTATTAGGTCACCTATTATAAAAGGATAGTAACAGCCAGCTGGATCAGGTAAGACGTGGTAAGGTGTTGGTTCTTCCATACCACTCTAAGTATGCTGCTGCTGCTACTAAGTCGTTTAAGTAGTGTCTGACTCTGTGTAACCTCATAGATGGCAGCCCACCAGGCTCCCCTGTCCCTGGGATTCTCCAGGCAAGAACACTGGAGTGGGTTGCCATTTCCTTCTCCAATGCATTAGAGTGAAAAGTGAAAGTGAAGTTGCTCAGTCATGTCCGACTCTTGGCGACCCCATGGACTGTAGCCTACCAGGCTCTTCCGCCCATGGGGTTTTCCAGGCAAGAGTACTGGAGTGGGGTGCCATTGCTTTCTTCATCTAAGTATGCTACTCTCCAGTATCTCAATGTGTTCACCAAACTGAAAGCTCTCTATAAACCTTCCTTTTGGGTTTCTATGGAGGTTTCATTATAGAGGCAAATTGATCAAATCATTGACTATAGGTTCAGTTTAACTTTAGTCTCTATTCTCTCCCTGGATGTCAAGGGAAAGACCGAAAGTTCCAACCCTTCAATCACATAATTGTGTCCACTGACAATCAGTGCCCATTCTTAGGTTATATAGGGCTTTCTAAAATCATTTCAATAACTAGAAAAATGTATCTTGATTGTTTTCAACACTTAGGAAATTCCAAGGTTTTAGGTACTCGGAGAAGGCAATGGAAACCCACTCCAGTATTCTTGCCTGGAGAATCCCAGGGACAGAGGAGCCTGGTGGGCTGCTGTCTATGGGGTCACACAGAGTCAGACATGACTGATGCGACTTAGCAGCAGCAACAGCAGAAACTCTGTGCCAAGGTCTGTAGATTGAAAGATCAAGAGCTACTAAAAATAAGTCATATACCAGCACTGTTACAGAACACAAGTCCATGCCTGATGCACACAGAGGCCAAAGAAACTGAAATGTCAGAGTATGGAACAGAGAAAGATTTATGCATGGCCAAGCAACAGGAACAGGAGGTTCATGCTTAAGACCCCCAAACTATCTCACAGTTTTGGGGGAAATTTTTTATTGGGGGAAATTTTTTATCAGCAAAAATTGGGAAAGTGGTATGTGATTCTCTTTGGATTGATTGGTGGTGAGGTACTGTAATAGGATGGAAAGTGACAGGGCACAACTTTTGAAAGAATAACATTGCCCAGGGACACAACATAAACCAATTAGAATCAAAGGACCAAGGTGACAGATAAGACTAGACCTTGATCCTCAATCAGCAAGCTAAATGACACTCAGAGGGGCCATGACAGTTCCAAGGCACTGTCAAAAGACCAAGTAGTGGGCCATTGCCCAATTTCTGGAAATCTGCACTCCTTCCCCCCAGTAGATGGAATAACCCTCCCGCTCATTAGCATATGAAATTAGCCAGCCTGTGAAAACTAACTGTGGCACATTTTGTGGCTATACTTGCCCTCTGTGATTATCCACACTCTGTCTGTGGAGTGTGCTCCTCTCAGAATCTGAATAAATCCACTTCTTACCTATCACTTTATCTTTCACTGAATTCTTTTTGTGATGAATCTGAGCTTCATTAGGTCATGAAATCAGGTACCATGAGGTTTGGCTGGATTCGCGTCTCAGAGTATGGTTTCAAGTCCCAATCTGAGGTAAACAATTTCAGCAAGGGCGGTGTTCTAGGAATTTTGTGCTCAACCTGAAGTTACATTCTCCATCTATGTGGAGAAGAAAGACAATGTCAAAGAATATTCAAAATACCAAACATTTGAGCTCATTTCACATGCTAGCAAGTTAATGTTCAAAATCCTTCAAGCTAGGCTTCAGCAGTATGTGAACCAAGAAATTCCAATGGCAGATTTTATTTTTTTGGGCTCCAAAATCACTGTAGATGGTGGCTGCAGCCATGAAATTAAAAAGATACTTGCTCCTTGGAAGAAAAACTATGACAATCCTAGACAGTATATTTAAAAGCAGAGACCTTTGCTGACAAAGGCCCATATAGCCAAAGATACAGTTTTTTCAGTAGTCATGTACAGATGTGAGAGTTGGACCATAAAGAAGGTTGAGTGCTGAAGAATTAATGCTTTCAAATTATGGTGCTGGAGAAGACTCTTGAGAGTCACTGAAACTGCAAGGATATCAAGCCTGTGACCTTAAAGGGAATCAATCCTAAAGACTCATTGGAAGGATTGATGCTAAAGCTGAAACTCCAGTACTTTGGCCACTGACTCATTGGGAAAGACTCTGATGCTAAGAAAGACAGAAAGCAAAGAGAGAAGAGAGTGGCAGAGGATGAGATGGTTGGATGGCATCACTGACTCAACGGACATGAATTTGAGCAAACTCGAGTAGATAATGAAGAACAGGGAAGCCTGGTGTGCTGCAGTTCATGAGATCGAAAAGAGTTAGGATACACCTTAGGGACTGGATGATGACGATGACAACGACCTAGGTGGGGCCTCATTTCCTTCAGAAGAATTCAAAGATATTGCTATGTATATTCCTTGAGGAGGAATTCAGGACTCTTCCCTAAGTCTGTACTTTTGTTTCTTAATTTCACCTCTGTTTCTGCATTCTCTCTTTTCGGTAATTAGCAACTGTTTGAATCTGCTTTCTAGAACTGAGAGAGGGTCAAGGAGCTGAAAAAAATATGTAATTAGTATGACAAGAAAGATAGATGGACTTTGGGACAGATAGATTTTCAGGCCCAGGATGGCCTCATAGGTCCTGCTTAGTTTCAATGCCCCCTTTTCTTTGCTATTTCTCAATGTTGAGGAGAACATGTGTTGGGCAAGAAAGGAAATAACATATTGGTATAGAGGTTACTAATAAAAGCAACAGAAAACTCAGGTGTAGGAGGACTTGGTTTCAGTTCTCTCTTGTGTTTCAAATTTCCTCAAATCTTTCAGGGAACTGGGAATAGAGCCACTCTGGGTACTTCCTGCTAAAATGGAGCATAGTCTTTCCTCAGTTTGGGGAATGGACACTGAGTTAGAAATATTCCCAATTCTAGGTCGTTAATCTGAGTCTGGTATTGTTAAGCATCTATCCCTTTGTCCAGCATTTTGGTGCAACATACCCCATTTGAATAACTTTAATAGGTAAAACAGATCTCATTCCTAGAGGAATTCAGGAGAATAAATTTAAAGCCTAGTCTGTAGCCAGCACCTTGGGAAGACAAAGCCTTGTCTGTATCCAGCACCTTAGGGAGACATAGCCAGTCTTTTATCTAAGTAGATTTTAACTTTTAATGTGGTATTAGCATATACACAGTAGGAGTTATTGGCCACCACACACGTTTTCTTTTTTTCCTGTTTACATCTGATCTACAGAGTCTTATTATTTAACAGCATAAGTGTTACAAGAAGAAACTTTCAACACATGGGTAGCAGCTACTAGCTGCAGGCAGACACTGCTTTGAGAATGGCTAGTGGCAACCCCTAGTCCAACACAGCTCAGGAAACTCAGCAATACAGGAACATGTGTGAAATCCCATCCAAAATGACCACCTAGTATTACCTTGTATGTCTGAACCACAGTTTCTCTATTTTGACCTGGTATTACCTCCTATGTCTGAACCACAGTTTCTCTATTTTGACCTCAAATGCATTTCTGTCCTCAGCGACCAAAGCAGATGTACAATGCCTGTCTGAATGGTCACAAAACAGGCCACTTTGGTCAGTAAAAGTTAAATAAAGCCATGAATAACCCCAATGATCTCCTCATACTTCAATATGTACAGATTTTCCCATCTTGTCCTTTTTTAATTGCATGACTTTTAATTGAAAACATTACGGATCAAAATATCCATCCTTCAATGCCAGAGTGAGTCAGCCTTTTTTCTTAGGTGTAGTCCATGTTCTTTGGTGCTAGGCCTCCTTTATGTTTACCTAGTTATTTACATTAGGAGGAAACTGATAAGATATTGTGAAGAAACTCAGAGATATGTTCATAGCTAAACATTCTTGAAACTATAAATTTTTTCTATTATATGCATTTGTCACACAAACGTTGTACCTGTGTTTTTAGCAATAGACTTTAAAAAAACAATGCCATACATATTTATGCTGTTACTGAAAGTCGAGTCCATCTTGCTCACTACTCAAAAGTCAAGAAAGTGGCACAGTTGATGGAAAGAAGAATTTGCTGTGTTTCAGATGCCAGCAACTGGAGGGACAGCAGACTCCTGTCCAAAGGCCAATCTCCTCACTGAAAACTCAGTGGGAAAGAGCTTTTTAGGCAGAAGGTGAGAGCCATATGTAGAAACAGCACAATCAGCTCTGATTTCAAAGTCATCTTGAAATTGGTCATGTGGTGGTCTGATCAGCATCATTTGGGTTGTTTTAACTACACTTAACCTTCAGTTCCAGGGTTAGTTTGTTCCATTTCCTTGAGGCCAATTCTCAAAATTGTGGCAGCTTTCGTCATAGCTACAGTCTGGTCATCATGTAGTTAACCTCTTCTACCAAGTGAGGACTTTAGTATCTGTAAGACATCTCAAAGGATATGGCTCAGAATATTATATATAACCCTTGAAGAGGAATTAAACGTCCCTGAGTATGCTTAATGGCCAATGTATTACCATTTAGTCTCCTTGAACTGTTTCCCTTTTCTTCTGCATTTTATCACTTCTCTGTTTAAACTCACTTTTTGGCTAAAGTTTTTCTACAGACAAAAGGCATGTGGAAGACTTGGTTGGTGGTGAGGGGGAAGGACCATAGGACCCTGCTCTGTTTCAATACTCTGTGATAAAGATACTAGGTAATTTTCTTTTTCTTCCAAGTATTAGGGCAAAAGTGTGGTTACCACAAGAACTTAAATAGAACTGGGATTTAATATACATTGAAACATAATATTTTTCTTCTAATTATCTTCATCTCCATCAAACACAACTAAATCAACAATAATTTGTTTCTCAAATAAGTCTGGTCTATTTCTATTGGCCACACGAGCTCTTGCACACTGGCTGTGGTGGAACTCCTCAGAAGTCTCAGACTGAATTCCCAAAAAGACCTCTCATGGTCAGAAAATCCATGTTCTGCCATCAGATTCTTCCTCGATGGATTTCTCTCCACTAGAGTTCCCCCAAATAGCAGGATTCCTGCACATGCCCACAGTAGTCCTTCCCATTCATTTGAAAAAGCTGCTCAGAACCCAATCGTCAAGTTTCTGGAGGTACCAGACAGAGAGAAAAGAATAACATTTCAATTCTACCCATAGAAATGGTAATTTACTCAACTGTTGTAAGTCATAATAGCTTGAGGGGAAGGGCTTCCCTATATCTTGAACACTTAGATCAACATGAGTAATACTTCAGACAAAAAGCCATGAACCTTATAGCCATATTCACCAGTTTACCCAATAACTAATCCTTTCATTGCTAAGTCTCTTCAGTTCAGTTCAGTTCATTCGCTCAGTTGTGTCCAACTCTTTGCAACTCCATGAATCGCAGCATGCCAGGCCTCCCTGAGCATCACCAACTCCCGGAGTTCACTCAAACTCATATCCATCATGTCCGTGCTGCCATCCAGCCATCTCATCCTCTGTTGTCCCCTTCTCCTCCTGCCCCCAATCCCTCCCAGCATCAGAGTCTTTTCCAATGAGTCAACTCTTCACATGAGGTGGCCAAAGTACTGGAGTTTCAGCTTTAGCATCAGTCCTTCCAAAGAACACCCAGGGCTGATCTCCTTAAGAATGGACTGGTTGGATCTCCTTGCAGTCCAAGGGACTCTTGAGAGTCTTCTCCAACACCACAGTTCAAAAGCATCAATTCTTCAGTGCCCACTGTTTCCCCATTGATTTGCCATGAAGTGATGGGACCAGATGCCATGATCTTCGTTTTCTGAATGTTTAGCTTTAAGTCAACTTTTTCACTCTCCTCTTTCATTTTCATCAAGAGGCTTTTTGCCATAAGGGTGGTGTCATCTGCATATCTGAGGTTATTGATATTTCTCCTGGTAATCTTGATTTCAGCTTGTGCTTCTTCCAGCCCAGCGTTTCTCATGATGTACTTCAGTTGTGTCCAACTCTTTGCAACCCTACGAACTGCAGTCCACCAGACTCCTCTATCCATGGGATTCTCCAGGCATGAGTACTGGAGTGAGTTACCATGCCCTTCTCCAGGGAATCTTCCTCTTTCAGGGACTTAACCCATGTCTCTTATATCTCCAGCATTGGCAAGCAGATCTTTTACTACTAGTGCCACCTGGGAAGACTAACTTTATAAAGCTACCAGGTTTTCCATTAGGATTCTTTAGTTTCTTGCCTAGTTTTGTAATATAATTTAAAATTTATTCAAAACATGTACTTGTCCAATTTCCTTCCTTCTTGAAGATGAAGCACTTTGACAACAAGCATCAGAGTACACTAATTGTCTTTAAATGACAGAGAAATTTAAAAATCAAAATTAAATACCTGATTGCAATGCAATCCATAAAGATACTTGACTACAACAACCAGAATCACGGCTGGTAACATTTTATCGGGACATACCAGATTTTTAGGAATTTCATGTAATTTTTAGAATATCTGTGTTAATAGTATTTATTCATACAGTATAACCTGAGCAGGCTTATCATTCATTTGACAATGTTTAGGGCTTCCCTGGTAGCTCAACTGGTAAAGAATCTGCCTGTAATGCAGGAGACCCTGGTTTGATTCCTTGGTCAGGAAGATCTCCTGAGGAAGGGATAGGCTGCCCATTACAGTATTCTTGGGCTTCCCTTGTGGCTCAGAGGGTAAAGAAACTGCCTGCGATGCTGGAGACTTGGGTTTGATACCTGGATTGGGAGGATCCCCTGGTGGAGGGCATGGCAACCCACTCCAGTATTCTTGCCTGGAGAATCCCATGGACAGAGAAGCCTGGCTGAAGCATCTCAGTTAGCCAGAGGTCAATTTTAGAATCGGCAAAATGATACTTATTCACTTAACCAAAGTAAAAAGATTTCGAAAGCAAATAAAGATCACTTAAAGGTAAAGAAACTCATACAATCTTTTCTCAAAAGCAGCTTTCTGAGAAAACTGTTCTTTTAACAAGAAACCAAATCCAATATTGTGTCAAGCAACTCTCAACAAAATCCATTTATCCAAATAACTGAATCGAATCTTAGAGAGTCTTGATCATACGTTCCTTGTCAGTGTTCCATTTCATGAACATTCTACAACTTTCTTTACCCATATCATTTTGCCCCTTTGTTATTTTTTTCCATTCAGGAGCAACCAGCTCTAGGACAAACTGTCCTCTGCCCCTTTAACCAAATGTAATGTAATTCCATTCCTCATACCTTCTTTTATTGAATATATGAATTAAACTTTCCTTGCATACTGAAATATTTCCCTTATTTAATACCTTTATTTAAATGTTTAAATTAGATTCCTCAACTTTGTAGTGAGTACTAAGAAGTAAGCAATTATGATCTGTCTCTCGCATTAACATTCTGTAGATTGTTAAACATAAATACCAACAGTAAATTCTGAAACATGTACTTTCTTATAGAGAATATCTCAGGATGACAACTAACATATACATCAACAGTCCCTTATTTTCTCTGCAAGGAGAAACCAATTTTTGTTAATTAATGTTTCAGTATCTTATTTTATTTGGGAATGATCTAGCTAGTCAATAAACTCCTAGACAGTAAAATTCCTTGCTGTCTTCATACCACTTACCCTGTATTTTACAACAAGAGTAAGAGCCTTTCTTCTTCTTTGAGCTCCAAACCATCTGCATACAGCAAGTCACGCCTATTTACTTATATGCAGAGTACATCATGAGAAACGCTGGGCTGGAAGAAGCACAAGCCGGAATCAAGATTGCCAGGAGAAATATCAATAACCTCAGATATGCAGATGACACCATCCTTATGGCAGAAAGTGAAGAGGAACTAAAAAGCCTCTTGATGAAAGTGAAAGAGGAGAGTGAAAACATTGTCTTAAAGCTTAACATTCAGAAAATGAAGATCATGGCATCCAGTTCCATCACTTCATTGCAAATAGATGGAGAAACAGTGGAAGCAGTATCAGACTTTATTTTGGGGGGCTCCAAAATCACTGCAGATGGTGACTGCAGCCATGAAATTAAAAGACTCTTACTCATTGGAAAAAAAAAAGTTATGACCAACTTAGACAGCATATTCAAAAGCAGAGACATTACTTTGCCAACAAAGGTCCATCTAGTCAAGGCTATGGTTTTTCCAGTAGTCATGTATGGATGTGAGAGTTGGACTGTGAAGAAAGCTGAGTGCCAAAGAATTGATGCTTTTGACCTGT
>NW_011494812.1:341359-341805 GCF_000754665.1 Bison bison bison
CTCAAAATGGATTAAAGATCTAAACGTAAGACCAGAAACTATAATACTCCTAGAGGAGAACATAGGCAAAACACTCTCCGACATACATCACAGCAGGATCCTCTATCACCTACCTCCCAGAATATTGGAAATAAAAGCAAAAATAAACAAATGGGACCTAATTAACCTTAAAAGCTTCTGCACATCAAAGGAAACTATTAGCAAGGTGAAAAGACAGCCTTCAGAATGGGAGAAAATAATAGCAAATGAAGCAACTGACAAGCAACTAATCTCAAAAATATACAGGCAACTCCTACAGCTCAACTCCAGAAAAATAAATGACCCAATCAAAAAATAGGCCAAAGAACTAAATAGACATTTCTCAAAAGAAGACATACAAATGGCTAACAAACACATGAAAAGATGCTCAACATCACTCATTATCAGAGAAATGCAAATCAAAACCA
>NW_011494812.1:341905-342736 GCF_000754665.1 Bison bison bison
ACAGGACTGATGCTAAAGCTGAAACTCCAGTACTTTGGCCACCTCATGCAAAGAATTGACTCATTGGAAAAGACTCTGATGCCGGGAGGGATTGGGGGCAGGAGGAGAAGGGGACAACAGAGGATGAGATGGCTGGGTGGCAGCACCGACATAATAGACGTGAGTTTGAGTGAACTCCGGGAGTTGGTGATGGACAGGGATGCCTGGCGTGCTGCAATTTATGGGGTTGCAAAGAGTCGGACACGCCTGAGTGACTGAACTGAACTGATGCCTATTTACCATCATTTATCTTGTCTAAATCTAAGTTCTTGACCAGGGCTCTGAAACATTTGCTTTTGACTGGCCTGCTAAACTTTGATGGAGTGTCCTTCCTGATCCCCATGATACATGGCATCCCATGCAACAGGACATGGGTACATGGGTACATTGCTCATATATGACTAAGACTCAATTTTTAAAATACTTACCACACAACTCCAAAATTTCAGATTACAAAATATGTGGAGAGGTTATTTTAGATAGACATTCCAAAACATAATTATTCTTATAGAGCTTACCTAGAAGCTCTTGCATCATTTGCATTGATTTAGTATCATCATAGTGCTTCTCAGGTGGTGCTAGTGGTGCTACATGTAAAAAAGAAAACTACAGGCCAATATCACTGATGAACATAGATGCAAAAATCCTTAACAAAATTCTAGCAATCAGAATCCAACAACACATTAAAAAGATCATACACCATGACCAAGTGGGCTTTATCCCAGGGATGCAAGGATTCTTCAATATCCGCAAATCAATCAATGTAATACACCACATTAACAAATTGGAAAA
>NW_011494812.1:342836-343581 GCF_000754665.1 Bison bison bison
ATGATTATCTCAATAGATGCAGAGAAAGCCTTTGACAAAATTCTACATCCATTTATGATAAAAACTCTCCAGAAAGCAGGAATAGAAGGAACATACCTCAACATAATAAAAGCTATATATGACAAACCCACAGCAAACATTATCCTCAATGGTGAAAAATTGGAAGCATTCCCTCTAAAGTCAGGAACAAGACAAGGGTGCCCACTTTCACCATTACTATTCAACATAGTTTTGGAAGTTTTGGCCACAGCAATCAGAGCAGAAAAAGAAATAAAAGGAATCCAAATTGGAAAAGAAGAAGTAAAACTCTCACTGTTTGCAGATGACATGATCCTTTACATAGAAAACCCTAAAGACTCCACCAGAAAATTACTAGAACTAATCAATGACTATAGTAAAGTTACAGGATATAAATCAACACACACAAATCCCTTGCATTCCTATACACTAACAATGAGAAAACAGAAAGAGAAATTAAGGAAACAATTCCATTCACCATTGCAATGGAAAGAATAAAATACTTAGGAATATATCTACCTAAAGAAACTAAAGACCTATATATAGGAAACTATAAAACACTGGTGAAAGAAATCAAAGAGGACACGAATAGATGGAGAAATATACCATGTTCATGGATTGGAAGAATCAATATAGTGAAAATGAGTATACTACCCAAAGCAATTTATAGATTCAATGCAATCCCTATCAAGCTACCAATGGTATTCTTCACAGAGCTAGAACAAAT
>NW_011494812.1:343703-373190 GCF_000754665.1 Bison bison bison
AAATAAAAGCAAAAATAAACAAATGGGACCTAATTAACCTTAAAAGCTTCTGCACATCAAAGGAAACTATTAGCAAGGTGAAAAGACAGCCTTCAGAATGGGAGAAAATAATAGCAAATGAAGCAACTGACAAGCAACTAATCTCAAAAATATACAGGCAACTCCTACAGCTCAACTCCAGAAAAATAAATGACCCAATCAAAAAATAGGCCAAAGAACTAAATAGACATTTCTCCAAAGAAGACATACAAATGGCTAACAAACACATGAAAAGATGCTCAACATCACTCATTATCAGAGAAATGCAAATCAAAACCACTATGAGGTACCATTTCACACCAGTCAGAATGGCTGTGATCCAAAAGTCTACAAGCAATAAATGCTGGAGAGGGTGTAGAGAAAAGGGAACCCTCTTACACTGTTGGTGGGAATGCAAACTAGTACAGCCACTATGGAGAACAGTGTGGAGATTCCTTAAAAAACTGGAAATAGAACTGCCTTATGATCCAGCAATCCCACTGCTGGGCATACACACTGAGGAAACCAGAAGGGAAAGAGACACATGTATCCCAATGTTCATCACAGCACTGTTTATAATAGCCAGGACATGGAAGCAACCTAGATGTCCATCAGCAGATGAATGGATGAGAAAGCAGTGGTACATATACACAATGGAATATTACTCAGCCATTAAAAAGAATACATTTGAATCAGTTCTAATGAGGTGGATGAAACTGGAGCCTATTATACAGAGTGAAGTAAGGCAGAAGGAAAAACAGCAATACAGTATACTAATGCATATATATGGAATTTAGAAAGATGGTAACAATAACCCTGTGTACGAGACAGCAAAAGAGACATTGATGTATAGAACAGTCTTATGGACTCTGTGGGAGAGGGAGAGGGTGGGAAGATTTGGGAGAATGACATTGAAACATGTAAAATATCATGTAAGAAACGAGTTGCCAGTCCAGGTTCAATGCACGATACTGGATGCTTGGGACTAATGCACTGGGAAGACCCAGAGGGATGGTACGGGGAGGGAGGAGGGAAGAGGGTTCAGGATGGGGAACACATGTATACCTGTGGTGGATTGATATTTGGCAAAACTAATACAATTATGTAAATTTTTAAAGTAAAATAAAATTAAAAAAAAAAAAAACACAAAAGATGCAGGTTTGCTCTCTAGGTCAGGAAGATCCCCTGGAGGAGGGCATGGAAACCCACTCCAGTATTCTTTCCTGGAGAATCCTGTGGACAAAGGAGCCTGGTGGGTTCCAGTCCATGGGGTCATAGAGAGTCAGACATGATTGAAGCAACTTAGCATACACTCACAGTATCATCACAGAAAGAAAGAAAGAAAGAAAGAGAAGTAGCTCAGTCATGCACGACTCTTTGAGACCCCATGGACTATAGCCTACCAAGCTCCTCTGTCCATGGGATTCTCCAGGCAAGAGTACTGGAGTGGGTTGCCATTTCTTTCTCCAGAGGATCTTCCCAACTCAGGTATTGAACCTGGGTCTCCCACATTGTAGGCAGACGCTTTACTGTCTGAGCCACCAGGGAAGCCAGTATCATCATAACAAGTTATTTTTCTCTCTGATATGTTTGCAACAGATATAACATCTAATAAAGCTAGGTACAACAGCAGAATTATATTGGGTTGGCTAAATAGTCATTTGTTTTTGTCTATAAGATGGCTCAGATAGCACTTAGTTATCTTTAACTTCATTTGAAACAATTTTGCTAGATTGTAATGTGACAGTATATCACAATCAGTCATATCAGTGTGCTTTAAAAAATCTTATCAAAATTGGTGAAGTTTTGTGTTGTCATTGAATATTAAAGATGGAAAAAAGCAATTTTTTATGTTTTTTCATATTATGCTTTATTACTTCAAGAAAGGTAATACAACTGAAAAAAAGGGAAAGATTTGTGCAGTATATGGATAAGGTGCTGTGACTGACTGAATGTGTCAAAAGTGGTTTGTAAAGTTTCATGCTGGAGATTTTTCATTGGATAATGCTCCACAGTTTGGCAGACCATTTGAAGTAGATAGTGATCAAATTGAGACATTAACTGAGAGCAATAAATGTTATTCAGCTTGGGAGATAGCCAGCATACTCAAAATATCCAAGTGAAGCTCTGAAAATCATTTGGGTTAGCTTGGCTATGTTTAATTGCTTTGACATTTGGATTCCACATCAGTTAAGTGAAAGAAAATTCTTGACTATATTTATGCATGTGATTCTCTATGTTGCAGCAATGAAAACATTTTGTTTTTAAAACAAAGTGTGATGGGTGATGACAAATGAGTACTGTACAATAATGTGGAATGTAAAAGTTTATGAGACCAGTGTAATGATACACCAGAATCAGCAAAGCTGTCCTTCATCCAAATTAAGTGATGCTGTGTATCTGGTGGGACTGGAAGGGAGTCCTCTGCTATGAACTTCTTCTAGAAAACCAAACAATTAATTACAACAAGTACTGATACCAATTATATCAACTGAAAGCAACACTCTACAAAAAGCATCCAGAATTAGTCAACAGGAAACACATAATCTTCCATCAGGATAACACAAGAATGCTTGTTTCTTTAATGACCAGGCAAAACCTGCTACAGCTTGCCTGGAAAGTTCTGATTTATCCTCTGTATTCAACAGACACTGTACTTTCAGATTTCCATTTGTTTTGATCTTTACAAAATTCTTCTAATGGAAAAATTCAATTCCCTGGAAGACTGTAAAAGGTACCTAGAACATTTCTTTGTTTAAAAAGATAAAAGTTTTAGGAAGATGGAACTATGAAGTTGCCTAAAAAATGGCAGATGGTAATGGAACAAAATGAATATGTTGTTCAATAAAGGTCTTAGTAAAAATGAAAAAAAAAAGTGTCCCTTATTTTTACTTAAAAACTGAAGGAAGTTTTTGGCTAATCTAATACTTAACATCAATGATTCTAAAGACATGACTATATTAATCAAACAAGTTTAAGAATGTTTCTATACGAGAACTGATTTAGTACTGAATACTTCCCAGATCCCATGGATCTGAATTCATCCTCATCAATTTTCTAAATATTTAGAGGCATTTAATTTGCAAGTGCTTACTTTTAAGTTCATTAACTGAAATTCAATTATGAGTTAATTTTCACATGAAGACAGACCAGAGATCTCATAGCTTTTCTGCCTGAGTTATAAAAAACCTCCCTGCACTCTTTCATTTTTTCCCTTGAGTCTTAGGAATTAGAGATGATGTGCATAAGTGTTCTTGAGAGCTCTGATAGAACATTTACATCAAGGCACAAAGGGAGAGGAATACCAATTCCTTTTCCTGGGAGTGTAGCTGAAGATCTCTTTGATTTTTGCAAGAATATCCTACAAGATGAAACAGAGCTCTAATTACCCACACTAAATTATTCATAGACAAATAATAAATCAAAGCAATGAAGAAAGGTCTCTGAGAGTTTCAGTTCTCTAGTCCCTGAAAGGGATATTCCCAATGAATGCCCCATCAGAGACAAAATGAATGACCAAGGCTAGTCTAAAAGGGAAAATCCCAACCAATGCTTTGACACAGGTGAAGCCCAATGCAATAGAGAGCTCTGTTACTAAAAAAAAACTCATCTCAACTGGCCAGTGCAAATACTGATACACATACACACACACAAACAGCAAACATGGGAACAAATAAGCTACTGTCATACAGACAGAAAATCAGAGGACATGTAGTCTCTTAAGTCTACTTCCACACCCAGATGGAGACCTCAAATAGATTGGCCCAGTTCTTGAAAAAGAGTATACCCAGAGTGGCTCTCAGGGAGACCTGAGTGGCTCAGTTCCTGTCAGGGAAATAGCCCAGATGGAGTGGAGGGATTTCCCAGTGCTAGCTGGAGCAACTTAACCTTACGTGACACTGAAAGTGGATTGTAGTTTCAGATGTTTCTTGAATCCAAACAGCCTTTCTTGTGGGGTGACTTGTACCTATCAGAGAGAGTCCCTTCCAGTTTTCTGAGCAAAGTGAGCCCCAACATCTGCTAGGGACTCAGGGAAGGGGCCACTTCTGGTTGACCTGCCATGGGCACAGGCTCCTGGCTGCCTTGCCAAAAATGTTACTGAGCATAAGTCCAGGTGCCTGAGGCACAGTGAGGTCAAACAAACTGAAATAGACTCTGGAGCAGAGGAAGGTTTTTGCAAGTCCAAGCAAGGAGAGCAGGTGGCTCATGCTCAGCAATCCCAAACTCCATGATAGTTTTGGGGAAAAGTTTTTATAAGCAAAATGTTGGGAGAGGGCTGGAGGATGTGTGACTTTCTTCTGCTTGGTGATGAGGTAACAAGGTGATATTCCAGACTCTTAGGCTCAGTCTGAAGTTGCTATCCTCCACTTAAGTTGGTATTCCCTGTGGAAGAACTCAAAGATTTTGTTATGTCCATTCTTTGAGGAGGAATCAGGACATTTTCTCAAGGCTGCCCTATTGTTTCTTGATTGCTTCTTCTTTTTTTCTGCATTCCCTCCCTTCCCTGATTAGCAACTGTTTGGATCTGCCTTTTGGAACTCAGGAAGGTAAAAAAGGCTGAATAAAGTCTATTTCCTACAAATAAGGGACAGGGGACAGAAAAGCTTTTGTGCCCAGGAGGGTATCAATGTCCTGCTCAATTTCAGTAGTAAATGTAATTTTCAAAATAAAAAATTCCTATGGTTTAAGACAATCTTGCTTATATTACAAACTGTGATATTTATCACATTTAATTCTGAGATTTAGGCCAGATAGAACAGTGCTTTAAATATCTGCATGTACATGATTATCAACGCACACATACACACACTAATACACACACACTCACACAAAGAATGGGTAATGTGAGGTTAGAGAGATGAGGCAAAAGGGATGAGACAAGAAAGAGGGGCTATTGAGATTTATGGGCACAGAGTCCATGATGGCTTGCCAAAATTGTTACCAAACACAAGTTTATGTGCCTGAAGCAAAATAGGACAAATGTAAGAGTTTGAAGCAGAGGAAAGTTTAAACAAGGCCAAGCAAAGAGAATCAGTGGCTAGTACTAAAAAATGTCAAACTCTATGATGGTTTTGGGGAAAAGATTTTATAGGCAAAATTTGAGGGGGTAGGATGGCAGGGTGTGTGACTTTCCTTTGTTTGGGGGTGAGGTAACAGGACAATGTTCCTGGAATCTTGTCTTCATACTGGAGTAACCATCCTCCATCTGTGGTGATGGCTTTATTTCCTGAAGATGAACTTCAAGATTGCTTCGTAGCCTCTTTGAAGAGGAACTCTTCCAAAGGCTGCTCTAATGTTTATTGATTGTTTCTTCTTTCTGCATTCTGTCCCTTCCCTGATTGATGTTGTTGTTCAGTTTCTAAGTCTTGTCTGACTCTGTGACCCCGTGGACTTCAGCATGCCACTATCTCCTAGACTTTGCTCAAATCCATGTCCATTGCATCAGTGATGCTATCTAACCATCTCATCCTCTGTTACTCCTTTTGCTTTCAATATTTCTCAGCATCAGGGTCTTTCCCAATGTGTTGGATCTTCATATCAGGTGGCCAAATCTTTAGTTTCAGCATCAGTCCTTTCAATGTATATTCAAGGATGATTTCCTCTACAATCACCTGGTTTGATCTCCTTGCAGTCCAAGGGACTCTCAAGAGTCTTCTCCAGCACCACAATTCAAAACCAGAAATTCTTCAGCATTCAGCCTTCTTTATGGTCCAACGCTCATATCTGTACATGACTACTGGAAAGATCATAGCTTTGACTACAGGGACCTTTGTTGGCAAAGTGATGTCTTTGTTTTTTAATACGCTGTCTAGGTTTGTCATACCTTTTCTTTCAAGGAGCAAGCATCTTTTACTTTCCCTCATTAGTAATTGTTTGAATCTACCTGTTGAAACTCAGGAAACAGAAATGAGGCCACATGAAACCTATTTCCTATAATCAAGGAACAAGAGACAGAAAAGCTTTTGTGCCCAAGAGGATATAACAGTGTCCTGCTAGATTTTAATGGTAAATATAATTTTGATCTCAAAAATTACTATGGCATAAGACAATTTTGCTTAAACTGCAGTATGTATCAAATTTAATTCTGGAATTTGATTTCTAGCTAAAAGAAATGTTTTAAATGAGTTTCCTGCATGTAAATTATTGTTGACACATAAACATATACACATTCACACAGACACACAGACACACACACACACACACACACACACACTAACACACAAAGAAGAATGCAAGGTTAGATGAGGCAAGAGAGATGTGATAAGAAAGAGGGATCATTTAGACACTTGTAAGAGGTAATGACAAAGTGCCAGAGGAGATGGGCTGTGGGGAGGGTGGTTAAATTGGATGGATAAACCAATGTAACTCTTCTAGATTAAAACAGAGTGGAAGCTGAGCAATTGTTTAATATTACCCTCTTATTTCACAGATGTGGAAATAAAGGATTGGGGAGGTGAAATAACCTTTCAACATCACATGGTAGCTTTCCCAAGATAATAAATATGAAAAAAGCTGAGTTCAAGGAGAACAGCTGAAAGTCAGAGACATTAAAATAAAATCTATAAGTGAAGGACTAGAGTGGAAATGAGAGGCAGGGTGGGAGCCCAAATGTGTGGGAGGAACGTTTTTCTGTGATGTGGAATGTAGGTCAGAGATTTGTCAGAGATTTGTCAGTTGGAAGAGAGAGGAAGTTATTATAGAGGTAATGAGAAAAAAGTTTGCTGAATTAGAGATCAAATGCCAATTCTGAGAGTCAGAAGTTCTACTTCCCATTGAAATGCTGCTTCTGCCACTTCTATTGCTAGCAGTTATTGTCCCAGGTGGTGACAATGAGGATGGTAAGAGTAACTCTCACTGTTCCCAGCCCAGGTCAGGGGCTCTGAGCAAAAACATGCTGCACCAGCAGTAAGGGTCTGGGCTCTCCTATCTCCCGCGCGCTCCCCTATTCTGGAGGTTGGGGCTGGAGCCAGGAATGTTTAAGCTTCTATGTTGTTATTCAGACTCTGGGTTCTTTTCCATCCTAATTCTTTCTCCTCACTCTTCTTATCCTTTCACCACCACAGCATTCCAGGGGCCAACCTCCTTCCATCTCATCCAGATTTCGACCTTTGCCAACAGCACCTGGACTCAAAATCAAGGCTCAGGCTGGTTGGATGATTTGCAGATTCATGGCTGGGACAGTGACTCAGGCACTGCCATCTTCCTGAAGCCCTGGTCGAAGGGCAACTTCAGTGATGAGGAGGTGGCTGAGATGGAGGAACTATTCCGAGTTTACTTCATTGGGTTCACTCTGGAAGTGCAGGATATTGTAAGTGAATTCCAGTTTGAATGTGAGTATAGTCCTCTGAACTGGGGATATTCACTATGACTTTTCTCTTTCTTGGTTCAGACTCCCTCTGATCATGGTCCTCTCCTTCTCTTTTTACCCAAGTGTGTGCATATACCCCTCCAGAGTATTGTCTAACTGTGACTCCATATGTCCGCCAAGTATCCCAGATTCTTCCTGTTTCTTGCAGTCTTCTGTGATAGATGAAATTCCTCTTTTGTAGCCAACTCCTGGTTTGTTTGTGCATAGCTTGCTTCTCTCAGATCCTAAGGAAAAAGCTCTTTTTCCTACCTTGTGCCTGAGTGAACTAAAGTGTGACTTCTCCAATCCATTGCTCAAGCAACTGTTGCCTGATCTCTTCTCTCTGTGTAACTCTCCTTTTTACCCTGGAGTGCTGCACTCCTGACTCCATCACACATTGCTCCTCTCCTCTCCTCTTGCCCACCCAACTTCCTTACAAGAGCCCATCTCCACTATTTACAACATGCATACCTCTCCAGAATGCTCGTCTTTCTGAAAAGTCTCTGAGTACAGCAATTGGTTTTTGGGTCATCATTTCATATCTTTGACCTTTCTTTCCATCCAAATCCAAAGTCCCATGTCCTTTCCCCATATCTTTCTTTCTTGTGTGTTTTAAAATCACTATGTCTCTGTTTTCTTTCTTTATAGACCCGTTTGTGATTCAGGGCATAGCAGGTTGTGAGCTGCATTCTGGGAAGGTCATACAAAGCTTCTTGAGAGCAGGTTTTGGAGGACTGGATTTCATGAGCATCAAGAATCGTTCATGTGTGCCTGAGCCAGAGGGAGGCAGTGATGCACAGTGGTTTTGTGTATTCATTACTCAGTACCAAGGCATCTTGCGTATCATAGACACACTCCTCTCAGAAACCTGCCCCCGATATCTCCTGGGTGTCCTCGATGCAGGGAAGGCGGAACTGCAGAGGCAAGGTTAATCCCGTTTTCTCCCCAAGACTTTCCTATTTCACTTCCCACCACCTTCTTTAAATTTAAGAGTAGGAGGTACCTATGAAGAGAGGGGTTTAATCAATACATTATTTGGTTTCCAAAGAAGTGGAAGAGGTCATTGTCCACACTTGTGGGTTTCTGACTCTGTATGCTCTAGATCAGAGACATAACTTGATACTCTTTCTACCCCTTCCTACCCCAGTGAAGCCTGAAGCCTGGCTGTCCAGTGGCCCCACTCCTGGGCCTGGCCGCCTACTGCTGGTCTGCCATGTCTCAGGATTCTACCCAAAACCTGTGCGGGTGATGTGGATGAGGGGTGAGCAGGAGCAGCCTGGCACTCAGCAAGGAAACATCATGCCCAATGCTGACTGGACTTGGTATCTCCGAGTAACCCTGGATGTGGTGGCTGGGGAGGCGGCTGGGCTGAGTTGTCGAGTGAAGCACAGCAGTCTAGGAGACCAGGACATCATACTGTACTGGGGTGAGAAGGAACTGGGGATGTGAGAAGATGGTCCTCAAGAACAGAGAGAGGGCCTGGGGAAGGGGAGGGATTTGATGGGGGAGATACAGAGAGACGGAGGGAGAGGGGGAAGAAAGAGAGACAGAGGGAGAGGTAGGAAGGGAGAGGAAAAGAGAGAAAGATAGAAATTGAGGTTTATTTCTGGGACTACAGTGCTGAAGGAATGAAAATAATGATCTAAGGTATAGAATAGGTAAGAATGAAGGACTATTGACTGGGTGGGATGGGGCAAGAAGGAGAGACTAAGGGTGGCTGTGACTATATGACATCTGGGAATAAGAGAAAGGGAACCAGAGATGTCCGTAAGCAGGTAATGGTGCTGCTGACACTCGGGTGGGCAAGAGGGCCAGAAGAACTAGTGAATGGGTTTGAAGTGACATCCTTGTGTCCTCTCCATATTGCCAGGACACCCCAAGTACATTGGCTTGATATCTGTGGCAATAATAGTGCCCTCCTTGATCCTTTTGATATGTCTTGCATTATGGCTTTGGAGGCGTTGGTGAGTTTTCATTTTTAATCTTTCCTTTCTGTCCATTCTCTCACTCATTCCATTTCGTCTACTACATCATTCTAGTCTCAGCATTTCCATCAGAACTTTTCCCCTTTCTGCCCAACTCACTTTTTTATGTAAATCTAATTTTTTTAAAGTTATGGTAAAATATACATGACATAAAACTTACCACATTAGTAATTTTAAACATAAAGTTTAGTATGATTGAGTACATTCACATTGTATGCAACCAATCTCTAGAACTCTTTTCATTTTGAAAAACTGAATGTCTATGCCCATTAAGTCTCATTCCTCATTCATTGCTCTTCCATCCCTTGGCAACCTTCATTTTACTTTCTGTCTATAGAAATCTGACTGCTTTTAGTAATTCTTATAAGTTAAATCATCACTATTTTTCTTTTGGTGACTGCCTTATTCCACGCAACACAGTGTCCTCATCATTCATTCATGTAGCAACACATGTTAGTATTTCTTTCCTTTTTAAGACTGTATAACAAATTTTATCTATTTATCTGCCAATGGAAGCTTGAGTTGATTCTACTTTTTGGCTGTGTGAATACTGCTGCCATGAACATAGCTACACAAATATCTGTTATGTAGAGTAATTTTGTTTGCTTCTGTTCTTTTTTATTTAAATTTTTTTTGGTCAGAATATAGTTGATTTAAATATTGTGTTACTTTCTGTTGTACAGCAAAATGAATCAGTTATACATATATCCACTCTTTTTAGAATAGAATATGTGGGAATAGAAATTCCCACATAGATCATTACAGAGTATTGAGTAGAATTCCCTGTGATACACAGTAGGTCCCCTGTTAATTATCTATTTTATATATATTTATGCATATGCATCAATTCCAATCTCCCAATTTATCCTTCACTCCCTTTCCCCTAGTAACCATAAGATTGTTGTGTAAAACTGTAACTCTATTTCTACTTTGTAGATAAATTTATTTGTATCATTTTTTAAATTCCACATGTAAGCAATGTTATAATTTGTCCTTTTCTGTCTGACTGCTTGTGTTCTTAACAGGTCATATCAGACTATCTTGTGAGCCCTCGCCGTGTCTTCTTTCCCATTTAGAGCAATTACCCAGGAGCCCAGAAACTCAGGTTGACAGCTCAGGAGTCACTCTCATTATATTTCATCAAATGGAAATGGCAACCCACTCCAGTGTTCTTGCCTGGAGAATCCCAGGGATGGGGGAGCCTGGTGGGCTGCCGTCTATGGGGTCACACAGAATCAGATACGACTGAAGTGACTTAGCAGCAGCAGCAGCAGCAACCATCATATTTGATCAAATCAGTGTTCTGATAAGCTTTAGATAAATCATAATTCATACTCTGGTGGAAAAATGATAAAAAATTGTACATTATAAGACAATATCACTAGTAGAATCCACATAGATTTCAGATGTGAAGTGTGAGAAAGAATGTATCTCAGACTAAATGAAATGATGTACAGGACTAAATTGTGACATCCCTTTGGCTTCTTATTTTATAACATTTTTTTTTTACTCCTACTGAAATATCATTTGTCAAAGTGAGCTAACTGTATTTATGCCAAGATAATCATATTTGCAGAGATGACCAGCATTTTAACTTAATTTCACTGTATCTGCTTGGATGATTTTCTATCTTGGAGAAGCTGAGCTCCTTCTTCCTCCAGGAAGCCTTCGTTGGTCCTACAATAGAAGTAACCATCCCTTGACTAATGTCATGCAGAGATCTACTTTCCTCTTTACCCAGAACATTGCAGTTCTTTATGTTTTTCTTTTTCTTCTTATGCGTTCTTTGAAAGAAAGTTCTTTGCAAGGCTTGCTCTAAGTGAATCCTAGGCAAGATCTCTTATGTATGTGTTTGTATAGTAAAATAATCTGAGTTGATTGCCATGTTAACAGTCTTTTTTTTTTTTTCAAAATAATCTCCTTTTTTTCCTTTTTAGTTAATATTCTGAATTTTCCTCTTACTAAAATATATCATACTCTCCTTATTTCTACCCTGAACACTTCTGAAGAAAACTACTTGTGCCGATACTGTATCTATAGTTTGCCTATAAAAATTCACCAGAGAAATATCTTGTTCATCATTATTTAGTGAGCATGAATGACAGGCAGGATGTGGAAGGGGTAATGGTGCAGGTGGATTGTTAAATATTCAAGCAAATGAGTCAAGAGGACTTTCCTTGCTCTTAGGGGCTTTGATATCTTTGTTTTATCATGTCAGTTTTATCTCTGACTTTTGTTTACATTTTCTTTTTTTTTTTTTGCCTATTTCATACTTTTATAGAAACTTCTTTTTTTTTTTTTTGGCCATACCACCTGGCATGGAGGATCTTAGTTCCTTTACCAGGGATGTAACATGTGCCCCCTGCATTGGAAGCATGGAGCCTTAACTGGTGGACTACCAGGAAAGTCCTGATACTCTGTTTTAAAAAAATCCAAACTCATTTTAATTAAAACAGCAGATGGTATAGAATATGAGTATATTTTTTGTAAGACTTGGGAAAGGAGGTTAGAGAAAGCAGAAGTTTTGGAAAAGCCAGGAGTGCTGGAAGCAGTTCTGCCACCTGAATATTTTAGGACGATGTGGACTTTAGGATTCAGGCAGGGTAGGGAACGACTGAAAACATATTTTTTCCTCCTCTCTATTAGCATATATGGTTGTTTCTCCAGGATGCATTAAACTCCAACTCCAACCACTCTTGCAGGATAGGTATGCTGTTGTATGCTTCACTGCACCCTCTGCTAAGTCCAGGGCCCTCATCAGTGTGTTTCTTGGAGTGTGGACTATGAATCAGCTGCAGCAGTAGTGCCTGTGAGCTTGTTAGAAGAAATTTTCAGGCTCCCATTCTCTAAACCTACTGAAACAAAAAATCCTGGAATGGGGACCAGAATTCTGTTTGCTAATAGGCTTAGGTTATTTGGATGTACTCTTAAGTTTAAGAACCTCTTGTCTAAAGATTTCTCAAGCCCTAAACTTCTGACACTTTGGGCTGATTAATTTTTTGATATTGAAGGTTGTTCATTGGACTGTAGGATTTTTAGCAGTATCATTGACCTCTATTCACTAAATGCCAATAGCACCTTCCCAGTTATAATAAAAAAATATATTTTCAAATATTTTGAAATGTCCCTAGGGGGCAAAATTGACCCCAGATGAGAACCAAGATCTGAGATAATGAACAGCATTTCACCTCCTCCTGCAATACTTGGTTGGAATAATTGCTGATCTGACCTTATGGAAGTCTATAGTTATATTTGGTGTTTGAAAAAGGAGGAACTCTCTCTTCGTCTGGATAGTATGATGCCTTCAAAGCTCCAAGTTGATATAGAATTTTGTTCCATGGGTAAAGCTGGCCCAGGAATGAAGTTCTCAAATATAACAGAATAATGACAGAATCAAAGAGTAGATCAGTAGACTGACCTACTTCTGGATATTTTAGTCAATGAACACAAGGAGTTTTATTTTTCCTTGTAAAACAGCTAAGTTAGAGTTTTATTTGCTTCAAAGTTCTGATGTTATTCTGCTTTCTGGTGTTTTGCAACAACTGCCATATCCTTTTTACACCTTTCCTCTTTTTCTTTACTCTTCTCATTCTCCTCCTTCCCCCATGTCAGCCTTCCTTAGAGGTGGCTTCTTGAACTTATGGTTTTCCTCTAAAAACCTGACCTTGGAAAATATTAATTTACTCATGAGTTTAACTATGATCTCTGGATGAGTGACTTTCAGAAATAGGTCTTAAGTCTTAAAATACGAGGGCTTTGTATGAGAGTATGCAGGCACGTGTATGTGTTTGCATGATGTTTTTTCTTAATATACTGAAATATTAAAAAAGATATTTTGCCTTTGTTGCCAGTATCTGTGTTAAATTGACTTATTAAGTTTAATATTTTATCTGTGGATCCTTTTGGATTTTCTGTGCATACTCTCATGACAACTTTAAATAAAAAAATTCCTATTGCTTCTTTCAATCCTATCTTTTATTGAATTTTCTTGCCCAGTTGTATTCATTATGAATGTCATTACACTGATGAATAGAATAGACAGCTGGCATTCTTATATTTTTACTTGGATAAGAATTACTCAAGAATTAATATGTTATAATTTCTATAGTATTTCATGTATACTTTTTATCAGATTAAGAATAGTTTCTTTCAAAGTTGCTAAATTTTTTTTGTTATTATATTATGAATAGCTAGGGGCTTATTCTGCATTTCTTGAGATAACAAATTGTTTATATCTTTCTTTTACTTTTAACGCCATGAATCACACGTTTTGATTCTCAAATGGCAAAACAAAAGTGTGTTTCTAAAACTTATTTTGTTTGTAATATATTGTGTAGATTCAGTTTGCTAATCTTTTATTTACAATGTTTCATTTTTAAAAATTCTTATAATTTTCTCAAGAATTATTTCGTTGAGGGTTTTTTGCCTCATAAATTGAGACATCTTTCCTCTGTTTCTATCCTCCAGGAAAGTTTTTATTTTTTTATTTTATTTTTCTTCATATTTAAAAAAATATTTTGGAGGAGGAAGAGTTTTAAGTTTCACTGCTAATTTTAAAAAATAAAATTTTTTTTTCAAGTTGTCAATTTCTTTTTGTGTGTCAACTTTGGTAAGTTATGTTCTAAAAGGATTTGTACATACAGATGGCCAACAAGCATACAGAAAGATTCTGAAAATTGCTAATAATTAGAGAAATGCAAATCAAAACTGCAATGAGGTACCACTTCACACTAGTTGGAATTGCTATCATAAAAACAACAACAACAACAACAAAAACACAAATAACAAATGCTGGAGAAGGAGAGTGTAGAGAAAAGCGAACCCTCATACATTTTTGCTGGGAATATAAATTGGTACAGTTACTATTTAAAACAGTATGGAGGTCCCTCAGAACAACTAAAATAGAGTTGCCATGGACTTCCCAGATAAGGAATCTGCCTACAATGAAGGAGACACAGGAGATGTGGATTCAATCCCTGGATTGGGAATAACTCCTGGAGGAGAGCATGGCAACTCATTTCAGTATTCTTGCTGAAGAATTGCATGGATAGAGGAAATAGGCAGGCTATAGTTCATGGGGTTACAAAGGGTTAGACACACCTAAAATGACTGAGCATGCACACATATGGTACATATATACAATGAAATACTATTCAGTCATAAAAAAACAATGAAATAATGCTATTTGCAGCAACATGGATGGACCTAGGGAATTATCCTACTAAGTGAAGTAATTCAAAAAGAGAGACAAATATATGATATCACTTTTATATATGGAATCTCAAATATGACACAAATGAACCTATCTATCTATGAAACAGAAACATATTCACAGACATAGAGGACAAACTTGTACTTTTCAAGGTGGGGTGGGATGGGGGAGGAATGGATTGAGACTTTAGAATTATTGGATGCTCACTAAAATATAGAATGAATAAACAACAATGCCCGTAGCACAGGGAACTGTGTTCAGTATCCTGTGATAAACATGATGGAAAAGAATATAAAAAAGAATGTATATATAAATATATAAATAAATAAATAACACTTTGCTATACAGCAGATTTTCACATTGTAAGTCAACTATATTTCAATAAAATAAATCAAAAAAATTTGTTCGAGTTGTTCAAATTTCTAATTTACCATTGGCTTGGGCATGATATCTTTTTGTCATGTTAATGTCTATTAACATGTTTCTATAACATCATTCTTAGATTTCTTAGATTTGATTAATTTCCTAGAGTGGCTCACAGAATTCAGAGAAACATTTACTTGTTAGATTACATATTACAAAAGAACAGTAACAGCAAAATGGAAGATAAATAGGGAAAGATATGGGTTTAGGTTGTGGAGCTTCCATGCCCTTTCAAGCAAACTATTCTCCTATATTTCAACATTTTTACCAAACTGATAGCTCTCCAAACACCATGTGCTGTGCTTAGTTACTCAGTCATGTCTGACCCTATTGCAACCCCGTGAACCGTAGCCTGCCAGGCTCCTCTGTCCATGGGGATTCTCCAGGCAAGAATACTGAAGTGGGTTGCCATGCTTTCCTCCAGGGGATCTTCCCAACCCAGGGAAGAAACCCAGGTCTCCTGCCTTGCAGGCAGATTCTTTACCAGCTGAGTCACCAGGGAAAACCCAAACATCATTCTTTTGGGTTTTTATGGAAGCTACATAGGCAAAATTGAGCAAATCATTTGCTATTAGGATGAATTCAATCTCTAGTCCCTCTTCTCTCCCCAGATGTCAAGGTGTGAGACTAAAAGTTCCAATCCTCCAATCACATGGTTTTCTCCACTGACAACTCCCTTCATCTTTAGGTTTTCTAGGGGCTTTCCAAAATTACCTCATTAACTAACAAAATATGACTTGATTATTCTCAACATTTAGGAAATTCCAAGGTTTCTAGGAACTCTGTGCCAGAAATGGGGACCAATACCATATATGCTTTTTATTATGAATCATAACATTGCATTATATTACTAGTTTCTTGATGTAGATGTTAATTTACAGCCATTATTTTCTTTTTTTATTTTGTAATAATTTTATTTTTTTTAACTTTACAATATTGTATTGGTTTTGCCAGAAAGAAAAACATCAATACATCATTTTCTTATATATGCTTTTAAGGCTAATAATTTGCTTTAAGCATGGCTTTTGCTACTTATTAGAAATATTAGAAAGTGTGATATGCCATATTGTCTTTATCATTTCAATACATTTTCTAATGACCACTTGTACACACTAGTTATTTAGAATTTGTATTTCTGAATTTCCAGACATGGAAGAATTTTTGGTTATATTTTTCATCATTGATTTTTTAGTTTAATTCCACTTGTCAGAAAACACTTTGCATGATTTTAAACACTTGAAATTTATTCCCATTGCTTCATGGAAAAAAGAAAACATGTCATACATTTAGCTTTATTAAGGTATAGCTGATATATTAAAATTTTAAAGTGGATATCTTGATGAGTTTGGACACATGCCTGCATCCATGATATCATCACCACAACCAGGGTACTAAATATAGCCTTCACTTTTAAAAATTTCCTGTATTCCCTTGTGTTTGTTTTTGCTTTGGTAAGAACACTTAACATGAGATCTATCTTCTTAGCATATTTTAAAGTGCACAACACCATACTGTTAACTATAGGTATTATGCAGTGGATCTCTAGAACTTAGCCATCTTGTGTAACAAAAAATTTAAATACCATTAGAAGTCAATTTCCCTTTTCTCCCTTCTTCTTTCCCTGGCAACTACCATCTGATTCCCTGCTTCTATGGATTTGACTATTTTAGATATTTCATGTAAGTGGAATCATACAGTAATTGTCCTTCTGTGACTAGTTTCTTTCACTAAGCATAATGCCTTCTAGGTTTATTCATGCTGTTGCAAATTTCCTTCTTCATAAAGCCTGAATAATATTTCACTGTATAGATATACCTCATTTTTTACCCATTCATCTGAATAAATGTTTCATATGTACATAAAAAGTATGCATATTTTTTGGTTGGTAAATTAAAAAATAAATATATCAATTGTCTTTTTTTTAATTTTTTTATTTTTTTTAAATTTTATTTTATTTTTAAACTTTACATAATTGTATTAGTTTTGCCAAATATCAAAATGAATCCGCCACAGGCATACATGTGTTCCCCATCCTGAACCCTCCTCCCTCCTCCCTCCCCACACCATCCCTCTGGGTTGTCCCAGTGCACCAGCCCCAAGCATCCAGTATCGCGCATCGAACCTGGACTGGCAACTCGTTTCTTACATGATATTCTACATGTTTCAATGTCACTCTCCCAAATCTTCCCACCCTCTCCCTCTCCCACAGAGTCCATAAGACTGTTCTATACATCAGTGTCTCATTTATTAATTGTGCTGTTCAAAAGTTATACATACTTGTAGATTTGCCTTTTCTATTTTACTTACAAGGACATTAAAAGAACTCACCATCATTCTTATACTTAAAAAGGTTTTAAAAAATCAGGTTTTGCTTTATAATTTTGAAGATATATTTCCTAGATGTGTAAATGTTTGAAATGGTATAGCTATTTTTGTGATGCATTTCCTTCTTTATACCTTATAATGCTTCCTTTTCTCTAAGGCTACTTTGTCATATCTTAGTATAACCATGCCAGTTTCCTTTTGGCTAGTGTTTTCATAATATATCTTTGTCAATGGACATTTAGGTTGCTTCCATGTCTTGGCTATTGTAAGCAGTGCTGCAATGAACACTGAGGGGCATGTATCTTTTCTGATGATGTTTTAAGTCACCTTAACTTGGAGAGCCGATTTACAAGGAAAAATTAGTGAGTGGTCAATGATGTGGTTAGAAGAGGTGACAGGAGGTCCTAAAAATCTTAGTAAAATTAAAAGCATAAATTAAACAAACATGATCCCACACAAATAGAATATGCAATAAATAAATTAAAAATGGGGGAAAAGGTAAGTCTTCCTTACAGAAAAATCTCAGACTATCTGTGTAGAAACTCCCCATCTAGGATGTGGAGTTGGATTCTCTGCCCTTGAAAGTGGGCTGAACTTAGTTTCTCATTTCCAGTTCATAGAGTGTGAGAGGTAAAGTAGTAACCTGGGTGGCAAAACCTGGCAGACACAGGATTAGTCGAGTGATCTGGATTATCACTGCCAGTCATAAGTCATGCTACTATCATGTCCCCCAATATGGTGTGATAAGAAGGGATTGTCACATCTGTTGTATTCTTGCCTCAAACTTGCAACCCCAAACGAATCATGAGAAAATATCAGACAATCCAAAGTGGGAAAATCCTACAAAATATGTGCCCAGTGCTCTTCAAAATCATTCAGGTCTTGAAAACAAGGGAAGTTGGGGAAGCTGTCACAGATTGGAGAAGACTAAAGAGACACGATAATTAAATGCAGTGTGATATCTTGGATATGAAGTCCAAAAAAAAATAATAAAACCAAAATTATGCAAAGTTCATAAAGTATATGAACTAGTAAGAAGGTCTACACAAGCACTTGCCACAAGAAATAGCACTTGCTCTGAGGGTCTACACTCTATGATATAAACGAAGAACAACTAAAAAAAAAATTTGCTGGAGTATGAGCAGTGAAATAAAAATTTAAATTAGAAGTACATGGACAAAATGTTGATTTAACAGGAATGAAAAAATATAAAAAATGAAGTCTAGTATTAAATCTTTTCTTCAAATATTTCTCATTGAAAGCCTTCATGAACCTAAGAAGTATCAACTACCCTGGCTGGAGATGTTCAGAGCAAGTGTACTCAGGCTAATGAGAAACCAGCCTACACAGTGGCCAATTCACCTTCTGATGTATTTCAAAATAGTGCAAAGAATTAGGAAACAGTCATCTTAGCCATAGAATATGAGCTATCATGGACTTGGTGGTGTGGATGGAGTAGGGTAGTGTGTTGAGGAGATGGATCCTCCAGACTCCCTAAATGAAGCACTGCAGTCAGCAATCAAGTGTGTCAAGGGTCCCAGCCTGAGCTGAACCAAGAATCAGACATGAAGAGAAGGTCTGAGTGATTTGTGGGCTAGACACATTTGAATCACAGAAAGGCATAGGGATATAGATAAAAATAAAAAGTTATTGTTTTCAGTTTAAACTGCTCAGTTTAGACTCTTGTTTCTTAAATTAAATTGCTATACTGCTACTGCTAAGTCACTACAGTCATGTCCTACTCTCTGCGACCCCATAGATAGAAGCCCACCAGGCTCCCCCATCCCTGGGACTCTCCAGGCAAGAACACTGGAGTGGGTTGCCATTTCCTTCTCCAATGCATGAAAGTGAAAAGTGAAAGGGAAGCCACTCAGTCATGTCCGACTCTTAGTGACCCCATGGACTGCAGCCTACCAGGCTCCTCCATCCTTGGGATTTTCCAGGCAAGAGTACTGGAGTGGGGTGCCATTGCCTTCTCCGAAATTGCTATACTAGACATTGAGAATAGAAAATTTCCACCATACAAATAGTTTTGTTAGACAGCACTAGTCTAAGATGTGGTAGATATTGTTCAGTCGCTCACTTGTGTCCAATTCTTTGGGAGCCCATGGGCTGCAGCAGCCAGGCTTTCCTGTTCTTCACCATCTCTGGGAGTTTGCTCAAATTTATGTCCATTGAGTCAGTGATTCCATCCAACCATCTCACCCTCTGTCATCTCCTTCTCCTCTTGCCTTCAATCTTTCCCAGCATCAGGGTCTTTTCCAAAAAGCGGGCTCTTCGCATCAGGTAGCCAAAGTACTGCAGCTTCAGTTTCAGTATCAGTCCTTCCAATGCATATGCAGGACTGATTTCCTTTAGAATTGACTTGTTTGATATCCTCGCAGTCCTAGGGACTCTCAAGAGTCTTCTCCAACACCACAGTTCAAAAGGCATCAATTCTTTGGCATTTAGCCTTTTTTATTGTCCAACTCTCATATCCATAGATCAGTTCTGTTCAGTCACTCAGTTGTGTCTGACTCTGTGACTCCATGGGCTGCAGCAGTCAGGCTTCCATGCCCATCACCAATGCCTGGAGCTTGCTCAAACTCATATCCATCGAGTTAGTGATGGCATCCAACAGTCTCATCCTCTGTTGTCCCCTTCTCCTCCCACCTTCAATCCTTCCCAGCATCAGGGTCTTTTCCAATGAGTCAGTTCTTCACATCAGGTGGCCAAAATATTGGAGTTTTAGCTTCAGCATCAGTCCTTCCAATGAATACTCAAGACTGATTTCCTTTAGGATGGACTGGTTTGATCTCCTTGCAGTCCAAAGAACTCTCAAGAGTCTTCTCCAACACCACAGTTCAAAAGCATCACTTCTTCAGTGCTCAGCTTTCTTATTAGTCCAAATCTCACATCTATACATGACTACTGGAAAAACCATAGTTTTGACTAGATGGACGTTTGTTGGCAAAGTAATATCTCTGCTTTTTAATATGCTGTCTAGGTTGGTCATAGCTTTTCTTCCAAGGAGCAAGCATCTTTTAATTTCATGTCTGCAGCTACCATCTGCAGTGATTTTGGAGCCCAAGAAAACAAAGTCTGTCACTGTTTCCATTGTTTCCCCATCTATTTGCCATGAAAAATTGAGGCCAGATAACATGATCTTGGTTTTTTGAACGTTGAATTTTAAGTCAACTTTTTGATTCTCCTCTTTCACTTTCATCAAGAGGTTCTTCAGTTCCTCTTCACTTTCTGTCATAAGGGTGGTGTCATCTGTGTATCTGAGGTTATTGATATTTCTCCCAGCAATCTTGATTCCAGCTTGTGCTTCATCCACTCTGGCATTTCACATGATGCACTCTGCATAAAAATTAAGTAAGCAGGGTGACAATATACAGCCTTGACATACTCCTTTCCCAGTTCGGAACCAGTCTGTTTTCCATGTCCAGTTCTAACTGTTGCTTCTTGACCTGCATACAGATTTCTATGGAGGCAGGTAAGGTGGCAAGAGGCATCTTGGCAAGATGGCAGAGTAGAAGACATGTACTCATCTTCTCCTGTGACAACTCCAAAATTACAACTTGCTGCTGAACAACCATCAACAGGAGAATGTTGGATACCACGCAAAAAAGATACTCCACGTCCAAGGGCAAAGGAGAAGCCCCAGGGAGATGGTAGGAGGGGGTGAAATCATGTTTAGAATCAAACCCCATACCTGCCAGAGAGGCTCAGAGAGCTCAAACAAAACCTTGTGTGCACCAGGACCCAAAGACCCCACGGAGACTGAGTCAGACCCATGTCTGAGTCTCCTGTAGAGGTATGGGCCAGCAGTTGCCTGCTGCAGGGGCAGGGGCTCTGGGTACAGCTACCTGGGTCACGCAGGTTGTGGCATAAGCCCTCTTGGAGGAAATCACCATTAAACCCACCATAAAGCCATGGAGCAGACGACCCACAAAATGCAGAACAATTATATCAAAGAAATTCTTGCACTGTTAAGAAAGTTCTAGGGCCAACAATAGGTTTCTCAACCTGGGAATCTGGTAAAGGGACTGAGCGCCGCCAGAAACTTTAATTTTGGAGGCCAGTGGGATTTGATTACAGAGCTTACATATGCCTGGGGAAACAGACTCTTGGAATGCACAAACAAAACCTTTTGTGCACCAGAACCCAGGAGAAAGGAACAGTGACCCCAGAAGAGACTTGCTTGTTAGTGTCCAGCAATCTCCAGTGGAGGCATGGGTTGGTGGTGGCCTGCTGCAGGGTCAGGGGCACTGAGCATGACAGTGTGTGCATGGGGCCTTTTGAAGGAGGTCACCATTATCTTCATTATCTCCACCACAATTTGGTCTCAGGTCAAAGAACAGGGAGGGGACATAGCCCTGCTCATCAACAGAAAATTGAATTAAAAGTTTACTGAGCATGGCCCCGCCCACCAGAACAAGACCCAGTTTCCCTCACAGTCAGTCTGCCCCATCAGGAAGCTTCCATAAGCCTATTATCCTTATCCATTAAAGGGTGGACAGAATCAAAATCACAAACACAGAAAACTAATCAAAGTGATCACATGGACCACAGATTTGTCTAACTCAATGAAACTATGAGCCATGCCATATAGGCCACCCAAGACTGACAGGTCATAGTGGACAGTTCTGACAAAATGTGGTTCACTGGAGAAGAGAATGGCAAACCATTTCAGTATTCTTGCCTTGAGAACCCCATGAACACTATGAAAAGCAAAAAGATATGACACTGAAAGATAAACTTCCCAGGTCAGTAGGTGTCCAAAATGCCACTGGAGATCAGTGGAGAAATAACTCCAGAAAGAATGAAGAGACGGAGCCAAGGTGAAAACAACACCCAGTTGTGGATGTGATTGATGGAAATAAAGTCTGATGCTGTAAAGAGCAATATTGCATAGGAACCTGGAATGTCAGGTCCATGAATCAAAGTAAATTGGAAGTGGTCAAACAGGAGATGTTTTAGGAATCGGTGAACTAAAATGGACTGGAATGGGCAAATTTAATTCAGATGATCATTATATCTACTACTATGGGCAAGAATCCCTTAGAAGAAATGGAGTAGCCCTCATAGTTAACAGAAGAGTCTGAAATGCAGTACTTGGATGCAATCTCAAAAGTGACAGAATGATATATGTTCATTTCCAAGGCACACCATTCAATATCACATCCATACATGCCTATTGAAAAACCATAGCTTTGACTATATGGATCTTTGCAGGCAAAGTAATGTCTCTTCTTTTTAATACACTGTCTAGGTTTGTCATTGCTTTTCTTCCAAGGATAAAGTGTTTTTTAATTTCATGGCTGCAGTCACCATCCACAGTCATTTTGGAGACCAAGAACATAAAGTCTGTCACTATTTCCATTGTTTCCCCATCTCTTTGCCATGAAGTGGTTGGACCAGATGCATGATCTTTGTTTTTTGAATGTTGAGTTTTTAACCAGCTTTTTCACTCTCCTCTTTCACCGTCATCAAGAGGCTCTTTAGTTCCTCTTTCTGCCATAAGAGTGGTGTCATCTGCATATTTGAGGTGATTGATGTTTCTCCTGGCAATCTTGATTTCAGTTTGTGAGTTATCCAGCTGGCATTTCGCATGATGTACTCTGCATATAAGTTAAATAAGCAGGGTGACAATATACAGCCTTGACGTACTCCTTTCCCAGATTGGAACCAGTCCATTGTTCCATGTAAGGTCCTAACTGTTGCTTCCTGACCTGCATACATGTTTCTCAGGAGGCAGGTAAGGTGGTCTGGTATTCCTATCTCTTTAAGAATTTTCCACAGGTTGTTGTGATCTACACAGTCAAAGGGTTTAGTGTAGTCAATGAAGCAGAAGTAGAGGTTTTTCTGGAATTTTCAAGCTTTTTCCATGATCCAACAGATGTTGGCAATTTTACTTCTGATTCCTCTGCCTCTTCTAGATCCAGCTTGTATATCTGAAAGTTCTTGTTTCATATACTGTTGAAGCCTAGCTTGAAGCATTTTGAGTATTCCTTTGCTAACATGTGAAATGAGTGCAACTAACGGTGGTTTGCGCATTCTTTGGCATCGCCCTTCTTTGGGAGTGGGATGAAAACTGAACTTTTCTAGTCCTGTGGTCCAAATTTTCCAATCCAGATTTTTATTTATAATAAAAATAATAATCCAGATAATTATGTCCAATAATCCAGATTTTAGTCCTGTGGTGCTGGATTTTTCAAATTTGCTGGTATACTGAATCACACTTTAACAGATGTGGTTAGCATAGCTGAAAACTCAATACTCCTTAAGATACATAAGAAAAATGAAAGTAAAAGTGAGGAGAAAGACATGGATTTCCATTTGGAATTAGCGCTTTGAGGGCTTCAGAGCATACTGTACATTTTGGGGCATGTGGAACCAGTTCATATCAATAATCACTACTGTAATGGCCAATGTTACTCTGTGTCCTAAGACATGAAAGACAGGGCTGAGAAATTGCACACAGGTTTTCAAAAGGTGAAAGCTGGATGAACTCATTGATAACTTCATGGAAGAATCACAAAGGTGCGGTTAGAAAAAAATTCCCTAAGATTGTGAGGAATCTGAAGGTAATCCAATAAGAGGTAACGGCAAAGTGAATTAGAATGACCCAGAGACCATTTTGCACCCTGTTACTGAAATTATCTAGGATAGCAGTGGCTTCTTAAATTCACGTAAATGGAATCATTATCTAAATGGAAATCACCTTGAAAAGAATTAGACCTCAGAGAGAAAACACCACTGAACTTTAGAATTAGATTTGAAAGGAAAAGAGCTGGGATATATAAACATCTTGAAAATCAACCATAAGAAGGAGCTGACTATGTGGGCAGATTTGGAAGATTAGATAATTGGTTAATAGAAGAATGGAGTTTAGAAATGGCCCAACTGTGTGATCATATTGGACAGTCTGAGCACTTTCTCTCCTGTTTCCTGTACCTTTAAAGAAAGAGTAACATCATCTGACTGAAAGATGATATTTTATTATACAGTGGTTGGTTGGCTACTAAATGCTTGTAGCTATAGTGGGAATTGATGTTACTTTATACATTCTGTTAGCATTTTATTAAATTGGCAATGTTTATTCTAATATCATTAAAGTTGTAAATCAGACTTCTTCAGAGGAAATATAGGAAGGTCACCTGATAATATAGAGTTTTCAATAGCAGCAGATTGAACACCTCCTTACATTCATATAAATGTGTTCAAAAATACCATTTAAAATTAATTCTAGGTGATTTCTCCCCACAATTGTCTTACGCAAGAAGATTTCTTTGTCTAAGGTGACAACTTGTCATTTATTTCCAGGGAATTTTTAGGCTTGGCAAGAAGGTTAACAAAAGGGGATCTGTGACTATGATTGTGGGACAGCCCCAGGGGAATATTCCCCCTCTTCTGTGAAGCAGGGGAGGGGGAATTTCATCTGAAAAGAGGCCTGACTGCAAACAGTAAGCAAGCAAGGAAGAAATAATCATACCACTTGTTGTTGTTGTTCAGTCACCCAGTCGTGTGCAACTCTTTGCTACCCCATGGATGACAGCTTGCCAGTCCTCCCTGTCCCTCACCATCTCCAGGAGTTTGCCCAAGTTCATGTTCACTGCATCAGTGATACTGGTATCAGTAATATATTATGTGCCAAAAAATTAAAGCTGGCTAAATAATTTTCTTTTTGGAATTTATCTTCTACATGAATTTATTTTAGAAGAAATCTTGTGTTTTTGTTAATTGCTGTGGGGTTGTCAGCAGAAATTTCTTGCTGCTTTGCTCAGTTCATTGTTGGGACTTGTGGTTTCAGTAACCTCAAAATTGAAACTGGTGTGTGGTTATCTTACCGATGTAACAGTGTGATTTCTTGTGGGATAGTAAAATGACTTTCTTCTCCAACATTTTTGCTTTATTTCATTTTGTGAATGATTCTAAAGTTCTTCAAACTAGTACAATTACTTGCAGTATGTTTGGTATTCCATTTGAATCTTTTGACTATATATTGCTTTTTGTAGGGTAGTGTGTATTCTCTTTAGTACCTATGTATGGCTATAGACCATAAATGGTACATTTACAGAGCAACATATTGCTCCAAGAGTATTTGTAGAGAAGAATAAATATTAAAAATAAATGACTTAGACATTAACTCAGGAAACAAGTAAAAGAACCATAAAATAAATTGAAAAGTGAAGAAGAAAGGAAATCAGTATAAAGATTGTATCTTTAAAATAGAAATTAAAAAAATAAAATAGAAATTAAAGCATAATAGAAACTACCAAATGAGACTCAGGCATCTTTTTTTTTTTTAATAATAATATGAAAATAAACTCAGGAAGGAATGACAAGCAAGATAAGACACAAATGAAGAACATTGGGATTTAATAAGTGGATGTTATTGGATACAACTAAGAGTGAAAGTAAGAGAAAACTATGTATAACTTCATTTCAGGTCACTTGAAGTCAGAATGAGATGGAAATTTTTGTTGAAAATTATAAATGATTCAAATAGGACCCAAGAGAAAGAGACCCTATAAGTGTACTAGTTACCATAAGCATTGAAACTGATGGCAAAACTAATTCATAGAGCTTCAGGCTCTTAATAATGATCAGTTTTAAGATACATAAAGTAATGGAAAACAAAAATTTAAGTCATTTCATGAGGTTAGAATATCAAAACACAAAAACCTAGCAAATTAACAAGAAGACTTGAAGATAAACAAAGCAAACAAAAAACCAAAGCAAACCAATAAATGAAACATCCAATAGCTATTATCCAATTTCACTCAGGAGTTTAAGTAAATTTAGATACTACGTGTAGAGTTTTTACTAGGAATATAAGAATAACACAAGAAAATCCATTAATGTGATTGTCTATATCATCTCACTATGTCTGATGAATCCCTCAATAAAATTAAACATATATTGATGAAAAAAAAAATCTTACCAATTTTGCATAAAAAGGGGCTTCCTTTACATGGTTTAGTTTCACTATAACCAACATGCAGCAAATATACTTAGAAACAAAAATTTATGAGATTTAAACATTCATTTTATTTATTATTTATTATTTTTTGATGCTACTGTGAATGCATGAAATGTTTCCCCATTAGAGCATTAATTTTTCCTTTTTAGTTTTCAGTGTACCTGTCTTGAATTTCTTTTATTAAAATTTGTTCCTCTGTATTTTATTCTGTTGAGCCTTTTGTAAATGAAATTGCTTTCCTAACTTCATTTTTGGATTCTTGATTGCTAGCATATAGAAATATAATTGATTTTTGGTATATTTATATTTTGTCCTACTAGGATCTTATTATACAGTTTCAAATTTTTGATTACTTAAAAAAATTCTCTTTAATGATATTCTCTATTTGTTGCATCATTTTTGTCATACTCTCCTTAATTCTTAAATATGGTCTTTAAACTTATTTATTTAAACTTAAACTTATCTGATGCTCATTGTTTTATAGCTTTGAAGTTTTTCTACTATGTCTAACACTAGAGCAGCATGAACAGAGAAGGCAATGGCACCCCAGTCCAGTACTCTTGCTTGGAAAATCCCATGGACGGAGGACCCTGGTGGGCTGCAGTCCATGGGGTCGCTAAGAGTCGGACACGACTGAGTGACTTCACTTTCACTTTTCACTTTTATGCATTGGAGAAGGAAATGGCAACCCACTCCAGTGTTCTTGCCTGGAGAATCCCAGGGATGAGGGAGCCTGGTGGGCTGCTGTCTATGGGGTCACACAGAGTCAGACACGACTAAAGCGACTTAGCAGTAGCAGTAGCAGAGCAGCATGAAAGACAATTTCTATTGATTTCTTTCTTTCCCCTGTGTATAGTCACACTTTCCTCTTCTTTTCATGCTGCCTTTTTTTGTTGTTGAAAAATGGATACTATATTAATAGATGGTATGTGGGTTCTGATGGCCCCATGTTACTCTTTGTTCCTGTCACTCTTTGTTTGTCATATGTTTGTTTAATGACTTGCCTGGGTGGGCTAATCTGTAGTCTAACTCTCCCACAGTATTTAGTCACAGGTGTCTCTGCTAACTTTTTTTCTTTCTTTCCTCCTTCCTTCCTGTCTTTTTTGTTTCTTCTCACAGCATGTGTACAAACCTCATCTTCATCTAGGGACCAGCAGAATGTTGAAGTTGGTTGTTTCTGGTCTTTTTGACCATCATTCAGTGTTTCATACATGTGCATCCTTCCAGACTGCTAGGGATATGTGGCAGATTAGTCATATCATACTCATAGGTATCTTTTTAAATTTTCTGGCTAGCCTGAAGATTTGTTGCTCCATCCAGTGTTATACCTCCAGGCCAACTGGGAAGTTAAACTTTCACATCTCTTTTCTTTCGAGTTTGCTGGTTTAGTGATGCCCCTGATTTGGGTGATCTCTCTACTTCTCTCTAAATCAAGTTACCACATTCAACAGGGAAACTTCTCATTTTCATGGACTTCCCTGCCCTAGTAGAACTGCCCTGTGCTTACTCCAAGTTCAAGAGTTTTTCTCAACACTTTTCAATTTGTTGTACACCTTTGCTCCATTTCCAGAGACTCAATTTAAAATATAGACCAGTTTTATCTTTTTTTTTGTGGGGGGGCGGGGAAGAGAGTTAGCCAAGATCCTCACTGCACCATTCTGGAAGTTCCCCATGCTAGAGAAGTTAGGGTTGCAGCACCTCTTAGTCTTCATGCTATTAGGATGCTTTCTGAATATTCCCATGTATTTAAGGGTTTAGTGTCAGGAACAGAAGCAAAAAACTTCATCAGAAGCCTGGCTGAATGTTTAAAAGAGCTTTAACTCTACTACAGAAATGAACAAAGCATTGTAAATCAACTACACTTCAATTAAAGAAAAAGAGCTTTGGAGGTCTCCTGAGTGGTGGTGGGTGTAAATGAGCTTTAGCTCACAGCTGCTTAAGATGGTGAGGGTGACTGAGGAAGTCCTTGTGTTACCCAGATGTAACATAAAAGCCCATCATTCTGAAACTGTTGGCTGTCCAGCACACCTGGTACCTCATAAATGAATACAATGTGCTCTGACACATTCATTATTATTTGAGACTTGCAGATGCTGTAGGCTACTATGAGTGATTAGCAGATGAAAAGCCCTTTGACTATGTTACCTAGATGTAAACCTGTGCAAATTTTACTAGTGTACACTATGGGATTCAGTGCATAATCATGTCCAAGTGTTTTTTGTCCACTGACGGTAAAGCATCTGCCTACAATGTGGGAGACCCAGGTTCAGCGTTCAATCCCTGGGTTGGGAAGATCTCCTGGAGAAGGAAATGGCAACTCCCTCCAGTATTCTTGCCTGGAAAATCCCATGGATGGAGGAACCTGGTAGGCTACAGTCCATGAGGTCGCAAAGAGTCGGACATGACTGATTGAATTCACTTTCACTTTCTTTCAGGAAAAGTTATACTTGAAATATAGAAGAGGATTTTAATGATATTCGAGAAACCGTGTATTGTGAAATACATGTGAATTGTGGCTGTTTCAGTTTCTCAGATGGGACATAGTCCCTGGTACGTATACCAGGTCTTTGCATGGACTGTGGTCTCTTTTCCGGACTAATGCCTCCGTTTCCCCAGAACGCAGGTATGTTGACACTTTCTGGGAATCTTTCCTTGATCTCTCTTTGTCCATTTTTCTTGTCATTTTTCATCATTGCATTGTGTACTTCTACATTCAGTGTTTATGACTATTGTGCTTTATATATTCATTGATATTCACAGTAAACTCCACCAAGACAAGAATTATATTCCTTCTTCCTTTCCCTTCTCTTTCTCAGCTCTTAGTGAAATGCTTGGTATATAGTTAGATAAGATCAGATCAGATCAGTTGCTCAGTCATGTCCGACTCTTTGCGACCCCATGAATTGCAGCACGCCAGGCCTCCCTGTCCATCACCAATTCCCGGAGTTCACTCAGACTCACGTCCATCGAGTCAGTGATGCCATCCAGACATCTCATCCTCTGTCGCCCCCTTCTCCTCTTGCCCCCAATCCCTCCCAGCATCAAAGTCTTTTCCAATGAGTCAACTCTTCGCATGAGGTGGCCAAAGTACTGGAGTTTCAGCTTTAGCATCATTCCCTCCAAAGAAATCCCAGGGCTGATCTCCTTCAGAATGGACTGGTTGGATCTCCTTGCAATCCAAGGGACTCTCAAGAGTCTTCTCCAA
>NW_011494812.1:373328-377190 GCF_000754665.1 Bison bison bison
ACTGTTTCCACTGTTTCCCCATCTATTTCCCATGAAGTGATGAGACCGGATGCCATGATCTTCATTTTCTGAATGTTGAGCTTTAAGCCAACTTTTTCACTCTCCACTTTCACTTTCATCAAGAGGCTTTTGAGTTCGTCTTCACTTTCTGCCAGGTATATAGTTAAGTTCTCAATAAATAATGAGTCAAGCAAATAATTAATAAATTAACATATTCAAGAGACCTGAACATTTTCTATGACACAGATACTTACTAATTTAACCTAAAAATATAATTTGAAAGTGAGGGACAGATTTACATGCCATCTACACTTCTTTCTATGGTACCATTGTTGCAGTGTTGTAGGTCAGAAAGCAACAGTTAGAACTGGACATGGAACAACAGTCTGGTTCCAAACAGGAAAAGGAGTTCATCAAGGCTGTATATTGTCACCTTGTTTATTTAACTTATATGCAAAGTACATCATGAGAAACGCTGGACTGGAGGAAGCACAAGCTGGAATCAAGATTGCCGAGAGAAATCTCAATAACCTCAGATATGCAGATGACACCACCCTTATGGCAGAAAGTGAAGAAGAACTAAAGAGCCTCTTGATGAAAGTGAAAGTGGAGAGTGAAAAAGTTGGCTTAAAGCTCAACATTCAGAAAACTAAAATTATGGCATCTAGTCCCATCACCTCATGGCAAATAGGTGGGGAAATGGTATCAGACTTTGTTTTTTGGGGTTCCAAAATCACTGCCGATGGTGACTGCAGCCATGAAATTAAAAGACACTTACTCCTTAGAAGGAAAGTAATGATGATGAACCTAGACAGGATATGAAAAAGTAGAGACATTTACTTTGCCAACAAAGGTCCGTCTAGTCAAAGCTATGGTTTTTCCAATAGTCATGTATGGATGTGAGAGTTGGACTATAAAGAAAGCTGAGCATTGAAGAATTGATGCTTTTGAACTATGGTGTTGGAGAAGACTCTTGAGAGTCCCTCAGACTGCAAGGAGATCCAAACAGTCCATTCTAAAGGATATCAGTCCTGGGTGTTCATTGGAAGGACTGATGTTGAAGCTGAAACTCCAATACTTTGGCCACCTAATGCAAAGAGCTGACTTGTTTGAAAAGACCCTGATTCTGGGAAAGATTGAAGGTGGGAGGAGAAGGGGATGACAGAAGATGAGATGGTTGGTTGGCATCACTAACTCAATGGACATGAGTTTGGGTAAGTTCCGGGAGTCGATGATGGACAGGGAAGCCTGTCAAGCTGCAGTCCATGGGGTTGCAAAGAGATGGACAAAACTGAGCAACTGAACTGAACTGATTGTTGCAGTGAAAAGGAAAAAAAAAAAGAGGAATGAGTTTTGCTTTTGCTTTCCAGAGAACAAAGAGGATAAAGAGAATAGTGAGCAAACCTGAACACTCCCAATTCTAAATTTTAAAATAAATGACACTGTATGTCTGTAACTAAGTTAGTGTGCTTTTCTGCCTCCTAACTCTGAATGTCTGTCACTAAGTTTGCTTTTCTGCCCCCTAACTCTGCAGGGGCTACAACTCACATTTTTTCTTTTGACTCTATGCTAAATACATCCTGTTTTTGGTGTTTACCCTTACAATAGCCTTCCCCTTTGTAGTTACATATCAAAAAAGTAGGCCTCAGAGCCACTGAACAGCCAGATTCAATTACTGGGGTCCTGATGCCAGTATATGACTGTCTTTGAAACAAGGCAAGAGGAAGAAATCAAGATCCTAGCTCCTTTGTTCCTCAGCACCTACTCCTGACTGAGAGCCCTTGTCTTGTATAAACCCCTGGACTCCTCATGGGGAATCTACTGTGTTCCCCTCTCCACTGGCTGAGAATAAAACCTACCTTTTGATTTTCTGCAAAAATAGAGGAAATCTGTCTCTATATTTTTCATTTGTTTTGATAGGCAGATAAGGCCTATCGAATTTTGATAGATTTTGGCCCTCAACATCATGTTCTTGGCAGGTTCTGTGTCATCCATAGCACCCCCTTGCAACAATCCATGTACCTTGAAACACCGAGTACCTCCATCAGGAGGCTTACTCTAACATGAACCAATCTGAACTGTGCATCTCCATGCCATCCTCCCCAGACTTGTGCTGCCTGCCTTCATGAATGGCCTTGTTTCTCTCTTCTTGGCCACACTTTGACTACTCCTGATGACCTCCAAGATATCTTTGCTATTTCCATTTCTCTCCATTCTCGTTGCTACTACCTTTGTCCAGGTCACTACAATCATCGGCCATCATGGTCTCATCATTCTCTAGTACAATCTCCAGTGAATCTCCTTGGAATTTAGAGAATTTTCCTAAAAGACATTTTAATCACAAAATTCCTATGTTTAAAATCCTTCAGTTGCTTGAAAAATGAGACAGTTCTTCAGTATGACTTAGAGAATCAGGGTTTACTAACATCTCCCATTTTGTCTCTTTTCTCTGATCCTTAAGTTCTAAAGTCCACTTTTCTCCTATAAGTTCCTAGGCATCTTCCACCTGTTTTAGCATTAACTTTCTAATGTTCTTTACTTGTACTCTGGCAATTACTCCTTTCATTATTCTTTAGTCAAAAGAATTAGGATCCTATTCTTTATTTTTTTCAGATAAAGTTGAAAATAAATGTTTCAAATCTACCTGAGCTCTCTGTAGAACTGGGAGGATGCTACTCAAAATATACCCCTGACCTCCTCTGCTTTTCTGTGCAGGTGATGCAACTGATTCTTCAGTTTGTAGCAAGAACAAAGTAGGTGATATTTGCAGCAAGGTGCTAAATCCCTGATCTGCTATTCCTGTAAATACAGTGCCTGTTGCCTGTTTTCAGGCTAGATTGTCTCCCTGGGTAAATATGTCATTCTGTTAACAGAGAAGTTCTTGGATATTGTCATAAAACAAAATGTCTTGTAGCCTGAAAGTCAGTAAAATTAGGGGTAGTAAATAATCTACTTAGTTAAAATATTTTACATTTTCATTTATATTTATAGTTTTTGCAGGCGTCCTCTTATATTAGTATTATTTTGCTTCTGCATATGTTTTGGTCTGCGGATTTTGAACCATTTCATTTGCTTTCATTTTAGAAGGACTTTAAAATTTCTCTTCAGCAGTTGGATCCCTTATTTTCCAATATGATGATGGATTCATTCATCTTTTATTAAAACACATTTTAAAATATTTTAATTACTTTAGACATCTGAGCTAAATGTGCTCTCTGCTACCTTGATTTAATGAAGTTTTCTATAAACATGATTGAAATGATTTTTCTAACTGGCTTTATTTTATATTGTGCTCTTATGATAAATAAAATATAATTTGAAGTACAGTAATCCTTATTTCTCTCCTTTCTTTTCATTTCCCTTCTCAGGTTTTGATGAATTAATATGAAATTTAATTCCTTGAATATTATTACTTTTTCTGAAATAGTAAACAAATGTGTTAAATTTTACAAGTTTATTTTAAACACCTAATTAGACTTAACTATATATTTTAAAAGTAATTTAAAAATAATTTTATTTATGTGTATTTTTTTGGCTGTGCTGGGTCTTTATTGCTGTGTGTGCTTTTCTCTAATTGCAGCAAGTAAGGGCTATTCTGTAGTTGGTGCATAGGCTTCTCATTGCAGTGGTTCCTCTTATTGCAGAGCACTGACTCTAGGGTACTCGGTGTTCAGGATTTGTGGCACATGGGCTCAGTAGTTGTGGTTCCCGGGCTCTGGAGCACATGCTCACTAGTTTTGGCACACAGGCTTGATTCTTCTATGGCATGTGGGGATCTTCCCTGACCAAAAATCTAATCTGTGTCTCTTGCATTGGCAGGTGGACTCTTTACCACTGAGCCACCAAGGAAGCTCTTAAAAAT
>NW_011494812.1:377290-399315 GCF_000754665.1 Bison bison bison
CTTAAAAATCATTCTATATCAATATTCTTGTGTCATTTCTTGAGTTCTTTATTGTTGTTGTTGTCCAGTCTCTAAGTTGTGTCTGACTCTTTGTGATCTTATGGACTGCGGCCTGTCCTTCACCATCTTCTGGAATTTGCTCAAACTCATGCCCATTGTGTTGCTGATGCCATCCAACCATCTCATCCTCTGTCACCCTCTTTTCCTCCTGCTCTCAATCTTTCCCAAAATCAGGGTCTTTTCCAATGAGTTGGCTTTTTTTGCATCAGGTGGCCAAAGTATTGAAGATTCAGCTTCAACATCAGTCCTTCCAATGAATATTCAGGGTTGATTTCCTTTAGGACTGACTGGTTTGATCTTCTTGCTTTCCAAGTAACTCTCTAGAGTCTTCTCCATCACCACAGTTTGAAAGCATCAGCTCTTCAGTGCTCAGCCTTCTTAATGGTTCAACTCTGAGGCAAATTTTTGGTTTTACTTAGTTTCATAAAGGAAGTTCTGTGGCATATTGTCTGGCTTCCTGAGGGTTCAAATATGGCTTAACTTTGCCTTCATGGGGGAATGATAATTTGCCTGAATAAAGTAATTTAGAAGTATCTCATTACCTCAGAGTTCTGAAATATTTCCCCATAGCATCACACATGAGGAGTCTGAAGCCTATGTCATTCTCTTCTTTTTAATTAGCTAGTATGTGTCTAAAACTGAGTTGTTGTTGTTTTTTTTTTTTTTGTCTTTGGAATTCAGGAACAATACCAGGATGAGACTGAATGTGGATCTTTTTCCACAATTATGATCACTATTCAGTAAGCTTTATAGTAAAAGTAGACATTTTAGTTGGGTTTTGTTTTGTTTTCTCCAAATAAATTTCTTGTCTGAACCTAAGTGTCTGGCAAATTTGTTTGGCACCAAGTGGGCACTGATAGTGATAGTGAAGTCGCTCAGTCGTGTCCGACTCTTTGCGAGTGGGCACTAATTAAATGTCAGATGAATGGCCAAACAGAGGAAATATGTTTCAACTGCCTTAAGGCTGCCATAGCTAATGTCAATGCAAGGAACCAAAATAGAGACTCAACTCAATAATTAATTCTCCCATGCACACTACAGTCCCTTAGAGTCACTTCCCTGCCTCCAATAAAGCTCTTCTCTTGTCAACAACTGAAGGGGATACCAGTGCTCCCAGGCCATGCCCACCGTTCATACCGAGAGCCAAGCTTGCCCACCATCAGTAGACATACTCAACTCATTTTGGGTAAGGATGGGTTCCAAGGCCTCTGGATACTCCCCACAGACCCACTCACACAACATGACTGGAAATCCACCTGCCTCCCAGCTCACCATTTCCAGGTTAAACTCAGACATAGACCCTTCAACAGTGACAACTAGTCTGTCCAGGAAAACTGAGCAAAAGGGCATTTTTTATAGATTATCTGGTAACCTGTATTGTCACTACTGCTTCTTTTTCATTGTGGATGATGAATGAGGTTTGCCTGTACACTAACAGCTACACTCAAAATGTCTAGTGTTTTCTGGCAATGATTTTGAGAAAAGCAGACTGAAGGGACGAAGGGGACTGAGATGAGGTGGAACAGGCAGGACAGGTGAGAGGAGTGAGTGTCGACTCCAGGGGGAAAGCAGTTAGTAGAGAAAAACAGGGAAGACCAATAAGAAGGGGGAAAGGTAGCCAAGCGGCATACAGGAGGAGGAGACTACAGAAGGATGAGGAGTGAGAAGACTGCTGAAAAGGCCACTGGGCATCACTGATCACCTTCCATCATTTCTTCTCACAGAGGAAGACACTGAGAACCCAAGTATGGACTTGATTTCTCCAATGCTAAAAGATGCTAAGTATTCCAGCCAAATCACAGACAGTAGGCTTTCTTCAGAAGCCAGGACTGGCTGCAGTAGAGGGGGTCAGGATGGCGTAGGCACACACAGAAGAAAATCAGGAAGTCAGATAATGGGAGAAGTGGAGGGGAAGTGAGAGACCGTGTGGGAGGCCTGTGACTGCCAGACGCTGTAGGGTTTCTCTGGCAGGGAAGTCGGCAGAGGGAGAGGTTTGTGTGTTGGTGTACCAAGGGAAGTCAGATGAGAGGGTGAGAGGGTAGAGAGGGGAACCGTGTCTGAGTTCTGAGGGCAGCTTGCCTGTGCAGTAATCCTTCACTTAACAGAGCTACAATGCTGCCTCTGCTGCCTCTGCTCTTCAAGGGACTTCTCTGCCATGGGGCAAGCACAGTGGGTAAGATGATCCCAAGTGGAAAGACACCCTTGGCTGGGCACTCCAGGGTAGAGAGGTTCTGGGGAGGACCCAGGGGAAGGGAGTAATGCACCTACAGGATGCCCTTGGGGTCTGCACACCAGGTTAGTTCCTAGAAAAGTATTCTTTGTCATAGTCTCGGTTAATCTGCTCTTCAGTTAATCTGCCTGATTTTGGGAAGAGGATGCTAGCTCAGAGGCAGAGGGTATAGGAATACGTGCAACCTGTGTAACTATCTCTCCTCTATGTGTAACCATGCATCCTCTCCTCTATGGAGCCAACTTTTCCCATGCTTTCACTCTCTCTCTCAGGTCTTCAGGTTCCAGGACCCCATCATCTGGCTGCAGAAGAATCCCCCTCCTTCCGCTTGATCCAGATCTCCTCCTTTGCCAACCACAGCTGGACGAAGACCCAGGGCTCAGGCTGGCTGGGCGACCTGCAGACTCATGGCTGGGATAGTGTCTTGGCCAGCATCCGCTTTCTGAGGCCCTGGTCCCAGGGTAACTTCAGCAAGGAGGAACTGAAGAACATCCAGGCACTCTTACAGCTGTACTTCCACAGTTTCCCACGGGAAGTGCAGGCCTATGCCAGTCAGTTTCAGTTTGAATGTGAGTTCTTTATTCCAAGAGAATATTCGCCAGAAGGCTCTGACCATCTTTCAAAGGATAGATGGAATGTGGACGCTGATGTTGTTCCTTGTCTCCTTTTGGGCACTGTCCCTCCTCTGCTGCACCCTTCACCACCACTCCCACTCTATTCTCCCACCCAATACACATAGCTCTCACACCTCTAAACATACCATCAGGTTCTAGACCTTGAATAACTGTCTGTTCTTGATCTTCTGCCCAGCACCCTGGCCTCAGAGTCAGCCTTTCCCAACCAAGATTCTGCCCTCCTTTCTTCCATGTTTACAAGGTTCTGCTTGTACCTAACCACTCCCCAGTCTGCTCTTCCGGTTAATGTCCTTTATTTCTCTAACAGACTTCCGTCTAGCCCTTCCCCTTAATTATTTCAAAATACCTTTATTATCTCAAAATTTTCTTCCCACAAACTTCCCTTTTCCTGTCCCACCTCTGGCCTTCCATGTGATCCCCCAGCAAGTTTTCCTTCCTTTAAATCTCTAGGTTGTTTACTTTCCTTCCCTGTAATTCTTTTCATATTGATTCTCTCTTCCTTATCTACCCGCAGACCCCTTTGAGCTCCAGGTATCATTTGGATGTTTAATTCATACTGGGAAGGCTTTGGAAACCTTCTTAAATGGAGCATATCAAGGATTAGATTTCCTGAGTTTCCAAGAAAATTCCTGGAAGCCATCTCCAGAAGCAGGAAGTCGAGCTGAGAATGTCTGTAAGGTGCTCAACCACTACCGAGTTATTAAAGAAATTGTGCAGAGGCTTCTCAGTGACACCTGTCCTCGGTTTCTGGCAGGAGTCCTTGAAGCAGGGAAGGCAGAACTGGAAAAACAAGGTGAGCCCAACTCTTTTTCCCCTCCTATTTCTGGTGTATCAACACCTGTATTTGAGTTTTCTACTCTTTATCAACCTTTTGAAACACATAATAAGAAGCTAGAGGGTGAGATGTTTGGATTTAGAACTGTTTCCTAGAAAAGAGGAAGAAGTGATTACTCAAACTACTTAAGGAACCCTAAGTCACTAAACTGTAGTCTAGGGTGCCCTCCTAAATTCTGTTTATCCTCCTCTTTACTCTCTAGTGAAGCCAGAGGCTTGGGTGTTCAAAGGCCCCAGTCCTGGGCCTGGCCGTCTGTTGTTGGTGTGCCATGTCTCTGGCTTTCATCCAAAGCCCATATGGGTGATGTGGATGAGGGGTAAGCAGAAGCACCCAGGGACTCGACGAGGTGATGTCTTGCCCAATGCTGATGGGACCTGGTATCTCCGAGTAACCCTGGATGTGGCAGCTGGGGAGGCGGCTGGCCTGAGTTGCCAAGTGAAGCACAGCAGCCTAGGAGGCCAGGACATCATCATCCACTGGGGTGAGAGAGAACTGGGGTCTGCTGGGAGGTGATAGTCTTTTCATAGTAAAAACAGCTAATGAGTGAGGAACTTAGAAAAAATGGCCAGAAATGCTATGCACAAGAGGTTACAGGTGGGGGAATCCATGGAAAGAAAGGTGGAGCATGACACCAGTTAAATTTTAAGAAAATGCAAGAAGAGGATTAGAAGTACTAGAGAGAAAAAAAAGAAGGAGCTGGTGATTTGATGAAAGAGAGAAAAAGTGGACAGACCAGAGACACAGACTCAGGATGAATTGAAATGAGGACTCTAGAAAAGACAGATTAAAACTCTGGGGAGGTCCCACCACTGTGAAATGAGAAGCATTAACTATGGTAGAAAAGAGAGCACTTTATAGATTGATTTTCTTATTTTATCCCCACTTAGGTGGATACTCCGTATTCTGGATATTGATCTGCTTAATTGTAATAGTTACCTTGGTCATGTTGGTTATAGTTGATTCATTGTTTAAAAAGCAGAGGTGAGTCTTGTTTTGTCTCTTCAGCTTCTTATCAGTTTATTCTTTTTTTCTCCCTTTCTCCTTTCTCTGATTTCCCTTATTTGACCGAGATCTTCTTTTCCTCCCACAGCTCAAATCAGGATGTCTTCTCTATCTCCCACCCTGCCTTTCCCATAGGAGCCAAAACCCAAGACCCCAGGAATTCAGGACATCAGCTCTGCTTGGCACAGGAATCATGGATCAAAAACAAACTCTTAAAGAAATGGAAAGCTAGACTAAATCAACTCTAGTGTCATTAGTTTTACCTTCCACATAAAATTATTTTCCACTTCTGTTTAAACATGATTCATAGCTCTAAACAAAGCTTGATTTTGCTAAAGTGATTTGTTCTGTCAGAGACCAGGCCTGCACCCTTTTGAAAATCTGTTTTTTTCCCTCCCATCTTCCAGAATATCTTTTCTACTTCAGCCACATGTTCATCACTATTGATCCTTAAAATTTTAATTCAGATGCCTCTTTCTTAAGAACTTACTTGGATTGTCCAGGGGAAAGCTCTTCTTTATATCCCAAATTGGACTGTTCTTCCTAAATACACTCATCTCTTCCTACTCCAAACAGTCATTTTAAATTTTTTGTGTTTTTCTCTCATTTGCTTGAAAGCAAGATTTACGTGTTTGTATTTGTGTCCATCATCGAAAACCTCACCTGGTTCTTGGCAGATTGTGGGCAGGTAACTTGTGCAGTTGTTGCCATCTCAAAATCCTGTTCATTTTTGAAGGAGATATTGCATTTTCATTTTATACTGGCCTCACAAATTATGTAGCTGGTTTGTCCTGAAAGAGATCTTTCTCAATAAATACTGACTGAAATAAATGTATTGTCAAATAAATTGTCTTAATCCCTTTCCTTTTTGTCATCTCTGCATCATTTGGCTATGTTCTTATTAAAACTCTTTGTCTGTCTCCCACCAAAGGTGAAGGAGGCAGCTAAGTATTTCAGACTTCATCGCTGTCATGGTGTTCATGCATCTTCAGAGATATTTAAATAAAATAATAACACATGAGATTTTCTCTTGTCAAAGAGAGGGTAGGGTTGGACTGACATTCCTACTTCTCTGAGATTGTGTATTACTATATATGTCTTTGTGGATACACATATTCAGGGGATACATTCATATTTTGGAAAGTTAGGAACAGAACATGGAGACTGAGGATTATTTTTATGGACAAAGCCAAGCAAGGAAGGGATACATTGATCAGATGCCAGCCAAGTTACATTTATTTTCTTTAGCATTTTGACTTATTATTATTATTACATATACTTTATTGTCCCCTTAATTTTTAATATGGATATTAAAATTATCTAATTGCTTTAATTGAGATTCATTCGATGAGTCTGTTGGAGATCAGAAAGCTAGTAAGGTATAGTGTTCATACTGATGTTCATTTGACGTCTTCCCTCGGATGGAGTAATTGAGCAGATTGTATAGATTTTTTAGTGGGATCTTAATACTCTATATGGGGCATTCCCAAGTGTCCCATGATCACTTATCCAAGCTGTACTCTTACACATGAACAACTGAAGTCAGTCCTTTCCCTATTGAGAGTTCATCACCTTCTGAATGCAGAAGATATACAAACAGCCTATCTAGAGGCAGCCACCAGATTTCAGAGAGGAAGGCAGAATTTTAAAGGGCTTTTGGGGCAATAAATAATGAGGTTCCATCACATGGTAGAAGGTCCTTCTCTATCAAAATGAAGATGTGCAAGTAGGAGACTTTCAGTGTCTAACTCAGGTGTGTGATTTAAGTATAGTTCTGATATCTCCTGTTTGAATATAATTTTTCCCCACTACCCTAATTTTTTGGTGACCATAGTTCTTGAACTTCTTATATGGATCAGGCTAACTTCTCTGGTCCCACATCTAATCTACCCTACTGGATATTATGCTTCTTTGACACTAGACTTCTTTCTCTCTTTTATTAACACCAAAATTCTTTTGACTTAAGGCAATATTATGCATATTTTCCCCTCCATCTGGACCATTCTTCACTCAGATCTTACATGGATTTTTTGGGGGACACCATTCAGCTCTAAGCTCAAGTGTTATAGAGAGGTCTTTCCTTAAAAGTTTAGCTAAAGTAGCACATACCACCTCAGTCATATCCTGCTCCAATACTGAATTAGTAAAAACTATCTCATTTATTTTTATGTATTTACTATCATTTTCATCTGAAATTTAAGCACTGTGACATCATAAATTTTATCTGTGTTAATGAAATTTATATGCTAGTGCTTAGATTGGGTACAAATAGCCTGATATAAAGGGGATGATTAAAAATATTTTTGTTGAATCAACAAATGATATAAGCTTTGACTAGCTAGAAGAGATCTTAAAGTCAGCAGTCTCTATCTTATTAGCCATAGATTTTCAGGTACTAATATGTTTCTGAAGTGCAATTCTGGTGTCACTGAAAGATGTAAGTAAATCGTTTTTTTGTTTTTTTTTTTTTGTGAATCATTGATATTGTGCAAAGATGGTAAAATGGCCATTGTCAGCTCTCTCTTTTCTTCAAGTTATTGTCTTTATAATGAGTCAAGATCTCAAGCCACAGATAAGACCTTATGAATGAGGGAGGAGATCTTGGAAAATCTTCAGTCCTTCATACTGTGAGTGACAGGTCCAGTTTACCATAATGTGCTACTCTAGATTTCTCTGCTATTGCATTTTAACGAATCCCATGGGAAATAGATGGAGAAACAGTGGAAACAGTGTCAGACTTTATTTTTTGGGGCTCCAAAATCACTGCAGATGGTGACTGCAGCCATGAAATTAAAAGACGCCTACTCCTCGGAAGGAAAGTTATTACCAACCTAGATAGCATATTGAAAAGCAGAGATATTACTTTGCCAACAAAAGTCTGTCTAGTCAAGGCTATAGTTTTTCCAGTAGTCATGTATGGATGTGAGAGTTGGGCTGTGAAGAAAGCTGAGTGTCAAAGAATTGATGCTTTTGAACTGTGGTGTTGTAGAAGACTCTTGAGAGTCCCTTGGACTGCAAGGCGATCCAACCAGTTCATTCTAAAGGAGATCAGCCCTGGGATTTCTTTGAAAGGAATGATGCTAAAGCTAAAACTCCAGTACTTTGGCCACCTCATGCAAAGAGTTGACTCATTGGAAAAGACTCTGATGCTGGGAAGGATTGGGGGCAGGAGGAAAAGGGGACGACAGAGGATGAGATGGCTGGATGGCATCACCGACTCGATGGACATGAATTTGAGTGAACTCCGGGAGTTCGTGATGGACAGGGAGGCCTGGTGTGCTGCAATTCATGGGGTTGCAAAGAGGCAGACACGGCTGAGTGACTGAACTGAACTGAGGGAATCTCTTAGGAAAGGATGAATGTTATATTTAGTGATTTTCAGGAAACTCTGGGTTCTTGAACACAATACCTTAATGCATTCTAATTCTACTTTCAACAAAGTACTATAGTTGAGAAGTGAGCATAAATTTGGGTAAGGCACAAGATATACCTCCAGAAGAAGATGGATCTAGGATGCCTGCATATATACACCCATCAATAAAACTGGCATAGATGGGTTCAAAAAGAGCCCTGAGAGGTGAACATATGATCACATTGCCAGAAATACCAGCTTAACAGGATTTGGGAAAGTTTAAAATATTGGTTCATGAGATTGCCAGAAAAGCTCTGTGTCATCACTGTAGTATAAACTTTTGGGCTGGGTAATTTAATCTGAGCTCCTGGGTGAGGATCTAGTATTTAAAAGCAAAATGTGTCACTTAATCACTCAGAGATGTCATCTAGTTCTTTCTGTTACCATATCATTCTAGATGGAACCCTGGAAGATGGGACTTAATATTCTAGACTCTGGGGTGGGTTTTTCCACAATTAAGGATAATACTTTCCATTCCTGCAAGCTAGAAGACCAAAAAGGTAACCTGTTTTGCTAACAGTGCAAACCTGGACCTTACTGTATTCTGTTGTGTACACAAATGAAGTAGAAGCAATAGGAGATGGGTTTGGAAAAAGAGATGGAGGCATTGTTCTTGGTTGTTGGTAAATTTCTCTAGGAATAACATTAATTGTTGGAGGCAGGCAGCAGTAGGACTGAATGAATCAGAATATGCTGGGGTCCAAAGTCAGAAAAACACTGTGACCATATGCCCTTGACAAATCATGGGCTTGGAGAATGTTTATCTGAAATCTTCTGCCTAATGAATGAAGTAACCTGAGGATGGGAAAGATTTGAGTAAGTGTAGCAACATAAACTGAAACAGGGATTCAAGCCTTCAGTTTTATCACATGCAGATGAAAAAAGATATTCACACAGCGCCTGCTTGGGAGCCTGTGCTCAAGGGGAGAGATATTGTTAAAAGTCTCTTCATGCAACCCACAGACAGTATCTACTATAGATCTTAGGGACATGGGATTTACTTTTAGGGAATTAAACCTAGCTTACAAATTTTCTTCACCAATCATTTCTCTTTTCTTATTTTCTTTTGTAGTTTCATCATTTTACTAATTTTCCAAGATCACAAGTTTATTCTCTTTGGTTCATCATTCTTCCTGGACAGTCAGTCTCCAAAGCCTACTTTATAAGTTCACCTATGTCCTATTCCCTTTTCCATAATCCTGAGCTAGGTGTAAACTCCACTGCCAAAAATGTAATACAAGTTAATCATCCCATTACCTATAATGGGATGACCACAACTTGAGCATTAACTCAATTACTACAGTCAATGAGAAAAGTACCCGTTTTATGGTCAAAGTTGACTGGATGATAGAATACACTTAAGTGGAACCTGTAGTAGGTTAAACACTTTTCTACACACTTTATACATATTAACTCATGAAGTTCTCAGAACAATCCTGAGCTAGGTACTATTATTGCCATTTTATATATGAGGATACATGAGTGACAGTGAAAGTTGCTCCATCATGTCTGACTCTTTGTGACCCCATGGACTATACAGTCCATGGAACTCTCCAGGCCAGAATACTGGTGTGGGTAGCCTTTCCCTTCTCCAGGGGATCATCCCAACCAAGGGATCAAACCCAGGTCTCCTGCATTGCAGGCTGATTCTTTACCAGCTGAGCCATAGGGAAGCCCCATAGGGATACATAGGCCCATAGGATACATAGGCCACATAACTAATAAGTATTACAGGTAGTTTTGCTTCAAAATCTATGCTTTAAGCACTACACTGCAGACTCAACAAATAATTATGGGACATCTACCATGTGATAGATGCTATGATATGTAGTTGTATACAACAGAGATCCAAGAGTAAAATATCCTTACACATAGAACTTACATGGTAGAGGGCAGGAGAGACAGACAACAAATAAATAAAAGAATTATGTGTAAAGTCATGATATATGCTATTGATTATATTCTTTGCAGCCAAAGATGGAGAAGCTCTATACAATCAGTGAAAACAAGACCGGGAGCTGACTGTGACTAAATCATGAATTCCTTATTGCCAAATTCAGACTTAAATTGAAAAACATAGGGAAAACTACTAGACTATTTAGGTATGACCTAAATCAAATCCCTAACAAATATACAGTGAAAGTGACAAATAGATTCAAGGTACTAGATTAGATAGACAGAGTGCCTGAAAAACTATGGGCTGAGGTCCATTGTACAGTAGGCAGTGATCAAGACCAACTCCAAGAAAAAGAAATGCAAAAAGGCAAAATGGTTGTCTGAGGAGGGTTTCAAAACAGCTATGAAAAGAAGAGAAGCAAAAGGCAAAGGAGAAAAGGAAAGACATACCGATTTGAATGCAGAGTTCCAAAGAATAGCAAGGAGAGTTAAAGTATTCCTCAGTGATCAATGCAAAGAAATAGAGGAAAATAATAGAATGTGAAAGACTAGAGATCTCTTCAGGAAAATCTGAGATACCAAGGGAACATTTCATGCAAAGACGGGCACAATAAAGGACAGAAATGGTATGGATCTCACAGAAGCAGAACAGATTAAGAAGAGGTGGCAAGAATACACAGAAGAACTATATGAAAAAGATCTTCATGACCCAGATAATCAGGATGGTGTGATCACTTACCTAGAGCCAGACATCTTGGAATGCGAAGTCAAGTGGGCCTTAGGAAGCATCACTATGAACAAAGCTAGTGGAGGTGATGGACTTTCAGTTAAGCTATTTCAAATCCTAAAAGATGATGCTGTGAAAGTGCTGTGCTTAATATGCCAGCAAATTTGGAAAACTCAGCAGTGGCTACAGGATTGGAAAACATTAGTTCTCAGTCCAATCCCAAAGAAAGGCAATGCCAAAGAATGTTCAAACCACCGCACAATTGCACTCATCTCACACGCTAGTGAAGTAATGCTCAAAATTCTCCACTAGGCTTTAGCAATATGTGAACTGTGAACTTTCAGATGTTCAAGCTGGTTTTAGAAAAGGCAGAGGAACCAGAGATCAAATTGCCAACATCTGCTGGATCATAGAAAAAGCAAAAGAGTTCCAGAAAAATATCTATTTCTGCTTTATTGACTATGCCAAAGCCTTTGACTGTGTGGATCACAATAAACTGTGGAAAATTCTGAAAGAGATGGGAATACCAGACCACCTGACCTGTATCTTGAGAAATCTGTATGCAGGTCAGGAAGCAACGGTTAGAACTGGACATGGAACAATAGACTGGTTCCAAATAGGAAAAGGAGTATGTCAAGGCTGTATATTGTCACCTTGCTTATTTAACTTATATGCAGAGTACATCATTAGAAATGCTGGGCTGGAAGAAGCACAAGCTAGAATCAAGATTGCTGGGAGAAATATCAATAACCTCAGATATGCAGATGATACCACCCTTATGGCAGAAAGTGAAGGAGAACTAAAGAGCCTTTTGATGAAAGTGAAAGAGGAGAGTGAAAAAGTTGGCTTAAAACTCAATATTCAGAAAACTAAGGTCATAGCATCCGGTCCTATCACTTTATGGCAAATAGATGGGGAAACAGTGGAAACAGTGGCTGACTTTATTTTTTTGGGCTCCAAAATCATTGCAGATGGTGATTGAAGCCATGAAATTAAAAGACAGTTATTCCTTGGAAGGAAAGTTATGACCAACCTAGATAGCATATTCAAAAGCAGAGACATTACTTTGCAAGCAAAGGTCCATCTAGATAAGGCAATGGTTTTTCCAGTGGTCATGTATGGATGTGAGATTTGGACTGTGAAGAAAGCTGAGCACCGAAGAATTGATGCTTTTGAACTGTGGTGTTGGAGAGGACTCTTGAGAGTCCCTTGGGCTGCAAGGAGATCCAATCAGTCTATTCTAAAGGAGATCAGTCCTGTATGTTCATTGGAAGGACTGATGTTGAAGCTGAAACTCCTATACTTTAGCTACTTGATGTGAAGAGCTGACCCATTTGAAAAGTCCTTGATGCTGGGAAAGATTGAGGGCAGGAGGAGAAGGGGACGACAGAGGATGAGATGAGTGGATGGTATCACCGACTCAGTGGATATGAGTTTGGGTAAACTGAGGGAGTTGATGATGGACAGGGAGGCCTGACGTGCTGCAGTTCACGGGGTCACAAAGAGTCAGACACAACTGAGTGACTGAACTAAACTGAACTGACGTATACTATAATTAAATGAAATGAGGGAAGGGGATCAAAGGGGAAAATGGGCTATTATTTTAAAGATGATGGACAGAATGTGGGACTCAAGAAGATGGCTTTTGAAGAGACACCTAAAGCAAGAAACAGGCCATGCAATATTTATGGGAAGAACATCCCAAGGAAGGGAGCACAAATAAGAACAGCATTGCACATTGAAGTGTTCTAAATCCAGCACAACTGTACTGGAGTAAGTGATGAGGAACATAGTAGGAGATAAGGGCACTGAATTGAAGTCACATTATAATGGTGGCCTATGAGTCACAACATCGTGATTGAAAGTCATTGGAGAGCTTTGAATTAATGTGTAGCACTTTTTAGGCAAAAGGACACGAGTTCTTAAACACAAATACTGTCTGGTCTCACCATTCTTGCTGTTTAGTTGCTGTCATGTCTGACTCTTTTGTGATCCCATGGACTGTAGCCCACTAGGCTCCTCAGTCCTTGGGATTTCCTAGGCAAGAATACTGGAGTGAGTTGCCATTTGCTTCTCCAGGTACTCTTCCCAACCCAGGGATGGAACCCATGTTTCCTGCATTATAGGCAGATTCTTTACCACTGAGCCACCAGGGAAACCTGGTCTCACAATTAGATGACTATAAAGGGGCACAATTTTATCTAGACCCAAATTGCAGTGATCCTTATCTGCTTACTGGGTGCAGACTTAATCTTATTAAAAGTGCACCTCACCCATGCTCACAGAGCAGTCTTTCAGCATCAATTACCAAGTAGCATCTTGTTTTTTCCTCTCTAGTTTATGCTTCTACTTGCCAACAGTCTGCTACTCAAAAGGTTGCTTGCAGGAGTGTCATAGCTTCCATAAACATTTGCACAATCTCAGGTACGTTTTGCAGGGATACTCCATACAGAGGCATGATGTACTTACTACTCTGTTCTTTTTTCTTTTTCCAGAGGGAGTGCAGTGCTGGTGATGCCTTAATTTGATTTCTTTATACAATTTTTAAGGTTATTTTCCATTTACAGTTATCACAAAATATTGGCTATATTCCTCTTGTTGTATGACATATCCTTGAATCTGTCTTACACTCAGTGGTTTGTACCTCCCACTTCCCCACCCTCATGTTGCCCACCTCCCCACCCACCCCCTACTGGTAGCCAGACACCAGCTTGTAGTTCTCACTAGCCACTAGCTGGTAGTTCTCAATATCTGTGAACCTGCTCCTTTCTTGTTATATTCACTAGTTTGCTGTGCTTTTTAGATTCTACATATAGTGGTGTCTCACAGTATTTGTCTTTCTCTGTCCAGCATTTTACTTAGCATAATGCCCTCTAAGTCCACGTTGCTGCAAATGGCAAAATTTCATTCTTTTTTATGATTGAGTAGTATTCCATTGTGTGTATGTACCATATCTTTCTCCATTTATCTGTTGTTTGACAGTTAGGTTGCTTTTATACCTTGACAATTGTAAATGGTGCTGCTGTGAACACTGAGGTACATGTATCTTTTCAAATTAGTTTTTCTTTTTTTTGGATATATACTGAGGAGTGGAATTGCTGGTTCATATGGTAATTATACGGTAGAGTAAAAAAGCTGGCTTAAAACTCAACATTCAAAATACTAAGATCATGGCATCTGGTCTCATCGCTTCATGGCAAACATATGGGGAGACAATGGAATCAGTGACAGACTATTTTCTTGGGCTCCAAAATCAGTGAAGATGGTGATGGCAGCCATGAAATTAAAAGGTGATTGGTCCTTGGAAGAAAAGCTAAGGCAAACCTCAGTTCAGTTCAGTCACTCAGTTGTGTCTGACTCTTTTTGACCCCATGGACTGTAGCACGTAAGGCCTCCCTGTCCATCACCAACCCCTGAAGCCTATTCAAAATCATGTCTATCACATCGGTGATGCCATCCAACCATCTCATCCTCTGTCTTCTTCTCCTCCCACCTTTAATCTTTCCCAGCATCAGGGTCTTTCCAAATGAGTCAGTTCTTTGCATCAGGTGGCCAAAGTATTGGAGCTTCAGCTTCAATATCAGTCCTTCCAGTGAATATTCAGGACTTATTTCCTTTAGGGTGGACTGGTTGGATCTTCTTGCTGTCCAAGGGACTCTCAAGAGTCTTCTCCAACACCACAGTTCAAAAGCATCAATTTTTCAGCATTCAGCTTTCTTTATAGTCCAACTCTTATGTCCATACACGACTACTGGAAAAACTATAACTTTAACTAGATGGATCCTTGCCAGCAAAGTAATGTTTCTGTTTTTTAATATGCCACCTAGACAGTGGCATACTAAATGAATTAGCCAAATATTTTAGAAAGAAGAATTAACTATGCAAATTAAATATTGAGACATATATTCTGATATCTCTACTAATTATATTAAATACTAAGGATTTTTGTATAATAACTGTAATGAATTCCATAATATAAACTTTTACTAACAGTAACAAAGTAAATACATCATAATGATAGTATAATTGCTCAAGCAATGTCAGCTTCTCAAAAGTTAAAAAGTGATGATTTCTAGAAAGACATGGTGCTTAAGAAATTTAGAAAAGGATACAAAAGATAAAGATTTAAAAATTTCATGGTGCAATAATTAGAATTTTCTGCTTGTCACTTGAAACACTGGGTTTGCCTCTTGGTGGGTGTTGAGCCAAAAGACACAAACAAAATGAAGATTGGGAGGAGGAAGTATTCATTACTTTCAGGAAGTAAGGAGAACACTAGAGATCTTTCCAAAGCAACATCTCCCTGAACAGCAAAATCGGGGACATTTTAAGCTAAGGGTACATGTACATTCATAAATGGACTTGGGTGGTTGACAGAGCTCAAGTTTTAGTTGACTGAAGTCACAAGAATCAGAAAAATTCAGTATTATCATCCTGAGGTTTCAGTTGATCTGGTGGATGAGTGTCCAATGGGGTTTAAACTCTGCAAAACAGAAACAAACTGGGAATATTTACAACTGATGTATTATCCTTGCTATTGTTATTCTCTTGCCCATTTACACTTTGTTCTTTAGTTCCCTTAAGATCATTATTATGAACACCTGTTCAAGGGTAAGAATTGTGGCCAGGCTTATATTGTCACCCAGTTTATTTAACTTATATACAGAGTACATCATGTGAAACGCTGGGCTAGAAGAAGCACAAGCTGGAATCAAGATTACTGGGAGAAATCTCAATCACCTCAGATATGCAGATGACACCACCCTTATGGCAGAAAGTGAAGAGGAACTGAAGAGCCTCTTGATGAAAGTGAAGGAGGAGAGTGAAAAAGTTGGCTTAAAGCTCAACATTCAGAAAACGAAGATCATGGCATCCAGTCCCATCACTTCATGGGAAATAGATGGGGAAACAGTGGAAACAGTGTCAGACTTTATTTTTGGGGGCTCAAAAGTCACTGCCGATGGTGATTGCAGCCATGAAATTAAAAGACGCTTACTCCTTGGAAGAAAAGTTATGACCAACCTAGATAGCATATTGAAAAGCAGAGACATTACTTTGCCAACAAAGGTCCATCTAGTCAAGGATATGGCTTTTCCAGAAGTCATGTATGGATGTGAGAGTTGGACTGTGAAGAAAGCTGAGCAATGAAGAATTGATGCTTTTGAACTGTGGTGTTGGAGAAGACTCTTGAGAGTCCAATGGACTGTAAGGATATCCAATCAGTCCATTCTAAAGGAGATCAGCCCTGGGATTTCTTTGGAAGGAATGATGCTAAAGCTGAAACTCCAGTACTTTGGCCACCTCATGCGAAGAGTTGACTCATTGGAAAAGACTCTGATGCTGGGAGGGATTGGGGGCAGGAAGAAAAGGGGACGACAGAGGATGAGATGGCTGGACGGCATCACCGACTCGATGGACGTGAGTTTGAGTGAACTCCGGGAGTTGGTGATGGACAGGGAGGCCTGGCATGCTGCAATTCATGGGGTCACAAAGAGTCGGACATGACTGAGTGACTGAGCTGAACTGAACTTAGATCATAAAATAGCTTAGGTTAAAAATGTCTTCTCTAATACTAAGAAAGCCATGCCTGGTTCTCTTTTTCTGAGTCCTCCTACCTTATCTGTTTACATTTTCAGATATACTCAGCTGAACCTTTGTTACTTTAATTCATATCTTTATTCATATAAACTCCCATTAAATTTTCTTCTAGGATTTGCTTTCCTAGTATTTGATTTTTTCCCAGTTTCATATATTTAAGGCATATATTTAAGTTGTCTATTTAATGCCTATTGTATAGAAGGATTGTGAGGGCTTAATGTTTGAATATATTCATGTCATTACTGAAATGACTTTAAGCCAGTAAAAATTCTAGAGAGTTTCCCACTTATACACAGTAGCCTCAATGAACCATAAAAATATATATCAGTAGTTTCATATTCAAACTGTGTGATGCCAGGTGCAGACATTAGGTCAAAAGAAAAAAAAAAAATAAATGAAACAAATGAGGTACAACTTTGCCTCAAGTTGAAATAGCATGTTTTCAGTCAACAACTAACATGAAAGAACAAAACTGTGTCAAACAGAGATCTGAAAGAACACAAGCTCTAATTTTCAACATTAACAGGGAATTTCCCCTTGTTAATCTGTAAACAAAGCTGATGACCCAGTTCACTCATTTTGTACTTTAGGGATGTTTTATTTTTGACACTGAGAGGAGTTTTTTGTAGGAATGGGCTGTAATACTGTCATATTAGAGAGGCATAACTGGGTCTAATATAGGCAGTGAATTTAAGGGGTCAATAAAGAGACATTTTCAGTGATTATTATGTAAATTGAGAAAGGACTGAATTAAAATAAGAACAGAAGATTCATTCTGGCTGCACAATTAAACCTAAGTGAGAAGTTAAACGACACATAATTGGGGGAAAAAAATCAGTCTGTGTCTAGACAAAGAAGAGTTATTTCTATGCATTCTTAGTGTTTGAATTAATCTTTCAATTATATGGAGCCTTCTTCCAAATGAATTTTTAGTTCATGTGATGTTTCCTATCAACTTAAGCTGAAAACATAATAGCTACCTCTCTTAATTTGCCTGAAATTACTGTGTTAGAAATGACCGATGGGGAAATGCAACTCATAGGAACAGAAAGTAGGGAAGCAGTCAGGGGTTGGAGCTTCTGACTTGAAATGGAAAGTTTCTGTTCAATGAGCACAAAGTTTCAGTTATACAAGATAACAATTTCTAGGGATCTGTTGTACCCTTAACTCTTAATACACTTGAAAATCTGTCACAGGGTTTGACTTCATGGTACATATTTCTTATCAAAATTTTTTTAAAAGACACGGGCATAAAAGATGTCTCTAAAAGTACATATTGCCTGTTGCTTTAGAGTAGTATTACTGTGGTGAATGCACGTGTTCACCTCACTGTGGTGCATATAATACACTATGTAGAGACACAAGTGTAAAAGATGCTTCTAAGAGTCATAGCTGTGCATATGAATCAGGACTGTGCTATTTCAGTGACAGATGTGTTCATTATATTGTGATGTATGTAATAAACCATGTGAAGACATATTTTTTTTAAAAAAGGATACCAGTGGCTATGGATCAGGAGTTGATGTATTTTTCTTTCATTTTTTGAGTAAATTTGATCCTAAATGGGTTTTGAGTATAAAGATTTATTTGATACCAACGTGTGAAACTTGACTGCAGACTAATTTTTAGTGACAACCAATTGAATTTGCAAAATATTTTATTACTATTCACAAATATGCTTAATATTTTATCTTATGGGTTTTTTTTTCTGCTATTAATAACAAATGACCAGATAAGTAGACTAGTTCATGAGGGGAGTGTGTACATAAAGGAGAAAACATTATTTTTCTTTAGTTTTTAATTTTTTTTTAAAATTTTTTTGTGGTAACTGCTGCTCCGTCACTTCTGTTGTGCCCAATTCTTTGCAACCTATAGCCTGCCAAGCGCCTCTGCTCTCGGGATTCTCCAGGTGAGAATACTGGAGTGGGTTGCCATGCCTTCCTCCAGGGGCTCTTCCTGACCCAGGTCTCCTGTGTCTCCTGAATTTCAGGCGGATTTTTTACCCACTGAGCCATATGGGAAGCCCAACTGATCTGTAATACTTGCTTAGTATTTTAACACAGAAGTCCACAACCTTTTTCACACCAGAATGGTTTTGTGGAAGACAATTTTTCTGCAGACCTGAGGGAAGGGGATGGGGATGGTTTTGGGATGACTCAAAAGCACATTGCACTTATTGTGCACAATATTTCTATTATTATTACTTTGTGATATATAATGAAATAATTACACAACTGACCATGACGTGGAATCAATGGGAACCCTGAGTTTGTTTTCCTGCACCTAGATCCCTCACATGCACACTTCACAGTAGTGAAGCTCCTATGAGAATCTAACATCACCACTGATCTGACAGTGAGTCGAGCTCAGGTGGTGATCAGAGCTTCAGGGAGCAGCTATTAATATAGATGAAGCTTTGCTTGCTTGCCTGCCACTCATCTCCTGCTGTGTGGCCTTGTTCTTAAGAGGCTATGGACCTGTATGGCATTCGTAGCCTGAATGTTAGAGACACCTGTTTTAACACTAAGTAAGATGACTCTGTGTGTGTATACGTGTGTATACATGTATATATATAAAGCTTCTGCACAACAAAGGAAACTATTAGCAAGGTGAAAAGGCAGTCTTCGGAATGGGAGAAAATAATAGCAAATGAAGCAACAGACAAACAACTAATCTCAAAAATATACAAGCAACTCCTACAGCTCAACTCCAGAAAAATAAATGACCCAATCAAAAAATGGGCCAAAGAACTAAATAGACATTTCTCCAAACAAGACATACAGATGGCTAACAAACACATGAAAAGATGCTCAACATCACTCATTATCAGAGAAATGCAAATCAAAACTGCTATGAGGTACCATTTCACGCCAGTCAGAATGGCTGCGATCCAAGAGTCTACAAGCAATAAATGCTGGAGAGGGTGTGGAGAAAAGGGAACCCTCTTACACTGTTGGTAGGAATGCAAACTAGTACAGCCACTATGGAGAACAGTGTGGAGATTCCTTAAAAAACTGGAAATAGAACTGCCTTATGATCCAGCAATCCCACTGCTGGGCATACACACTGAGGAAACCAGAAGGGAAAGAGACACGTGTACCCCACTGTTCATCGCAGCACTGTTTATAATAGCCAGGACATGGAAGCAACCTAGATGCCCATCAGCAGATGAATGGATAAGAAAGCAGTGGTACATATACACAATGGAGTATTACTCAGCCATTAAAAAGAATACATTTGAATCAGTTCTAATGAGGTGGATGAAACTGGAACCTATTATACAGAGTGAAGTAAGCCAGAAGGAAAAACACCAATACAGTATACTAACGCATATGTATGGAATTTAGAAAGATGGTAACAATAACCTGGTGTACGAGACAGCAAAAGAGACACCGATGTATAGATCAGTCTTACGGACTCTGTGGGAGAGGGAGAGGGTGGGGAAATTTGGGAGAATAGCATTGAAACATGTATAATATCATGTATGAAATGAGCCGCCAGTCCAGGTTCGATGCACGGTACTGGATGCTTGCGGCTGGTGCACTGGGACAACCCAGAGGGAGGGTAGGGGAGGGAGGAGGGAGGAGGGTTCAGGATGGGGAACGCGGGTATACCTGTGGCGGATTCATTTCGATATTTGGCAAAACTAATACAATATTGTAAAATTTAAAAATAAAATAAAATTAAAAAAAAAAAAAGTAGGGGAGGATGACCATCCAAGAGGACAACTAATAGGAATCGGCTAGGGATTTTTTGAGTGCTGAAAATAAGTTTTAGAAAAGGAACCTGTGATTGAGAGGATGGGGCGGCCTTAAAACAGCATGGAAGGGTTATTTCTTTCTAAAATCAATTTGGTCACAAAATCAAAACCAAATAAACTCTGGTAAACTTAGGCCATTGGGCCTTACACATATCATGAGGGAATTAAACCTGTACTCCATGATGCATGGGCTTCTCTGGTGGCTCAGACTGTAAAGAATCCTCCTGCAATGTGGGAGACCTGGGTTTGATACCTAGGTTGGGAAGATCCTCTGGAGGAGGGAATGGCAACCCACTCCAGTATTCTTGCCTGGAGAATACCCATGGACAGAGAAGCGTGGTGGGCTACAGTCCATGGGGTCACAAAGAGTTGGACACTACTGAGTAACTAAGCACAGCAGTAAACCAAGAGTTTTGGTTGAGAATTAGAAGATTCAGCAGGCATGAAAACACCATTCATGTCTGGATTCACAATTATATTTGAATTCCCAATAAACAACAAATCAATTTTTTGGTATATCCCACATGATATTTTGGGAACTCTTAAACTTATTATTTATGTTTACTCAAATTTAAAATTTACTGGGGCATCTTGTAATTTATCTGGCAACTGCAGACTAATTCCACAAGAATTAGGATATAAATGTAGTCAGTTTTGCTAGAAGAAAGAAGAATTCTGGCTCCTAGATAGTTCATTGTCTGGGCTTCACAAACTGAATTATAGGTTCATTTGAAACAGGATTATTATGAGACAGTAAGAGCTGCTTACTTATGACTTACCCTGTTTTAGTTTTATGCTATATAAGCTATGATATCACTGCTGCTGTATTATTTTTTCTTAGTAGATATATTTATTGTATTTTTACTGATTACTTCAGTAATTGCAAATTTTAGAAAAATATATTAATAAAATTACAATTATCTAAATATTAGAATAAAACATGAAAATAATTATTTGCCTCTTTCCCACAGTCTTCTCAATGTTCAGTGTATACAAATCTAGAGGTTTCAGGAAAATTCACATAAGGAAATAATAATTTTTAGTGTTTCTTTAAGAACTACCAGGTTTTACTTGGAGTTTTTGGAACATAGTCTTGAATATTTGTGCTCTCAAAATTTAAAAAAATCTCCTTCTATCTGTAAATAAATCTATGTTTCCATAAAATTAAAGAAGAAAAATATCTTTGTGTACAGCAAGTGGCAGGAAAATTTGGTGGTCTTATGTTCAAATTGCCTAGAATTTTATAGCTATCATATAAAGCTATGACATAAAAAACTAGAGTTTTGTATAGTTTGTATACGATGAAGATCAAAGTAAAACTTTTTGGCTTTGAAAAAGGAGAGAGAAGACCCTGGGGATGCTAAAGCATGTTTTTGTTCTTAATATCAATGAATAAAAGAGATCAAATAGCTTTGCTGATCTAGTCTACTGAGATTTTTGGTGGATCACATAATTAATTGAATAGTAGATAAAAATCCTAAGACTCAGACGTGGAGAGTAGTGGTTAGTAGCTACTGCCCACATTAGAGAAGATGGAGGGGGAAGCCAGGGCTATGCTGGAGGCAAGGTGGCCTTTGTGTAAGAGAATGGAGTAATCTAGAGAAGAAAAGATTACATATAACCTATATTCTTGTTTCCAATATCAGATTTTTCAATATCAAATATAGAACTCTAATCCTGGCAAATGATTTTGAGAATTTTATTTCTGAAATTCTCTTGAGTCTCTGGACTAATCTTTCTTGAAACAAGTTTTCATTGAGAAATGAAAGTGGAGAGTGAAAAAGTTGGCTTAAAGCTCAACATTCAGAAAACGAAGATCATGGCATCCGGTCCCATCACTTCATGGGAAATAGATGGGGAAACAGTGGAA
>NW_011494812.1:399415-401914 GCF_000754665.1 Bison bison bison
TCGTCTAGTCAAGGCTATGGTTTTTCCTGTGGTCATGTATGGATGTGAGAGTTGGACTGTGAAGAAGGCTGAGCGCCAAAGAATTGACGATTTTGAACTGTGGTGTTGGAGAAGACTCTTGAGAGTCCCTTGGACTGCAAGGAGATCCAACCAGTCCATTTTGAAGGAGATCAGCCCTGGGATTTCTTTGGAGGGAATGATGCTAAAGCTGAAACTCCAGTACTTTGGCCACCTCATGCGAAGAGTTGACTCATTGGAAAAGACTCTGATGCTGGGAGGGATTGGGGGCGGGAGGAGAAGGGGACGACAGAGGATGAGATGGCTGGATGGCATCACTGACTCGATGGACGTGAGTTTGAGTGAACTCCGGGAGTTGGTGATGGACAGGGAGGCCTGGCATGCTGTGATTCATGGGGTCACAAAGAGTCGGACATGACTGAGCGACTGATCTGATCTGATCTGATCAAAAATTTCAGCTTTGTTAATCACCAGCCATTGTTTCTGTATCTTTATTTCTTTCTTTCCTTGCAGCTGCTTTCAAGTTCAGAGTTTCCATTTCTGTAGAACTTCCCATTGTGTCTGACCACTACATCTCTATTTGTCCCAAATATACTTGAGAAGGAAACACAGCTGACTTTTTTTGTTACCTACAGTCACGTCCTTGTTTTGCTGTTCACTGAATGTAAAGATGGATCTCATGTTGTTTCCTTGTTTTAACTTTTTTCAATTTATTCCCATAGTTACTGCTTTGTTCTCTAGAGAATTTCTTCAGGTGCAGAGTTTATGGTAGAAACACACTGAACATTACTTTCATGTCTTTTTCTGAATGAATTGATTGATAAACAGTAAGTTTAAGCCTCTTCTTGCCAAAGTTGTTTTTACACTATTCTGATATCGAGAAAGTTTTTCAAGTGTCCAAGTCTAGAAAGTGCCGTACATATACCAGTCCATTGCTCTGTCATTTCTCAAAACATACTCCTCTTCATTGATGCCAAAGCTAGGGTGCAGGATGGATAAGCACAGGTCATTCTTGTCTCCAACCAAAGGACAAAAAGCAAAGAACTACAAGGGAGGCCCATGGGAGGGGGTTACCATTGCTGTCAATTAATCCTCATAATATCCCCAATTTCAGAAAAGAAAATTAAGATATAAGAGGATTTAATTATTTATTTAAAGAAATGCTGCTGAGATAAGAATGTGGATTTGTGCTATTTTTACTCCATATCTAGTGCTTTCTTCACAAGGTCTTCATTTCTCTCATCTCTAATCTACTCTGTCTGGCTTTTAATACTGCTGATGTTGAACACTAACTTGAATCTATAGCCTCAGTGATAAATAAGCATAAAGTTTTTTATCAATATTTTGAAAATATTTTGCTTTACAATACTTCTGACTTTTTGTTAGAACTTTTATTTTCAAAATTTACTTTATATAAGTGTGGATTTTTCTCTAATCAGTGCTTTAAATTTATAATATATAGAATATAATTGATATTACTTTATAAAACTTATTTTATTTTGTATTTCTCCTTTGATTCAACAATTATTTAACAGTATTATAAAATTGTCAGAGGGAGGAGGCATTTTGCTATCATCAATTTTTGTTGTTCAGTTGCTCAGTCATGTCTGACTCTGTCATCCATTAATAGTTTATAATGTAGTATTAGGAAGTAAGTTCATACTATGACATTGTTTGGCACTTTATTTTGTTTTTGACTTAATAGATAGCCAATTTTTATAAGTATGTTGTGTGCGTTGAAAACAACATATTCTTTTATTATAATACAAAGTTCAATATGTAACTATAAGATATACTTTACTACATTTTCTGTTTATATTTCCTAAATCATTAGTTATGTATTTCTTGATGTTTTCATCATAAATAAATACATTATTAATGTATCTGTTTCTCCTTGTAAATCTCTTATTTCTTCCTTATGAATTTGTACCTGTTTGGGGCACAAAAATTCATATCTATCATGATTTCATTGTGAATTGCAACTTTTAGCATTGGAAATATCTTTGTCATTGTTTTTGTTGTTGTTAACTTAATGTTCTTGGCCCTAATTTTAAGTTGTCAAATATCAAGAATATAATCTTTGCTTTTTTTGATTTGCTTGTGCTGGGTATAATTTCCCTACTCTTCACTTTTTTGACTTTTTGCATCATTTTGTTACAGATGTGTCATATAATGCATAGAATTAAATTCTGCTTTGAGAGTATATATATATCAGATCAGATCAGATCAGTCGCTCAGTCATGTCCGACTCTTTGTGACCCCATGAATTGCAGCACGCCAGGCCTCCCTGTCCATCACCAACTCCCAGAGTTCACTCAGACTCACGTCCATCAAGTCAGTGATGCCATCCAGCCATCTCATCCTCCGTTGTCCCCTTCTCCTCTTGCCCCCAATCCCTCCCAGCATCAGAGTCTTTTCCAATGAGTCAACTCTTCGCATGAGGTGGCCAAAGTACTGGAGTTTCAGCTTTAGCATCATTCC
>NW_011494812.1:403678-409815 GCF_000754665.1 Bison bison bison
GGTTCTTTGAGAAGATAAACTAAATTGACAAACCTTTAGCCAGACTCATCAAGAAAAAGAGAGGAATCAAATCAACAAAACTAGAAATCAAAAAGGAAAGGTTGCAACAGACAATGCAGAAATACAAAGGATTATAAGAGACTATTATGAGCAATTATATGGCAATAAAATGGACAATCTAGAAGAAATGGACAGATTTTCAGAAAAGTTCAATCTTCCAAGACTGAACCAGGAAGAAATAGAACTTATAAACAACCCAATTACAAACACTGAAGTTGAAATTGTGATAAACAAATCTCCCAAAAACAAAAGCCTAGGACCAGATAGCTTCACCTGTGATACTATTAGAAAGATACTATAAGAAAACTACTAAACCTAATCAGTGAATTTAGCAAAGTTGCAGGATACAAATCAATACACAAAAATTACTTGCATTTCTATATAGTAACAATAATGAAAAGTCAGAAAGAGAAATTAAGGAATCAGTTCCATTCACAATTGCAACAAAAAGAATAAAATATCTAGGAATAAACCTACCCAAGGAGACAAAAGAACTGTATACAGAAAATTATGACACTGATGAAAGAAATCAAAGATGACATAAACAGATGGAGAGATAGTCCATGTTCCTGGGTAGGAAGAATCAATATTGTTAAAATGATATACTACCAAATGCAATCTACAGATTCAATGTAATCCCTATCAAATTACCAGTGGCATTTTTCACAGAACTAGAACAAAAATTTCACAATACATATGGAAGCACAAAAGACCCTGAATAGTCAAAGCAGTCTTGAGAAAGAAGAATGGAGCTGGTGGAATCAAACTTCCTGACTTTAGATTACTACAAAGTTACAGTCATCAATACAATATGGTACTGGCATAAAAACAGAAATATAGACCAATCAAACAAGATAGAAAATCCAGAAATAAACTCACACACCTATGGGTACCTTATTTTTGACAAAGGAAGCAAGAATATACAGTGCGGCAAAGATAGTTCCCAGTTTCAATAATTGGAGCTGGGAAAACTGGACAGCTACCTGTAAAATAATAAAATTAGAACATTTTCTAACACCATACACAAAGATAAACTCAAAATGGATTAAAGGCCTAAATGTAAGACCAGAACTATGAAACTCTTAGAGGAAAACATAGGCAGAACACTCAGTGACATTAAATCAAAGCAAGATCCTGTATGACCCACCTCCTAGAGTAATGGAAATAAAAGCAAAAGTAAACAACTGGGACCTGATTAAAGCTTTTTCCCTGCAAAGGAAATTATGAATAAGGTGAAAACACAATCCTCAGAATGGGAGAAAGTAATGACAAATCAAAAAATTGACAAAGGATTAATTTCTACAATATATAAGCAGCCCAAACAACTCAATACCAGAAAAACAAACAACCCAATCAAAAAGTGGGAAAAAAGACCTAAACAGACATTTCTCCAGAGAAGACATACAGATGGCTAACAAATACATGAAAAGATGCTCAACATCGCTCATTATTAGAGAAATGCAAATCAAAACTACAATGAGATATCACCTCACATTGGTCAGAGTGGCCACCCTGAAAAAGTCTACAAGCAATAAATGCTGGAGTGGGTGTGGAGAAAAGGGAACCCTTTTGCACTGTTGTTGGGAAAGTAAATTGATACAGGTACTATAGAAGATACTATGGAGATTCCTTAAAAAACTAGGAATAAAACCACCATATGACCCAGCAATCCCATTCCTAGGTATATACCCTGAGGAAACCAAAATTGAAAAACACACATCTACCCCAATATTCATTGCAACACTATCTGCAATAGGCAGAACTGGAAACAATCTAGATGTTCATCAACAGATGAATAGATAAAGAAGTAGTGGTACATATACACAATAGAATATTACTCAGCCACAGAAAGGAATGCATTTGGGTCTAATGAGGTGAATGAACCTAGAGCCTATTATGCAGAGTGAAGTAAGTAAGAGAAAGAAAGATAAATATTGTATACTAATGAATATATATATGGAATCTAGAAAGATGGTACTGATGAATTTATTTGCAGGGCAGCAATCAGATCAGATCAGTCCCTCAGTCGTGTCTGACTCTTTGTGACCCCATGAACTGCAGCACGCCAGGCCTCCCTGTCCATCACCAACTCCGGGAGTTCACTCAAACTCACGTCCATCAAGTCAGTGATGCCATCCAGCCATCTCATCCTCTGTCGTCCCCTTCTCCTCCTGCCCCCAATCTCTCCCACCATCAGAGTCTTTTCCAATGAGTCAACCCTTCCAATGAGGTGGCCAAAGTACTGGAGTTTCAGCTTTAGCATCATTCCTTCCAAAGAAATCCCAGGGCTGATCTCCTTCAGAATGGACTGGTTGGATCTCCTTGCAAGGGACTCTCAAGAGTCTTCTCCAATACCACAGTTCAAAAGCATCAATTCTTCGGTGCTCAGCCTTCTTCACAGTCCAACTCTCACATCCATACATGACCACAGGAAAAACCATAGCCTTGACTAGATGAACCTTTGTTGGCAAAGTAATGTCTCTGCTTTTGAATATGCTATCTAGGTTGGTCATAACTTTCCTTCCAAGAAGTAAGCGTCTTTTAATTTCATGGTTGCAGTCATCATCTGTAGTGATTTTGGAGCCCAGAAAAATAAAGTCTGACACTGTTTCCACATAGAGAAACAGATACAGAGAACAGACTTATGGACACAGGGAGATGGGAGGAGAGGATGAGCTGTACAGAGAGAGTAACATGGAAAGTTACATTACCATATGTAAAGTAGCTAGCCAATGGAAATTTGCTCTATGCCTCAGGGAACTCAAACAGGGGCTCTATATCAACCTAGAAGAGTAGGATGGGGAGGGAGATGGGAGGGAGGTTCAAGAGGGAGGGGACATATATACACCTATGGCTGACTCATGTTGATGTCTGACAGACAACAGAAAAATTCTGTAAAGCAATTATCCATCAATTAAAAAATAAATAAATCATAAAAATTCTTGTTTTCTCCAGTTATCAAGTATTTGTTTATTTACTCTTGCTAGACTAGAAAATCAAAGGTAGCCTATATATATTTTTTTCTTTCTTTCTTACAACAGAAAATGCTATTGCAATCCCATCTCCAATTTGTCTTGCTTTTCATGTCTCATAATTCACATGCAATGTTTTTTCTAAAGGCAGTTTATGTGTAAGAATTCAGCTACTCTTTCAACAGGCCATGTTTTAAATTAAGCACAAGAACTGTACATGTATTTATAAGTACAGATGAAGATGAGTAAATGAAGAGAAAATAAAAAGTAGAAGGGATGTGACCTTATGGACTTCAGCACTCCGGGCTTCCCTGTCCTTCACCATCTCCTGTAGATTGCTCAAACTCCTGTCCATTGAGTTGGCGATGATGCCATCCAACAATCTCATCCTCTGTCATCCCCTTCTCCTCCTGCCTTCAATTTTTCCCAGCATCAAGGTCTTTTCTAATGAGTCAACTCAAGTCTTCACATCAGGTGGCCAAATTATTGGAGGTTACTGGAAAAACCACAGCTTTGACTATATGAACCTTTGTCAGCAAAGTGATGTCTCTGTATTTTTAATATGTTGTCTAGGTTTGTTATAGCTTGGAAGAAATTCCAAGAAGCAAGCCTCTTTTAATTTTTTGGCTACAGTCACCATCCACAGTAACTTTGGAGCCCAAGAAAATAAAACCTGTCATGGTTACCACTTTTTCCCTATCTATTTGCCATGAAAGGGACTTCCCTATGGCTTAGATGGTAAAGAATCTGCCTGCAATGAAAAACTGGGTTTGATCCCTGGGTCAAGAAGATCCCCTGGAGAAGGAACGGCAATCCAATCCACTATTCTTGCCTGGAGAATCCCATGGAGAGATGAGCCTGGTGGGCTACAGTCCATGGGGTCACAAAGGATCGGACGCAACTAAGTGGCTAACAGACACACATTTGCCATGAAGTGATGAGACCAAATGTGAATGTTGAGTTTTAAGTGAGTTTTTTCCCTCTCCTCTTTCACCTTCAACAAGAGACTTTAGTTCCTTTTCACTTTCTGCCATAAGGATGGTGTCATCTGCATATCTGGGAAGTTGTGAAGTTGCTCAGTCGTATCCGACTCTTTGTGACTCCATGGACTGTAGCCCACCAGGCTCCTCCATCCATGGAATTTTCTAGGCAAGAATACTGGAGTGGATTGTCATTTCCTTCTCCAGGGGATCTATCTGATGTTGTTGATATTTCTCTTGGCAATCTTGATTCCCGCTTGTGCTTCATCCAGCCCTGCATTTTGCATGATGTACTCTGCATGCAAGTTAAATAAACAGGGTGACAATATACAGCCTTGATGTACTCCTTTCCCAATTTTGAACCAGTCCATTGTTCCAGGTCCGGTTCTAACTGTTGTTTCTTCTTCTGAGAGGTTTCTCAGGAGGCAGGTAAGGTGGTCAGGTATTTCCATCTCTAAGAATTTTCCAGTTTTTTTGTGATCCACACAGTCAACGGCTTTAGCATAGTCAATGAAGCATGAAGCAGAAGTCTTTTTGGAATTTCCTTGCTTTTTCTGTGATCCAGTGGATGTTGGCAATTTGATCTCTGTTACCTTTACCTTTCCTAAAGGCAGCTTGTATGTCTGGAAGTCCTCAGTTCACATACTCCTGAACCCTACCGTGAAGGATTTGAGCATAATCTTTTGAGCATGTGAAATGACTACAATTGCATGGTAATTTGAACATTCTTTGGCATTTCCTTTCTTTGGGATTGGAATGAAAACTGACCTTTCCCAGTCCTGTGGCCACTGCTGGCATATTGATTGCAGCACTTTAACAGCATCTTCCTTTATGTTTTTAAATAGCTCAGCTGCAATTCCATCACCTCCACTAGCTTTGTGCATAGTAATGCTTCCTAGGGCCCACTTGACTTCACACTCCAGGATGTCTGATTCTAATCTAGGTGAATGACCACACCATTGTGGTTATCCACTTATTAGCATATTTGCAGTCAAATCCCCTCTTATCCCCATCCCATCCCGCTAATCCACTTTCTGTTGACACAGAATTCTCTTTCCTGGGCATTTTGTACAGATATGGTAGTCTTTTACTTAGAATAATGTTTTTGGGGGCAATTTCTGTTGTATTAGGTACCATATTTCATTTCTTTTTATTGCTGAATAGCATACAGTTTTAAGCTGGTTTTAGAAAAGGCAGAGGAACCAGAGATCAAATTGCCAACATCCGCTGGATCATGGAAAAAGCAAGAGAGTTTCAGAAAAACATCTATTTCTGCTTTATTGACTATGCCAAAGCCTTTGACTGTGTGGATCACATCAACTGTGGAAAATTCTGAAAGAGATGGGAATACCAGATCACCTGATCTACCTCTTGAGAAATTTGTATGCAGGTCAGGAAGCAACTGTTAGAACTGGACATGGAACAACAGACTGGTTCCAAATAGGAAAAGGAGTACATCAAGGCTGTGTATTGTCACCCTGTTTATTTAACTTCTATGCAGAGTACATCATGAGAAACGCTGGGCTGGAAGAAAAGCTGGAATCAAGATTGCCGGGAGAAATCTCAATAACCTCAGATATGCAGATGACACCACCCTTATGGCAGAAAGTGAAGAGGAACTCAAAAGCCTCTTGATGAAAGTGAAAGTGGAGAGTGAAAAAGTTGGCTTAAAGCTCAACATTCAGAAAACGAAGATCATGGCATCCGGTCCCATCACTTCATGGGAAATAGATGGGGAAACAGTGGAAACAGTGTCAGATTTTATTTTTCTGGGCTCCAAAATCACTGCAGATGGTGACTGCAGCCATGAAATTAAAAGACGCTTACTCCTTGGAAGGAAAGTTATGACCAACCTAGACAGCATATTCAAAAGCAGAGACATTACTTTGCCAACAAAGGTCCATCTAGTCAAAGCTATGGTTTTTCCTGTGGTCATGTATGGATGTGAGAGTTGGACTGTGAAGAAGGCTGAGCACCGAAGAATTGATGCTTTTGAACTGTGGTGTTGGAGAAGACTCTTGAGAGTCCCTTGGACTGCAAGGAGATCCAACCAGTCCATTCTGAAGGAGATCAGCCCTGGGATTTCTTTGGAGGGAATGATGCTAAAGCTGAAACTCCAGTACTT
>NW_011494812.1:409915-435856 GCF_000754665.1 Bison bison bison
TTGGCCACCTCATGTGAAGAGTTGACTCATTGGAAAAGACTCTGATGCTGGGAAGGATTGGAAGCAGGAAGAAAAGGGGACAACGGAGGATGAGATGGCTGGATGGCATCACTGACTCGATGGACGTGAGTCTGGGTGAACTGGTGATGGACAGGGAGGCCTGGCGTGCTGCAATTCATGGGGTCGCAAAGAGTCAGACACGACTGAGCGACTGATCTGATCTGATCTGACACACTTTTATGGCCCTACCTGATTTTGTTTATCCATAAATTTATTTATAAATTGATAGACCATTTCCTTATCTTAGCCATTACGAGTAATGCTATTATGAACCTTCACATAAAAGTATTTGTGTAGATAGTATTCACTTCTTTGGTGTATTCCTAGAAATGCCATTTGGTAAGTTTATTCTCCAGTACTTTGGCCACCTCATGTGAAGAGTTGACTCATTGGAAAAGACTCTGATGCTGGGAAGGATTGGAAGCAGGAAGAAAAGGGGACAACAGAGGATGAGATGGCTGGATGGCATCACTGACTTGATGGACGTGAGTCTGAGTGAACTCCAAGAGTCGGTGATGGACAGGGAAGCCTGGTGTGCTGCGATTCATGGGGTCACAAAAGTCGGACACGACTAAGCGACTGAACTGAACTGAACTGAAGTTTATTCTTACCTGTAGACAAAACTTTCAAACTTTTTACCAAAAATATGCATAATTTTACACTCCTACACCAATATGTGAAGGTTTCAGTCTCTCTACATCCCTACCAGCACCTTTTAGTGTCTGTCTGGTAGCTCAGTGGTAAAGAATACACCTGCCAATTCAGGAGACTCAGGTTTGATCCCTGTGTTGGGAAGATCCCTTGGAGAAGTAAATGGCAACACATTCCAGTGTGCTTGCTGGGAAATTCCATGGATAGAGGAGCCTGGTAGGCTACAGTCCATGGGATCACAAAGAGTTGGACACAACTGAGTTACTAATGATCTTAAATGCATTTTCATATATCTATTATGTACTAATACAGTTTGATGAAATATTTACCAAAAGTTGGGCTTTCGAAGTGGCGCTAGAGGTAAAGAATCCGCCTGCCAATGTAGGAGACATAAGGGAATGTGTTTGATCCCTGGGTTGGGAAGATCCCCTGGAGTAGGGCATGGCAAACCACTCCAGTGTTCTTGCCTGGAGAATCCCACGGAAAGGAGCCTGGAGGGCGGCAGTCCATAGAGCTGCAAAGAGTCAGACATAATGGGAGTACTCAGGTGTGCTACTGAAAGTCTTCACCCATTTTTTAAATGCCATGTTTCTCTTATTACTTAATTGTAAGCATTATTTGTTTATTTTGGATATAAAGCCCATCCGATATGTTTTGTAAATATATTTTTCTCTATGTGTGATGTTCTTTTATGTTTTCATAATGATGCCTTTTGAAGTTTATATTTTCTGACTCTCAGTTATACCCATTGTCTATATGTCTAACTACAGACAAGTGCGATACTTTCTAGATCAATGAATATTTAGATTAAGCTTTGAAGTCAGAAAACATACATTATACATTTTACTTTATTCCCCACAATTATTTTGGCTATCTTGATTCCTTTCTATATACATTTCATGATTAGTTTGTCAATTTTAATAGAAAAATCTTCTGGGAGTTGATAGGAATTATCCTGAATCTATAGATCTATTTGCTCAGTTACCTCTGAGCTAATGGTATTGAGTGTTCCAACCCATAACATATATACCTCTTCATTTATTAAAATTTTATTTAATTTTCCAACAATGTTTGGTAGTTTTTATGTATGTGTCTCCCACCTCAACTGTTGAATTTAATTTTAAATATTTTAACATTTTAATTCAAAATTCTTAAATGTTTTAAAATATTTTAATTTAGGGTTAAGGTATTTAATTAATAGACTGAATGATTGGAATTCTTCAGAGCACATCTAGTATAAGACGGCCCATAGTTTATTAGAAAAATTCTGATGAATTTAAAGATGAACAGGAACTTAGAGACACTTGCAAAATAATCTAAAATCTAAATAATGTTTCTAGATTTTTATGATTTTGTTTTATTCTGTGATTTTTTCCTCATATTTAATCTTTCCAAAACATTCAACCTTGTATTAGAAATAGATAATCCTTTTTTACATCATTTTTCCCCAGACTACATGGTACAAAATTATATTTCTCAAGTTGAGTAAATACTATAATGAATACAACCATCAGAAACAGTCTTGAGAACAAACATATGTGATTTAACTTGTGAGAGCTGAAATATGCAGCAGGTACACTAGAAACTAATAGCCATGAGTGTTTTTTGTGCCATGGGAATCAGCCAGCATGCCTTATAGAGGGAACAGAGGATGCTGGTCAACTTGCATTATAAGAACAATTTCCTTATTTGTATGTAATTTTCACAGTCACATAATTAACAATAGCATAGTTTTTCCTTTGTGTGATGCACTATAATTTTAAGAAATTAGGATATTTTTATTCTAGTATGGGCTAGATATAGGGTCTAATTCATAGCAATTGATTCTCCAAACAAGAAACACTGTTCTCATTAGATAATCCACATATTCACTCAAAAAAATCTCAGTTGTCCAGATAAAAAAATTAGGGCACATCAGTTTCAATAGTTTGAAATGTCTTGTTTCAAATCATATGGCTTGAAATCAATAGAGTTGAAATTTAAAATTAATTGTTTAGTATTTGCTGCTCAAATGTTATAATAAAATATTAGATACATGTAAGTTTTGCATTATGACCATTGTAGAGCTGGTTAACTGAAATATTAGGGCCACTTCTGCCTCTCCATAGCATTATGTTCCTCTGTATTAGCAAATAAAAAGATGTTATTATTGCTTAAGTTCATTATTAAAAAAATTAATCCACTGAAAAAACAAATCACTATAAAAACAAAGGAAAACTACAAACGAAAAGTGTAATATATTTAATTTCTAACTAACAGAATAAAATTCTAAATTTTGAAGAAAATCCACAACTTTGATAGCATCAACCAATTTTTTTTTCACTGAAAAATCCATTTTCTTTGGATTGAAATCTTGTTCCTCATTTAAAATCTAGTTCAAGTTTCCTTTTCTTTCTTCTCAAGTTGTTTATTCCATTTTTTTTTCCAGAAGAAATAAATATTTGTCCTTTTAGTATACATGATTCTTTTTTCAAATTCTTTTAATAGATGTGATTCATCATTTTATTTTCATTTTTTATCTTTCTACCTACTCACTTTTACACTTCCATAAATTATCAATTTATTCATCTTAATTTTTCTACTTTTCATAGAACTTGGTACATGGTGCTATATGGTAAGTGCTGGGGTTCTAGATAGGATGCTTCTAATAACTTCACATCCCATTCTCTCTATCCAGCTAGAAAAGCAATCTTTAGCCAACTTTCATTTTGAGTATTGTGTTTTCCCCTGAAAAAAATATTATGCTTTTCTCTTTTTGCCATGTGCGTCTTTAAAAAAGGAACAGGCATTAGATAATTTAGCATGTAGATTGATTTGCAGTTCTTCTGAAATAGGAGAAAAGAAAAAGGCAACAGTGGTCTTAGTCACTGGAAATACTATCCATATCATGATTGAACTGATGAAAAGACAAAGAAATTTTCATGCCTTTGACTTCTTCTATGACTTTCCTAGTTAATTTTTCAATTTTTCATTAGGTTACTTGGTTGCCACAGGCATTCCCAGAACTCTTTTCAGTGCAGTCTTTACCTCCTTGTTCCTGAGACTGTAGACAAGAGGATTAAGTAGGGGAGTAACCACTGTGTAGGTCACTGCCACCAACTGGTCTTTGTCTGAAGCAGACTTGGATTTGGGCCGAAGGTATATGATGGAGGCACAGCCATAGTGGACAAAGACCACAGTGAGGTGTGAGGCACAGGTGGCAAATGCTTTCCTCTTGCCCTCAGCCGAGGGGATCTTCAGGATGGTGTTAACAATGAAGCCATAGGATACGAGAATTAGCAGAAAAGGCATCATGATTACCAGGATGCTGAGGCTGAACAGAGCTAGTTCTTTTACATGAGTGTCTGTGCAGGCTAACTTAATAACTGGTGCCATGTCACAGAAATAGTGGTTGACCCTGTTTGGGCCACAAAAATGCATGCCACATATGAGGTTGGTGGCCACCAAAGCAATAAAGAAACCTGTGACTGTTGACAGAGATACCAACCCCAAACCTAGCCTTTTGCTCATGATGAGTGTGTACCTCAGGGGGTGGCAAATTGCCACATAGCGATCATATCCCATCACAGCAATGAGAAAGCAGTTGGTACATGCAAAGCCAAGGAAGAAGAAGAGCTGGGTGGCACAGGCTATGAAAGAGATAGTCTTGGTGGCTGAAAGCAGGTGGACCAGCAGCTGAGGGATGATGACGAAAGTGTAGCAGGACTCAGAAAAGGAAAGGATGAATAGGAAACCATACATGGGAGTGTGTAAAGTCCTGCTGAAGCAGATAACAGTCATGATGATTGCATTGGCCATTAGGATGGTCAAGTACAGAAGGAGGAAGATGACAAAAAGCAGCACTTGGAGCTCCTCCAGGCTAGAAAACCCCACCAGGATGAACTGTGTAACCACAGTGGTTCTATTGAAACCTTGCATCTGAATAACTTCCTTTTGTGAATGAGTTTGGAGAGAGAAAATGATAAGTATCTTTGTACAAAGAATATTCCCCCAATGCCTTCCCTTTAAGAATTATATTTTCAGACCTAGAGTATTGAAAGATCTCTCTCTCAACCTTTTTATCATATTCCTTTTGATAATTTAAAAATATTGTCCTCCAAAATAGGAGAATGATTAGCTATATTATAGAAATATACAAAGATTGAAAGAGGCAACCATGTGATATTGCCAAAGAGTATATAAGAACATTAGAAAATTCTCCTAGTATAATAAGAGGAAAAGCAAGACACAAAGTCATATTTATAATAAAATTAGAACTGATTGTGTTTGCTTTCTGATATATTTTCTAAATATTTAACAATAAGCTTTTAAAATTTGATGATCCTAAATATACTTCACTTTTATGTAGGCTAGAATATTTCCATCTCTTTTTAGCTACTATCCAAACACAAGAAAAACTTGCTACTTCCAAAAATAATGCTATTATTTTAAAACAATTGCTTTAGAAGCATTCACATTTCTGAATTCAGCATGCCAATTATAACATCTGTTTGCTCAGAAGATTATTGGTAGCTTGGTATGCCTGTCCTCTGATAACTGGCAGTCACAGTAGATGGCCTGCTGGGGTGGGAAAACACAAGTCAGTGACCAAATACAACCAGTGAGCAGCTACAATAATAAAAGCAAGCTTAAGGATTAATATTTTTTTAAAGTTCAGCAACAATTCTTGTTTGAGAACAGTCAGATAATCCAAGTCATCATTTGATATGTCAGAAGGCATGTTAGAGGAGTTGGGATAGGAGTGGTGATTGAAGAAAAAGGGGGATTTCTCATTCTGTGATTAGTAAACTCATTTCTAATATTCCCTTATAAATGAGGCTATTTATGGCACTTTTGTTTTTAGAGACTGATCAGTCACTTTGTGGTGGCAGATTTGCCTCTGGAAATGTACCATCTCTTCAACTCTTTCTCCGTATCCACCCTTGAAAATTTTCTACCAGTTCATAGTTCAGTTAAAACATGAAAGAAAGCAGTTGTAATTGCCTGTTGAAAGCAAAAAAAAAAAAAAAAAAAAAAAATTCAGGACTTACTAAACATTTCCTTCACTTAATTTTATATAGTGTAATTTAATAATAAGTGCTTTCATTTAGGGAGATGTTGTTATCATGTGTAAACAATTTTATTGCAAAATATGATCAATATCTATTTTGTAATAAAATAACAAAATCCATTTTAATTTCATCTTTATTTCTAGCTTGTTAGGCACTACGGTACTCTGGGCTTTTGAGATGACAAAGGCAACTTTGGTGGATACCCTCATCCATGGGCTTATGTCATTTGCATTGTTTACATGTGTCCTTTGGTTTCCATTATCTCCTATTCTTGATACTGCACTATCCCTGTTACAATTTTGAAAATATTTCTGTTTTGAATTTTCCGTATTCAAAAATCTTAATCTATTTTTTATTCTCTATCAATATTTGTTTTCATTTTTCTACCAATGCAGCTACTTTAATGCTCAGTATCCATCATAATCAAACTAGCATAGACAATGTATAGAGTCAGTAGGAAGACTGAGGCCAGGATAATGGAGGGAAGGAAGGGAGCAACAGGAATGCACCTTGAATCTTCAATAGCCAAAAAGTGTTAGGTGAAGGAAAAGAGAAGAGACCATCTCAGGGATTTCACATTATCTTGTAGTCTAAGTCATCCAGAGCCCTAGTCATTTTCAATTTTGAGAGTCTGGTTCAAAAATTCAGGAGAAATCAGACTTACTACCTGCAGCACTCAACATCATCAAACTTGTTAGCTACTTTAATGGCCATAAAATACAGAGAGTTGTTTGATGTGACACACTGGGTACATTCACTATTCATCCTGCCATGGTTCCTTCAGTTAGATAGCTCCACAGTCCTGCTAACGTAACCCTTTTCCTTTGCATCAGACATGGCAGAAAACAAGAGGTTTTATGTAAGCTACATCAGTTTGTCCTTCACAACCCAGTTGATAGCATAAGTGTTTTGTCTCCCTTCTGCAGCTAATGCAGGGGCACTAAACACCCTCTCCTGAGCAGTGACCTGTGAACATTTTTATCTGTGCATTCAATGTAAGGAGTTGAGCTCATCTCCTTATATGTTTGGCTCTCTCTAGATTATAAATTTTTTATAGGCAGGGGCAATATTTTTTATTAATAGCTGAATTCTTAGAATGTAGTATAGTTTCTAGTTTATCATGGGTTAAAATTTTTTTGACCTCAACAGAATATAAAAATAATAAATAGTATGCTGAAAGAATAGAGTCAGTACCAGAATCCAAGTTTTCTAACTTGTATTTTAAAGTAGAATCACATTTTATTTCTATACCATCTCCCATACATATATATAAAATACACATAGGCATATTGAGATTAATTTTGGAAGGAAATAAAATATTGCCTGTTATTTCTAGAGGTAGGACAATCATGGGTAGTTTTATTTCCTTATATTTACTTTTTATGTATTTTCAAAATTCTTTTTCCCAGTTTTATTAAGATATAATTGACATATATCACTGTGTGTCTTCTAACATTTAAACCACTTCCTTCCTATCACATTTTATGTCATCTATTCTTTACCTTGCTGGAAGAGTATCTGCCCCACACTTTTTTCAAGAGACTAAAGCATGATCTCAAGCTGATTGTTCAAGTAAAACTCATTTTCCCATTTCTGAATTTTCTAGAATAGTCCAATTTTAATTACCTAATGTTCTTAAATTATAAAATTTTATACTTGAAATTTATTATTTCTATGCCTTAGATTAGGAGCATAAAAAAAAAAAAGAACAAAGGGAATAAGAAAATTGCTAAGTCAAAGATATGGTGCTGCTGCTGCTAAGTCGCTTCAGTCGTGTCTGACTCTGTGCAACCCCATAGGCAGCAGCCCACCAGGCCCTGCCGTCCCTGGGATTCTCCAGGCAAGAACACTGGAGTGGGTTGCCATTTCCTCCTCCAATGCATGAAAGTGAAAAGTGAAAGCGAAGTCGCTCAGTCGTGTCCGACTCTTAGCGACCCCATGGACTGCAGCCTACCAGGCTCCTCTGTCCATGGGATTTTCCAGGCAAAAGTACTGGAGTGGGGTGCCATTGCCTTCTCCAAAGATATGGTAAATACATTCAAAGATTCAAAGATTGGAAAAAACAAGAAGACGTTGCTTAATTTTATCACAGTTTTGTGAATCAAACTTCTTTCAATTTCCTGCTAAATCATGAGCTTCTCTTTCAGTGATTCAAATAAGAATTTAGTTATATTTAAAGAAGCCTTCACTCTTGGTCCCAATCATAGTACTGCTTTTATATTTTCTCTCATGCTGTTTCACATACTTATATAAATTGTTGTTTTCTATATCCAAATCCCTGTTTTTCAGTACACCTTCTCTGGCTACTAGCATCCATAAAAATGCTCTTTCTCTTCATAACACTTAGAGATCTTAAAATCATACTGGTATGGAGTATGGGTTAGATACCATCTTTTGTATTTTTAGAATTAATTTATACCTCTTATTTTCTACCTATCTATCTAACTATCATCCATTTATCTATATCATATCCCTCTGTAGATTGTTTCTTTGGGGAAAGAGACCCATAACAATATATCCCAAATGATCTGCTGCCTCCACCACAGTTTGGAACATATAACAGACTCTAAACAAAACATAATAACAAATAATGGCATTCTTAAATTCTCCCTAGCTTCTCCTTTAATTCTTCTTTAGTTTTCTCATCTACTATGATTTTTATCTAGAATGTATTCTTTGCTCTTTTACTATAATCAGTATTATCCATAATATTTTTATTATTCCCCAAATTATTTTTTTTAAATAAACCTATGATGATGAGCTTTCTTGCCCCCTAGTTACTTTTATTGCTTGATTTCTCGGTTTTTAAATTTCATATATGGCATGGTATGTGTATATATGTTTCCATTTATGTGTATATGCAGACTCAATAGGAGTAAAAATCTTATTTTAAGAAAAATAGCATATATTTTTGTTAGAAAAATTGACTCTGGTATAGAATCTTTTTCATAATACTAAAAACTATGATGCAAATGCATTCAATCTGAAATCCTTGGTGGAAAACAGTTTCTTCTTCAGGTAGTAACTGATAGAGAGATTACACTTACCCACTTATATTCAAATGATCAAGGAAGTTGACATATGACTAATTTTGAGGACTCACAGTCCTGTAGGTCTTTTGAACGTGGAAAGAGGCGGCAGTAGAAGTTTACTTGTAAAAGTAATGTCATATGTCCTAAAGGAGTAAAAGATTGGGAAAAAATGTGCTGAAATATTTAATAATGGGTTTATTTGGACATGTAGATGTTTTAACCTTTTTAAGTCTTAAATAAGAAGCTGAAATTAGCCCGGTCTCTATTCATATGTCAATTCAGAGTCTGTAATTAGGTTGGAGAGTATTTATAGCCTTCTGGGATTCTAAGAACTGGGGGCCTCTGAGATGAGGAGAGCTAAAGCAAAAGATAAATGACTAAACTTGGACAAGAACATCTTATCTAATATCAGAAGAGAATAATATAGATTTAAAAAAACTCTATGTGGGTAAAGCATGAAAACTGTAAATAAGAATTCTTTTGGCATAAGGGGAATTAACCTCCAATTAAAATAAATAAATTTATATCAAATAAATAAATAAATGCATTAAAAATAATAACAATAAAAAACAAACTAGTTCTGAACATGTTTTCAAAATATTTCTGAAAATAATAATACCTATCTACAGTATTTCACTTTGTGTTTTAATAAAGTTATTTCTTAATTAAAAAAAAAGAAAAATTACAAAACACTGATATGCCAGAGAAATCGAGTTCACCAACCTGCAGATTTACTTGAAGGTTGATTTGATAAAGCATAAGACATGGAGGCAGGGGTTGGTGAATGTAGCTATGTTTGACACTTTGGGGGATTACACTGGTAAGCTGTGTCTTGCTTCTATACCCAATTTGTTATTCAGTCACTAAATCATGTCTGATTCTTTGCTACCCCACAGAGTGCAGGATGCCAAGCTTCCCTGTCCTTCACTGTCCTCTGGAGTTTGCTCAAATGCATGTCCATCGAATCAGTTATGCCATCCAACCATCTTATCCTCTGTCATCCCCTTCTCCTCCTGCCCTCAATCTTTCCCAACACCACGGGCTTTTCCAATGAGTTGGCTCTTTGCATCAGGTGACCAAAGTATTGGAGCTTCAGCTTCAGCATCAGTGTTTCCAATGAATATTCAGTACTGATTTATTTAGGATTCACTGGTTTGATCTTCTTGCTGTCTAAGGAACTCTCAAGAGTCTTCTCCAGCACTACAATTCAAAAACATCAATTCTTATTTATGGTCCAAATGTCAGATTGCACATGACTACTGGAAAAGGCATATACTGAATAAAAAGTCAAACAACTGGATTTATTATTTCCCTTAAAAGAATTATTATAAGGGAATGACTTTTATTCAGTGACCATTCATTGAGTGCTGTGCTTTGGAAAGCATGGTTAGATATTAAAGTGATACAAAGATAAATAAATTACATGAATCCATCTGACGTAGCAGGGTAGCAAAACTGTGTGTAATAAGAGGCATACTGAAGTATGTGTCCATACCATTTCTGTCCTTTATCGAGCCCATCTTTGCATGAAATGTTCCCTTGGTATCTCTAATTTTCTTGAAGAGATCTCTAGTCTTTCCCATTCTGCTGTTTTCCTCTACTTCTTTGCACTGATCGCTGAGGAAGGCTTTCTTATCTCTCCTTGCTATTCTTTGGAACTCTGCATTCAAATGGGTATATCTTTCCTTTTCTCCTTTGCTTTTCACTTCTCTTCTTTTCACAGCTATTTGTAAGGCCTCCCCAGACAGCCATTTTGCCTTTTTGCATTTCTTTTCCATGGGGATGGTCTTGATCCCTGTCTCCTGTACAATGTCACGAACCTCCGTCCATAGATCATCAGGCACTCTATCTATCAGATCTAGTCCCTTAAATCTATTTCTCACTTCCACTGTATAATCATAAGGGATTTGATTTAGGTCATACCTGAATGGTCTAGTGGTTTTCCCTACTTTCTTCAATTTGGACTATGAAGAAAGCTGAGCACCAAAGAATTGATGCTTTTGAACTGTGGTGTTAGAGAAGACTCTTGAGAGTCCCTTGGACTGCAAGGAGATCCAACCAGTCCATTCTAAAGGAGATCGGTCCTGGGTGTTCTTTGGAAGGAATGATGCTAAAGCTGAAACTCCAGTACTCTGGCCACATCGTGCAAAGAGTTGACTCATTGGAAAAGACTCGGATGCTGGGAGGGATTGGGGGCGGGAGGAGAAGGGGACGACAGAGGATGAGATGGCTGGATGACATCACCGACTAGATGGATGTGAGTTTGAGTGAACTCCGGGAGTTGGTGATGGACAGGGAGGCCTGGCGTGCTGCAATTCATGAGGTTGCAAAGAGTCGGACATGACTGAGCGACTGAACTGAAGCATGTGTCAGTGAAGAGACAGCAAAGCTATAAAGATGAGCACCTCACAGTGAAGATTTTCTTAAACATAATCAGGGCTAAGATTTGACTAATGAGTTATGAATAAAAATACTGACAATAAGAAAGCTAAGTAGAAACTACTGAATGACTAAACCTAAGATATTCAATGAAAAAAGACTAAAGAGAATTGCTGAGAATTTCTACTTCTTCTATTGACTACTCTGGTTATTTAAACAAATACTCTTTCTGAAACAACTGAAATTGCTGGGGAATATTTAAAAATTTTCCTTAATGCATACTTATCAGCTGAAAGCATTGTAGGAACTTCCAGGTCATAATCTGAGAGAAAGAAAGAATCCTGAGAGAAATGAAGTACTAAAAATGTCTTTTACATGGAGGATATTTATTTATCTGGATGGAATTACAAATCCAGCTAGTGATATGAGGGAATCACAGGATGAGGCAGACAGAAATTAAGGTTCAAGACCCACCAAAATAGGGAGTCAAACAGTAGATCTACTTTAAGCTGGGACTCTGAGAGAGGACATAAGATAAACATAAAACAGAATTAAGCCCATCTTTTAGCTCAGTGTGGGAGGTTCTGATGGGAGTTGTCTCAAGGCTGACAGGAGATATGGTCGGGGTGGTGAAAATAGATTCACTTATGAGAGGTTGTAATTGGTAGGCCCTCATGTTGATTTGCATCTCTAAATCACATCATCACTTAACTCAAGAAACCTCAGGTCTGGATCTAACGTATAGAGCATCTAAATTGGTAGTGCCTCTAAGAATCTGTCAGATACAAACCCAGATTCAGCTTCTGGAAAACAGCAATATAGAAATTATAAAAATAAAAACAGAAGGAAAAAATAAAATTAAAAAAAAAAAAGAAGAAATGAAAGTGTCTCTCTTCATAGATGACATGCTGCTGCTGCTGCTGCTGCTAAGTCACTTCAGTCGTGTCCGAACCTGTGCGACCCCGTAGATGGCAGCCTCCCAGGCTCCCCCATCCCTGGGATTCTCAAGGCAAGAACACTGGAGTGGGTTGCCATTTCCTTCTACAAGGCATGAAAGTGAAAAGTGAAAGTGAAGTTGCTCAGTCATGTCCGACTCTTAGCAACTCCGTGGATTGCAGCCCACCAGGCTCCTCCATCCGTGAGATTTCCCAGGCAAGAGTACTTAGATGTACAAGAGTACATAGATGACATGATGGTCTACAAAGAAACTCTCAAGAATAGGGAAAAACAAGCAGTCAAAAAACCCCACAACAAACCAAAAACAAAAACATAAAACCCTCCTGAAACTAAAAAGGCAAGATTATAGCAACATTGCTATACTAAAGTTCACTTTCCTCTATATATCAGCAATAGGCAATTGGAATTTGAAATTAAAAATACAAATCATTTATATTAGCAGCAAAAAAGAGAGATGCTTAAGGATAAATTACAAAATATGTACAAGACCTTTATGAGGAAAATTATAAAATACTAGTGAAAGATATTAAAGATCTTGTCAACTAAAAAAAGATGCACAACTTGAGAGTTGTGAGTTAAGTTTTATTTGGTGCAAAATGAGGACTGCAGCCCTGGAGACAGCACCTCAGTTTGTTCTAAGAGATTGCTCCAAAAATGCAGTGGGAGAAGATCAATATATGCTTTTGGGGAAGGGTAGTTCAGGGCAGTTCAACTCAATTAAGCACTCATTTTACAAGAGATTTTCTGCTAGTCATGAGGAGCTGATGAAGGGATTTAGTGCTTTTCTAAATATCAAGAGAAGGCAATGGCACCCCACTCCAGTACTCTTGCCTGGAAAATCCCATGGACAGAGGAGCCTGGAAGGCTGCAGTCCATGGGGTCGCTGAGGGTCAGACACGACAGAGAAACTTCACTTTTACTTTTCACTTTCATGCATTGGAGAAGGAAATGACAACCCACTCGAGTGTTCTTGCCTGGAGAATCCCAGGGACGGGGGAGCCTGACGGGCTGTCTTCTATGGGGTCGCACAGAGTCAGGGATGACTGAAGTGACTTAGCAGTAGCAGTAGATATCAAGAGATGTAAAGATTGGGATCATGAAATCAGTTCCTAAAAATAGCTAAAGACATGTTCCACAGGATTCCCTGAAGAACAGAGTGCCTCACTTGGCAAATGCCCTTGTTGTTCAGGTGCTGGCAATGCTCTTGGCAAGTGCCAATTTGTAGTTGACAATCTCAATACATGGAGAAATAGTCTATGTGGATAGGAAGACTGAATTTTGTTAAGACATCAGTTCTTCTCAGACTGATCTGTAGATTTAATGCAATCCCAGTCAAAATTCCAGCAAGTTATTTTGTGGAATATCAAGATTGACTGTAAAGTTTATATGCAAAGGCAAAAGACTTAGAATACTAACATAATACTGCATATTAACTATATTTTCTAGGTTCTGTGTCAGATGTTTTGACTCCTTTGATCAGCCTTGATCGCCTTTTGGAGCCTCAATTATCAAGGAGGGACTGCTCTTCCTAAGTAGGGTTAGAATTTTCCAATTCCTGGAGATAACAAAGGACTTTCTTTAGAGCAAGTCTTTCACATGCAAACTAATCAATCCAGAGCCCATAGCCCCTAAAGAGTTAATGTGCTCTTTGTGAATCTCTTTGACTGTAGTCTCTCAGGCTCCTCTGTCCATGGGATTTTCCAGGCTAGAATATTAGAGTGGGTTGCCATTTCCTTCTCTAAGGCATCTGCCTGATCCAGGGATAGAACCTGTGTCTCCTGCATTGCAGCTGGATTCTTTACCCACTGAGCCATCTGGGAAGCTTACTTGTCTGCTTTTTCAGGATCTTACACTGTTCTCTTGTCCTAAGCTTGGCATGTCCCATCTTCTCTTGGGAATTGTGTGCAGTTAACTATCTTTCCAATGGCAATTGCTTCTTGATATGTCGTCCTCACCACATTTGAAGGAAAGTTAAATCTTCATTTAAAAACATATTGAGATAGGAATAAAGTCAGAAAACTGATACTACCCAACCCCAGCAGGTTTAGCAACATATGACTCTTTTTAATCTAGTCTACACAAGCAGTGTAATTGCTGAGTCATAGTTCATTGTTGTGGGAGAAGGCAATGGCACCCCTCTTCAGTACTTTTGCCCAGAAAATCCCATGGATGGAGGAGCCTGTTAGGCTGCAGTCCATGGGGTTGCTAAGAGTCAGACATGACTGAGCGACTTCACTTTCACTTTCCACTTTCATGCATTGGAGAAGGAAATGGCAACCCACTCCAGTGTTCTTGCCTGGAGAATCCCATGGATGGAGAAGCCTGGTAGGCTGCAGTCCATGGGGTCGCACAGAGTCGGACACAACTGAAGCGACTTAGCAGCAGCAGCAGTAGCAGTTCATTGTTGTAGATTAAATTTTCAGCAAGAGCTCTTTTTCCCTTTCTAAATCTTCTGCTCTGTGACTTTGCAGTTGCTGCTTTTAGATGCAGAGTATAATTCTCAACCACAGAATTTTGGGCTTGGTTTTGGGATTTAATGCCAAGAAAAAGAAGTACAAAAAGGCAAAATGGTTGTCCGAGGAGACAATACCTGAGAAAAGAAGAGAAGCTAGAGGCAAAGAAGAAAAGGAAAGATATATCCACCTGAATGCAGAGTTCCAAAGAATAACAAGGAGAGATAAAGATGACTACCTCAGTGATCAATGCAGAGCAATGAGGAAAACAATAGAATGGGAAAGACCAGAGATCTCTTCAAGAAAATTAGAGATATCAAGGGAACATTTCATGCAAAGATGGAACTACCTAAAGGACAGAAATGGTATGCACCTAAAAGAAGCAGAAGAGATTAAGAAGAGGTGGCAAGAATACACAGAAAAACTACACACAAAAAAGATCTTAATGACTCAGATAACCATGGTGGTGTGATCATTCACCTAGAGCCAGACATCCTGGAATGCACAGTCAAGTGGGCCTTTAGGAAGCATCATTATTAACAAAGCTAGTGGAGGTGATGAAATTCCAGTTGAGCTACTTCAAATCCTAAAAGTGATGCTGTGAAAGTGTTGCACTGAATATGCCAGCAAATTTGGAAAACTCAGCAGTGGCCACAGGACTGGAAAAGGTCAGTTTTCATTCCAATCCCAAAGAAAGGTAGTTCCAAAGAATGTTCAAACTACAACACAACTGCACTCATCTCACATGCTAGCAAAGTAATGCTCAAAATCCTTCAAGTGAGGCTCCAACAGTATGTGAAACAAGTACTTCCACATGTTCAAGCTGAATTTAGAAAAGGCAGAGGAACCAGAGATCAAATTGCCAACATCCACTGGATCATCAGAAAAGCAAGAGCGTTCCAGAGAAACATCAACTGTTTTATTGATACACCAAAGCCTTTGACTGTGTGGATCACAACAAACTGTAGAAAATTCTTAAACAGTTGGGAATACCAGACCACCTTATCTGCCTCCTGAGAAATCTGTATGCAGGTCAAGAAGCAACTGTTTGAACCGGACATGGAACAATGGATTGGTTCCAAATTTTGAAAGGAGTATATCAAGGTTGTATATTGTGGCCCTGCTTATTCAACTTATATGCAGAGTACATCATGCAAAATGCGAGGCTGGATGAAGCGTAGTTGGAATCAAGACTGCCTGGAGAAATATTAATAACGTCAGATAGGCAGATGACACCACGCTTATGGTAGAAAGTGAAGAGGAACTAAAGAGCCTCTTGATGAAAGTAAAAGAGGAGAGTGAAAAGCTGGCTTAAAACTCAACATTCAAGAAATGAAGATCATGGCATCTGGTCCCATCACTTCATGGCAAATAAATGGGGAAACAATGGAAACAGTGACAGACTTTCTTTTCTTAGGCTCCAAAATCATTGCAGATGGTGACTGAAGCCATGAAATTAAAAGACACTTGCTCCTTGGAAGAAAAGCTATGACCAACCTAGACAGCATATCAAAAAGCAGAGACTTTACTTTGCCAGCAAAGGTCCATCTAGTCAAAGCAGTGTTTTTTTTTTTTTCAGTAGTCAGGTATTTATGTGAGATTTGGATCATAAAAATAGCTGAGAGCTGAAGAATTGATGCTTTTGATCTGTGGTGTTGGAGAAGACTCTTGAGAGTTCCTTGGACTGCAAGGAGATCCAACCAGTCCATCCTAAAGGAGATCAGTCCTGAATGTTCATTGGAAGGACTGATGTTGAAGCTGAAGCTCCAATACTTTGGCCATCTGATGTGAAGAATTGACTCATTAGAAAAGACCCTGATGCTGGGAAAGATTGAAGGCGGGAGAAGGGGATGACAGAGGATGAGATGGTTGAATGGCATCACCGACCTGATGGACATGAGTTTGAGGAAGCTCTGGGAATTGATGATGGACAGGGAAGTCTGGCGTGCTGCAGTCCATGGGGTTGCACAGAGTCAGACATGACTAAGCAACTGAACTGAACTGACTAGGATTTATGTTAGCCAATGAAATACAGGCAGAGGGATAGTTTGCCAGTTTCAAAGTATTGTTAGCCATTCAGTTGTGTCTGACTCTTTGAGACACCATGGACTGTAGTTGACCAGGCCCCTCTGTCCATGGAATTACCCAGGTGAGAATACTGAAGTGGTAGCCTTTCCCTTTTCCAGGGGATCTTCCAGACCCAAGAATTGAACCCAGGTCTCCTGCAGAGAGATTCTTTACCATCTGAGCCACTTGGTCAAAAAATGAATTGCAGGTTTTTTCAATAAATGCTGGAGAGGATGCAGAGAAAAGGGAATCTTCTTACACTGTTGGTGGGAATGTAAAATAGTACAGCCACTATGGAATAGTGTGGAGAGTCCTTAAAGAATTGACAGTAGAACTGCCATATGACCCAGCAATCCCACTGCTGGGCATACACACTGAGAAAAGCAGAATTGAAAGAGACACGTGTACCCCAATGTTCATTGCAGCACTGTTTACAATAGCTAGGACATGGAAGCAACCTAGATGTCCATCAGCAGATGAATGGATAAGAAAGCAGTGGTACACATACACAACAGAATATTACTAAGCTATTAAAAAGAATGCATTTGAGTCAGTTCTAATGAGGTAGATGAAACTGGAGCCTATTATACAGAGTGAAGTGAGTCAGAAAGAAAAACACCAATACAGTATATTAATGCATATATATGGAATTTAGAATGATGGTAACAATGTCCCTATATGTGAGACAGCAAAAGAGACAGAAGTAAAGAACAGACTTCTGGACTCTGTGGGAGAAGGTGAGGGTGGGATGATTTGAGAGAATAGCATTGAAACATGTATATTACCATATGTGAAACAGATCACCAGGCCAGGTTGGATGCATGAGACAGGGTGCTCAGGGCTGGTGCACTGGGATGACCCTGAGGGATAGGATTGGGAGGTAAGTGGGAGGGGAGTTCAGGATGGGGAACACATGTACACCCATGGCTGATTCATGTCAATGTATGTCAAAAACCACTACAATATTGTAAGGTAATTGGCCTCCAATTAAAATAAATAAATTAATTTTAAAAATGCATTGCAGGTTTTCTGCTACCAGCATTAGATGAACTCTCCCAGTCCTTTTAGACATGGTATCTGGAATGAAAATAACTAATGCAAATCAAATTCCAACCTATCCAAAATGGTCAAATCCAATGAATGTGAAACTTGAAGCAGAGTTACCATGTTGAACCCAACTCAGAACAGCAAACCATAACATAACCTGCTGACACATAACAAGACCTATTTTTATTGTAAGAGAGACATAACATAAAATTTTCTGTCTTATCCACTTTTATGTGTGTAGTTCAGTAGTATGAACTATACTCACATTGTTATAAAACAGATCTCCAGGACGCTTCCATTTTTCAAATCTGAAACAGTAACCATTAAATAACAACTCTCCCTTCCTTAAGTGAAATATGCCAGTCATAAAAAGACAAGCTGTATATACCATAAGGCATTTCCTGATTTAATTCTTATGTAAATAATGTTTTATTTATTTACATTTTATAGAATTTAAGTTATAGGTACGTGCTCACACAGGAAACTTATTTTTAGATCTATGTTATGTGACACTTCAACTTTTATCCCCCTCCACATAACCAAGTAAAATCTCCTATTACATGTTGCTCAATTGGAAGGCTGAGAAATGCACACTTAAGAAATTAGGTTCATATAAAATTATGTTGCTTTATTGAGACACATCTTTAACAAAACTCACAAAAAAAAATCATGCAAATAAGTGTAATCCACTTATATAGGTGATTACCGTTTGGTTATTTCTTATAGCGAAGCATGAAAGAAAGAGGGAACCGTAGTTTATTACTCTTTTCCTACAATACCTATTTTAATACTTTGCTCATATTGGCAGATTCACAGAACTCTTGGATGGTCAACTCAATTTCACACTGCAACTGACATTATTGCAATCCTAGTTTATGGAATAAAGAAAGGAAAATGAAGGGATGTGGGAATAAACTAGCAATTTTTAATGCTTCCTGTCAGAAGAGCACCAAATTGTTTTGGATCTATTAACTCCTTTAGTTCTTACCATGTCCAAATGAGAAGGCATTAAAGATGTCATGTTACATAGGGAATAACTGACCATGAGAGAAGTCAAGTCTGACCCATGGCATTTGGCTGGACAATGATTCAAATCAATATTCAAACCTTGGTCTTTATGATTCCCATATCCATGTTTTCTGCTTTACCATCAGCCTCATGGAACTTTGATCTCTCCTCATCTATCCATAAATGAATTATTCTTTTTGTCTATAATTTTTTATTGTAAAATTGCTTTTACCTCAAAAAATATACTGAAGCATTCAGACACTTTAACAACATTCTCTATTGTTTCCTTCCATGTAGGAAGAATATTAACAGACTGGGAATTCTCAGAAAAATAATGCAGTATTTATAGTATTTATGAGAAAACTGACATTTTAAATGTTCAATAATAACATAGATTGAGTCTTTGAAAGTTGCCACATTCACATAACTTTCTGGAGACCAAATGGTACAGCCTCTACAGTGAATAGAGGGCAAACAGAAAGGTCTTTCCAATAAAAATAACACTACCTTCTTCCTTGTTTTCTTTTTTAAATAAAAACTATGTTTATTGGCATCTTATCCTGGATACTTTCATGAATATAATTTTCCTTACCTAGCAACTCATACAGTTTTGGAAAGCAAGTACCTACTGAGAACCTTTTTCAGAGCTGTCTTTACTTCTTTGTTTCTTAGTGTATAGACAAGAGGGTTAAGTAGTGGGGTAATCACTGTATAGGTCACTGCCACAAGCCGATCCTTATCTGAGGAGTACAGGGATGTGGGCCTCAAGTAGATAAAGGAAGCACAACCATAGTGGACAATGACCACTGTGAGGTGGGAGGCACAGGTGGCGAAGGTCTTACGCTGCCCCTCTACTGAGGAAATCTTGAGGATGGTGGAAACAATGAAGACATAGGAGATGAAGATAAGCACTAAGGGAACCAGCAACACCAGAATGCTGAGGAAGAAGATAACCATCTCCTTCAGGTTGGTGTCTGTGCAGCCCAGTTTTATGACAGGGGAAATGTCACAGAAGAAGTGGTTGATCCGATTGGAGGAACAGAAGGGTACACTAAACACCAGGACGTTGACAACCACAGAGATCAGGAAACCACAGAAGCTTGAGGCTAAAACCAGCTGTGTGCAGGTGGCTCTGCTGACAATGAGTGTGTAGTTGAGAGGGTTGCAGATGGCAACATAGCGATCATAGCCCATTACAGCAATTAGGAAACAGTTGGTACAAGCCAAGCCCACAAAGAAATAGAGCTGGGCCACACACCCAGATAATGAAATAGTTGGAGCTGTGGAAAGCAGGTTGGTCAGCATTTTTGGTACAATGACCAAGGTGTAGCACGTTTCAGAACAGGAGAGGACAAAGAGAAAGAAGTACATAGGGGTGTGCAAAGCCCGATCCAGATGAATGACTATCATGATGGTGGCATTGGCCGTCAGAGTGGTCAGGTAGACCAGGAGGAAGATAAAGAAGAGAAGGATCTGCAGATCCCCTAGGTTTGAGAAGCCTATAAGGATGAACTCGGTGATCATGCTCTGGTTCTGCCTTTTCATTGGTCACTGCAAATCAGACTCAGACACTCTGCAACAGGCAACAGAATGAATTTGACAAAAGTGAATGCCCAGGAATAGACCATGTCTGTGTTTCTGTACAAAGTTGACAATACTAATCTGATAAAATGAGTAATAAACAAGTTAAGCACATTGATCAAGGGGTGAGGGGAAAGCAGTAGGCTTGAGGAGTAGTGGGATAAGAAAACCCCCAATTCAATAATATCTGAAGACATTATTTTCATTTTTGGAAGTTGTTTCCATTTCTCTGTCTTCTTATTGGCATACAAGCTTCATACATGATGTGTTAAATCAAGAGGTGATCTTAAAGTCATCTCATCTAAACCTGTGAGTTTATGGAAACTGAATTTCAAAAAGATTAAACCATTTGCTTAACCTACATGAGAGTGACAGTCCTGGAAATCACCTATCTTCAAAGTAATTTTATGAAAGTATGAACTAGAAAAAACAATTGAAAAGTCATCTCTCTAGTCCCTCATATACTTGAGATAAATACCACTTGCTTTCATATACCAAAGTGTTGAGATTTATTTGCTCATGATTAGTTGTGAAATCTTTGAGATGGGCTTAGAATGATCTCATATATTGGGGTTTCTCTTGTCATGAGTGCATGGTAATTTGGGATTAAGAATCTAGCTAAAGCTCAAGTCATGCTCAGAGCATGCCCATTCTTGGGCTGACACTTTCACTCTCTTGACCACTTCCTCTATCTCTGATGCCTCCATAATGTTCTCAGAAAAAGCCTCACAATTTTCTGTGGGAGACCTGTGATTTGATTCAGAAATAACATAATTCTAAAACCTTTACACTAGTGACTCACTTGAAAAGACCCTGATGCTGGGAAAGATTGAGGGCAGGAGGAGAAAGGGACAACAGAGGATGAGATGGTTGGATGGCATCACCGACTCAATGGACATGGGTTTGGGTGGACTCCAGCAGTTGGTAATGGACAGGGAGGCCTGGTGTGCTGCGGTTCATGGGGTCACAAAGAGTCAGACACGACTGAGCAACTGAACAGGAATCTTCTTTCCTAATCTGCACCTAAGTCTATAAACCTTTAACATAAATATGAGTTGTCCAATCACAGTAGTCAAGTTCCAGTTATAAGGAGTCTATTACCTCACAAAGCAGACTGTTCTCTTGCTAGATGGCTTAATTGTCCATTCTTCTTACCCTGAGATGAACTATGGCTCCTTAAAACTTCCACTCTTTGGTCTTGATTTGTTCTTTGAAGATACAAGAAAATTCATTCTTTAAAAAAAAAAAAATGACAGCCTTCTTGTTATTGGAATAAAATTATCATATCCCTTTATGGGTCTTATTTTCCTCTTAAGTTCTTAGTTCTCTTATTTCCCCATGATTATCTCGAATTCTCTGTTCTAATCACTATCTCATGTCATTTTATCAGATTTTATCATTTTATCACTCTTTAGCTAGTCTACAGTCATCACACATAATAAATTTCTATCTTCACCAATAAAAAATTGCTTTTCTTTTCTCACAATTCTTTAACCATCACAATTAATGTTCATCAGTCCTTCAAAACCCCATGTTAATATTTATCTCCTAAAAGGCTTTGTTGAGTAGTTCTGAGATTTGATTACTGTGTGCAGTTACTTCTCTATCAGTTTCTTCTGGGATCATTTGCTTGAATATAAGCATAGTGAGGCCAGAAGTGTGTAGGCTATGGAGCTAGACTGCCTAGATTGTCACCTACTAGATTTATGACCTTGTAGAAATTGCTTTAATGTGCCTCAGGTTTTCATCTGAAATGGCAGTAATAATAATAGCAGAAACAAAACATTTTTGTGAGTACCAAATGTTCACAGCTATGTTTCTAAATGACATTAGTATTCGATGTGCTAGCTCTTAGTATCTAGTTCAACCCCTTCATATTATAAAGAAATGGAGTCCCCAAAAAGTAAAATGTGAAGATCTATGTTGCACAGCTACTTAAAAGCAGAGGTGAGATTGTATCCCAAATATCCTAAACTACCCACTGTAAGACTGTATCTTCTAATTAACCAGAATCCTGTTTTTAATATTTTCAATATTTATTTTGTACTGTGTGCTTATTCACCACTGGAGTAGGAAATTGATCAATATCTTCTTTACTCCCTGTGATCCTCACACAGGCAGCATTTTTCACACTTCCATTTACTCCTAACTCTTATTCTTCCACCTTCAATACAGCAGATACATTTTTTCCCTTTTTGTTAAAGTATATATCAGTCCTGCTCTTCAGGCATTTCCTTATTATTTTTCCTACCTTAAGTCATTTTAGGAATATTTTTGTTTTGTGTGCATATGTGCTTAGTTGTTCAGTCATGTCTAACTCTTTGCAACCCCATGGACTGCAACCTGCCAGGCTCTTCTGTCCATGGGGATTCTCCAGACAAGAATACAAGAATGGGTTGCCATGCCCTCCTCCAGGGGATCTTCCCAACCCAAGGACTGAACCCAGGTCTCCCATACTGCAGGCAGATTCTTTACCATCTGAGCCACCAGGGAAGCTCAAGAATATTGGAGTGGGTAGCCTATCCCTTCTCCAGGGGATCTTCCTGTCCCAGGAATTAAACTGGAGTCTCCTCCATTGCAGGGGAATTATTTGCCAGCTGAGTTACCATGGAAGCCCCTTTTGTTTTATATTTTTAAATATTTTTCTAACTTTAGTCTTTCTCCATATTCAGATTGTACTTTCTTCAGCTGGATCTCTGCCTTCCACATATGGTTTCTGTCCCTGTGTTTCTCTCTGGATCCTGATCCTATGACCCACTGCACTTGCATGGTTCTCATCAGCCCTTCTGCCTTTGAATCTTTCTTTGATTCCCAGTATATTTGTACAGTTTGATGGAAAGATGATATTGCTAAAAGAAAAGAGTTGTCCTACAGCTATAATACAAATGAAGCACTTACAGAGTTCTGGCACAATCTCAGTTTTCTTTATCCTGTATATCCCACCAAAGTATAAACAAGGAGAGAAATGGAGAAATTTGTGAGAACATCATGCAGTATATTTTTCCAGAACTGACTGGAGGAAAATCTAGGCACTAAGATTAGCCTTTAAAGATGAAAGAAAGCTCTGCTTTCTAGCTGAGCTAGAGTTAAGTGGACAGATGCAGTCTTAGCTGCTCTGTGTTCCTGATGGCAGAAGCTCCAGCAAATCCTTGGGTCTTATAGAGTTAGGGTACTCCAGGGGATAAATGCCTTTGAGGGAGTTACTCCTTTGGATTCTCGGCATTAATATAACTTGTAAGAATAAATCAAAATAATTATTTACTTTACTTGATTCATATAGGAGATATATAGTTTGAATACTATGTTTTTTTCATATATAATTTATTTTGACTCAAGTTTTCACTTGCTAATAAGCCCTTAATCATTAATTAGCCTTATAGAATCTGGATATAGATGGACTCTTTTGAAGAATTAAGTAAATGCCATTAAAAAAAAAATTTCATGTAGTCTCCTTTTTCTCCTTCAAGTTTTCTAATAGAATAAGCCAGATAATATTTTCTCTATCTCTCCTGTTTTATGTGTCTTAGTTATGTCTGCATTCTAAGAGAGCACAAATTATTTTTCTACACTTCTCTATCTGCTAGATTCATCTCTTACATACATTTTTCAATGTGACATTCATCTATACAACCACTAATTCATTTATTAAATCAGTATATTTTAAATATTGATGATGTTCCAGGTACTTGATAATTGTTTTGACAAGGAAGACTTCACAAAGATGAGGATGGCATAGAACATGATAATAGTAGTTTTTGAACCACATAGACTTGAGCCTTCTGAAATGCATGTGAAGATGCCTATTGCTGGGTTCTGTTCAGGATACTCTGAATTAGAAATATTTGACATGGAGCCTGTGGATATTTTGCAATTGTTTCAGGTGATTTCCTTATTCTTAGAAAGTTTAAAACACTATACTGTCCTCTGTCTGAAAATAACTTAGTATTTAGAGAGGACGATGGAGAGAGAGAGAGAAAGGGAGAGAGAAAGAATTCCAGAACACAAAGAAGGCTAAGAGAGGGTAATTACAAGGTGCTGTAACATTAATAAGGGGTAGCATGATTTTCACGTCCAGTAGCAAAAACAGTGTGTCTCAGACTTGTCAAACTGCCCTTAGACATCTATTCCTTCCAGGAATATTCCTCTTCCTGAAGAACTCAAGAGTTTTGTTCTATGTAAAGAGAGAAGAAATCATGGATTTTTTGTTTAAATTTCTAATTATGAGAAATATAAGGTTCTCAACTGGTGTATGTGTGATATGGGCTAATAAAAAGAAGAAGTCTTGTTGTTCCAGTGTTTATCTGACTTCTGTGGAGAAAGAGATAGATATTAAGGAGCAAGAATTATTTAAATTGAGCTCTACAGGGCTGCAGGGCTATAACACTAAGCCTTCCTTTCTACTCATTTTTCATACTGCAAATCTAATACTAATAGCAGTTTTTTGAACATTCATTAAGCAGCTATCATTATCTATTCATTAGCTTGTCTATAATAACTTCAGCAGGTAAAACAATGTGTGCTCAGTCAGTCATGTCCAATTCTTTGAGACCCCATGGACTGTAGCCCACCAGGCTCCGCTATCCATGGAATTTTTCAGGCAAGAATACTGGAGTGGGTTGCCATTTCCTATTGCAGGGAATCTTCCCGACCCAGAGATTGAACCCATGTTTCTTGTGTCTCGTGCATTGGCAGGCAGATCTTTGACCATTGCACCACCTGGGAAATCCAAGGTAACACTATTTCCATTTTATGGAAAGAATCCAAGGAAAGCACAGTAGTACTGCTGAGCTAAGGACAGTGAAATGAGTTTTGGGAGGCTAAAGCAGCTATACTTTGTGGCACAAAATACCAAGGAGTTGGGTCAATTTAGAGGAAGAATTTCAGAAATATCAGTATGGGTAATTTTTCATAATGAGCTGCATACTAAAATGCTTAGGCATAATATGAAACTCTACAAGATTAAACAATGACCTATGAGGAGTTTAAGTTACACAGTTCCTATAACTCACTTGCAGTTGGAAGATGTTTGAGATCCAACTAGCTAGATTCAGAAAACATCATAGAAAACTTGAGATGGTCAACAAAGAAGCAAAAAAACATGGCTTAGTCTTAAGGATAAACTAGATATCAATAAATGCCACTATCTAACTGTTTAACAAAACTTAAAAGTAAGTCTCAATCTACATAGATGTAGTCAATTGATTTTCAACAAAGGCGTGAGACAATTCAATGAAGAAAGAAAAATCTTTTCATTGAGTAATGCCAGAAAATACTCATGTAAAGAAATCAATGTAGAACTTTTCATATAGGAAATTAACTTAGAAGGGATTATATATCTAAGCATAAACATTAAAATAATGAAACTTCTAAGAGAAATTGTTTGTGATGCTAATGTAGCCAAGTTTTCTTAGAAAGAACAAAGAAGTGCAAACCAAAACAGAAAAATAAAAATAGATTAGATTTTATCAAACTATTAAGAGTGACATATTTTACTTTTTAAAAAAAAATTTATTTTATTTTTAAACTTTACAATATTGTATTATTTTGCCAAACATTGAAATGAATCCACCACAGGTATACCCGTGCTCCCCATCCTGAACCCTCCTCCCTCCCCCACCCCCCCATACTCTCCCTCTGGGTCGTCCCAGTGCACCA
>NW_011494812.1:435956-436799 GCF_000754665.1 Bison bison bison
TCATTCATCAAACCTGGACTGGCGACTTGTTTCATACATGACATTATACATGTTTCAATGCCGTTCTCCAAAATCTCCCCACCCTCTCCCTCTCCCACAGAGTCCATAAGACTGATCTATACATAAGTGTCTCTTTTGCTGTCTCATACATAGGGCTATTGTTACCATCTGTCTATATTTCATATATACGTGTTAGTATACTGTATTGGTGTTTTTCTTTCTGGCTTACTTCACTCTGTATAATAGGTTCCAGTTTCATCCACCTCATTAGAACTGATTCAAATGTATTCTTTTTAATGGCTGAGTAATATTCCATTGTGTATATGTACCACTGCTTTCTTATCCATTCATCTGCTGATGAGCATCTAGGTTGCTTCCATGTCCTGGCTATTATAAACAGTGCTGTGATGAACATTGGGATACACGTGTCTCTTTCCCTTCTGGTTTCCTCAGTGTGTATGCCCAGCAGTGGGATTGCTGGATCATAAGGCAGTTCTATTTCCAGTTTTTTAAGGAATCTCCACACTGTTCTCCATAGTGGCTGTACTAGTTTGCATTCCCACCAACAGTGTAAGAGGGTTCCCTTTTCTCCACACCGTCTCCAGCATTTATTGCTTGTAGACTCTTGGATCGCAGCCATTCTGACTGGCGTGAAATGGTACCTCATAGTGGTTTTGATTTGCATTTCTCTGATAATGAGTGATATTGAGCATCTTTTCATGTGTTTGTTAGCCATCTGTATGATTTCTTTGGAGAAATGTCTATTTAGATCTTTGGCCCATTTTTTGATTGGGTCATTTATTTTTCTGGAGTTGAGCTGTAGGACTTGCTTGTATATTTTTG
>NW_011494812.1:437111-437945 GCF_000754665.1 Bison bison bison
TCATTTTCACTCTATTGATTCTTCCAATCCATGAACATGGTATATTTCTCCATCTATTAGTGTCCTCTTTGATTTCTTTCACCAGTGTTTTATAGTTTTCTATATATGGGTCTTTAGTTTCTTTAGGTAGATATATTCCTAAATATTTTATTCTTTTCATTGCAATGGTGAATGGAATTGTTTCCTTAATTTCTCTTTCTGTTTTCTCATTATTAGTATATAGGAATGCAAGGGATTTCTGTGTGTTGATTTTATATCCTGCAACTTTACTATAATCATTGATTAGTTCTAGTAATTTTCTGGTGGTCTTTAGGGTTTTCTATGTAGAGGATCATGTCATCTGCAAATAGTGAGTGTTATACTTCTTCTTTTCCAATTTGGATTCCTTTTATTTCTTTTTCTGCTCTGATTGCTGTGGCCAAAACTTCCAAAACTATGTTGAATAGTAATGGTGAAAGTGGGCACCCTTGTCTTGTTCCTGACTTTAGAGGAAATGCTTTCAATTTTTCACCATTGAGGATAATGTTTGCTGTGGGTTTGTCATATATAGCTTTTATTATGTTGAGGTATGTTCCTTCTATTTCTGCTTTCTGGAGAGTATTTATCATAAATGGATGTTGAATTTTGTCAAAGGCTTTCTCTGCATCTATTGAGATAATCATATGGCTTTTATTTTTCAATTTGTTAATGTGGTGTATTACATTGATTGATTTGCAGATATTGAAGAATCCTTGCATCCCTGGGATAAAGCCCACTTGGTCATGGTGTATGATCTTTTTAATGTGTTGTTGGATTCTGATTGCTAGAATTTTGTTAAGGTTTTTGCATCTGTGT
>NW_011494812.1:438612-440298 GCF_000754665.1 Bison bison bison
ATTTTCATTTCTAATTTTATTGATTTGATTTTTCTCCCTTTGTTTCTTCATGAGTCTGGCTAATGGTTTGTCAATTTTATTTATCCTTTCAAAGAACCAGCTTTTGGCTTTGTTGATTTTTGCTATGGTCTCTTTTGTTTCTTTTGCATTTATTTCTGCCCTAATTTTTAAGATTTCTTTCCTTCTACTAACCCTGGGGTTCTTCATTTATTCCTTTTCTAGTTGCTTTAGGTGTAGGGTTAGGTTATTTATTTGACTTTTTTCTTGTTTCTTGAGGTATGCCTGTATTGCTATGAACTTTCCCCTTAGGACTGCTTTTAAAGTGTCCCATAGGTTTTGGGTTGTTGTGTTTTCATTTTCATCAGTTTCTATGCAAATTTTGGTTTCTTTTTTTATTTCTTCTGTAATTTGTTGGTTATTCAGCAGCGTGTTGTTCAGCCTCCATATGTTGGAATTTTTAATAGTTTTTCTCCTGTAATTGAGATCTAATCTTACTGCATTGTGGTCAGAAAAAGATGCTTGGAATGATTTCTTTTTTTTTGAATTTACCAAGGCTAGATTTATTGCCTAGGATGTGATCTATCCTGGAGAATGTTCCATGTGCGCTTGAGAAAAAGGTGAAATTCATTGTTTTGGGATGAAATGTCCTATAGATATCAATTAGGTCTAACTGGTCTATTGTATCGTTTAAAGTTTGTGTTTCCTTGTTAATTTTCTGTTTAGTTGATCTATCCATAGGTGTGAGTGGGGTATTAAAGTCTCCCACTATTATTGTGTTATTGTTAATTTCTCCTGTCATATTTGTTAGCATTTGTCTTATATATTGCGGTGCTCCCGTGTTGGGTGCATATATGTTTATAATTGTTATATCTTCTTCTTGGATTGATCCTTTGATCATTATGTAGTGACCATCTTTGTCTCTTCACAGCCTTTGTTTTAAAGTCTATTTTATCTGATATGAGTATTGCTACTCCTGCTTTCTTTTGGTCCCTATTTGCATGGAAAATTTTTTTCCAGCCCTTCACTCTCAGTATGTATGTGTCCCCTGTTTTGAGGTGGGTCTCTTGTAGACAACATATGTAGGGGTCTTGTTTTTGTATCCATTCAGCCAGTCTTTGTCTTTTGGTTGGGGCATTCAACCCATTTACATTTAAGGTAATTACTGATTAGTATGATCCTGTTGCCATTTACTTTATTGTTTTGGGTTCAATTTTATACACCGTTTTTGTGTTTCCTGTCTAGAGAATATCCTTTAGTATTTGTTGGAGAGCTGGTTTGATGGTGCTGAATTCTCTCAGCTTTTGCTTGTCTGAAAAGCTTTTGATTTCTCCTTTATATTTGAATGAGATCCTTTCTGGGTACAATAATCTGGGCTGTAGGTTATTTTCTTTCATCACTTTAAGTATGTCTTGCCATTCCCTCCTGGCTTGAAGAGTTTCTATTGAAAGATCAGCTGTTATGCTTATGGGAATTCCCTTGTGTGTTATTTGTTGTTTTTCCCTTGCTGCTTTTAATATTTGTTCTTTGTGTTTGATCTTTGTTAATTCGATTAATATGTGTCTTGGGGTGTTTTGCCTTGGGTTTATCCTGTTTGGGACTCTCTGGGTTTCTTGGACTTGGGTGATTATTTCCTTCCCCATTTTAGGGAAGTTTTCAACAATTATCTCTTCAAGTATTTTCTCATGG
>NW_011494812.1:440693-447231 GCF_000754665.1 Bison bison bison
GCTGTATTTCTTCTCTCTAGAGTGCAATGAAATGTCCAGTAATGAGTTATGGGATGTCTATGTTTTGGGGTGACTTTGGGCTGCCTGTATCTTGGAGCTCAGGGCTGTGTTCCTTGTTGCTGGAGAATTTGCTTGGTATGTCTTGCCCTGGAACTTGTTGGCCCTTGTGTGGTGCTTGGTTTTAGTGTCGGTATGGAGGCGTTTGATGAGCTCCTGTCAATTAATGTTCCTTAGAGTCAGGAGTTCCCTGGAGTCAGGGTTTGGATTTAAGCCTCCTGCTTCCAGTTATCGGTCTTATTTTTACAGTAGTTTTGTAGCTTCTCCTTCTATACAGCACCATTGATAAAACATCTACGTTAAAGATGAAAAGTTTCTCTCGTGAGGGTCACCCAGAGAGGTTCACAGCATTATATGGAGAAGAGAAGAGGGAGGAGGGAGTTAGAGGTGACCCGAATGAGATGAGGTGGAATCAATAGAGGAAAGAGTGGGCTATCCAGTAATCTCTTCCTTATGTGCACTCCACAACTGGACCGCTCAGAGTTGTTCACGGAGTTATACAGAGAAGAGAAGAAGGAGGAAGGTGACAGAGATGGCCAGGAGGATAAAAGGAGGGAATGAAAAGGAGGGAGACAGATCCAGCCGGTAATCAGTTCCCTAAGTGTTCTCCACCGTCTGGAACACACAGAAATTCATAGAGTTGGGTAGAGTAGAGAGGCATTAGGGAGGAGACACAGGCGACCTGGTGGAGAAAAAGGAGAGTCCAAAGGGAGACAGAGCGGTTAAGCCAGTAATCTCGCTCCCTAGTGATAAATGGGTACTGAAGATTGGGTTCTTAAAGGTACAAACTTGGTAACAAATACATAAAAGCAAAAATTAAAAATCTAGAGTAGAGTTTGGAATTTCAAAAATACGATGTTAAAGAAAAGAAGAAGGAAAAGAAAGAGAGAAAAAACGAAGAAACAAAAACAAACAAGGTCGTGAAAATTATAAAGAAAATATAGGTACAAAATTGATAACTAATACCAAAAAGCAAAAGTTAAAAATCTAGAGTAGAGTTTGGTATTTCAAAAATACAATGTTAAAAAAAGAAGAAGAAAAAGAAAGAGAGAGAAAAAAACAAAAATAAAAGCAAACAAAGTCGCATAAATTATAAAGAAAATACAGGTACAAAATTGATAACAAATACCAAAAAGCATAAATTAAAAATCTAGAGTAGAGTTTGGAATTTCAGATATACAATGTTATTTAAAAGAAGAAGAGAAAGAAACAGAGAAAAAGAGAGAAAATAAAAAAGGGTCACAGAAATTATAAAAAAGAAACTATAGGTACAAAATTGATAACAAATACCAAAAAGCTAAAATTAAAAATCTAGAGTAGAGTTTGGAATTTCAAAAATACAATGTTAAAGAAAAGAAGGGGGAAAAAAAAGGTCAAAAAATTATAAAAATATATATATGAAGTTTGCTTTAAAAAATGGGGTTCTTTTTTTTTTTTTTGCAAAGTAAGCGGTTATAAAAGTGAAAATTAAAGGAATAATAGAGGACTTAAAAAATTTTTTTTAATTAAAAAAAATAAAAAAAGAAAGAAAGAATGATCGTAAAAATAGTAAAAATATATCTAGGACTTTCTCTGGTTTTGTTGTGAGTATTGTGGGTTCAGTTCATTTTTGGCTATTTCCTTGGTCCGACTTATATTTCTCAAGATCTATAGGCCCCATCCTATGTAGTTGGTACTAACCACAGGGTTTTAATCTATTGCCTGTAGCTTCCAAGGCGGTTCCCTCTGTTATAGCTTCTTCTGTTTGCTGGTCTCTTCAGTGTCTGGTTTCCACCCTGACACAAAGGGGACGGTGGAGGACACTTCTTTTTTTTTTTTAGGCTCACTTGTTCAGTCGCGCTGAGGGGAGGTAGGGAGGGATGCTGCAAACAAATAACACTGGCATGTGCTCGAAGTGCCTCAGCCACACTGGGTCTGCCCCCCGTTCATGGCGCGGGTAGCCTCCCTGCCCACGCTGCTCAGGCTCTAGGTTGCTCTGCCGGGAACCATCTGTGGCCGGTCCTGGGCTGCCTGCACTTCCAGGTCCAAGCGGCTCAGGTTCAGGCACTCGGGTAGTCCTCAGAGGAGCAGACTCTCGGTTGGGCCTGCGTTTTGTGTCCTTCCCAGATCCGAGCAGCTCAGGTGATGAGGTGTTTGGCCCGCGCGATTGCTGCGACTTATCACCTCCCCACCGCTTGGTTGTCTAAGTGTGCACCGGCACACCTTCTCAGGCAGATGTTGACCGTCCAGACCCCCAAGAAGTTTTAGTTAGCAAAGAAGCCTGCTTACAGTTTTGTAGATAATGTCTCTCTGGGGCTGCGATTGTCCCCTTCCAGCTCTGGCTGCCTATCACCGGAGGGGGATGGTCTGCCCCCGGCTATCTCTGTTCAGTCCTTTGTTCCGTGCGCGGGCCTGGCAGTGTCTTAGGTTAGGGCTGACTTTTCGCGTGGTAGATATCCCACAGTCTGGTTTGCTAGCCCAAATTATTTCGCTCAGATAGCACTCGGGGTATTCAGGCCAGATCCTTGCGATGCAGCCCGCTTCGCGCCTCCCTGCCCATGCCGCGCCTCCCTGCCCAGCCCCCGCTTGCTAATGGCGGATGCAGGCGTCTGGGCTGCTTCTCCGCTGGGGGAGTTACCATAGGGCTTGCAGTGCGTGGGGTTTAATTGTTTATTTATTTTTCCTCCCTGTTATGTTGCCCTCTGTGCTTCCAAGGCTAGGCACAGATTCGGCAGTGAGAAGGTTTCCTGGTATTTGGAAACTTCTCTCTTTTTAAGACTCCCTTCCCGGGACGGAACTCCGTCCCTCCTTCTTTTGTCTCTTTTTTTGTCTTTCATATTTTTTCCTACCTCCTTTTGAAGACTTGGGTTGCTTTTCTGGGTGCCTGATGTCCTCTGCCGGCATTCAGAAGTTGTTTTGTGGAATTTACTCAGCGTTTAAATGTTCTTTTGACGAATTTGTGGGGGAGAAAGTGTTCTCCCCGTCCTACTCCTCTGCCATCTTAACTCCTCCTCCCCATATTTTACTTTTTGAAGGACACCATTAAGAATATGGGGCATAGACTTGGATTACTGTGATATTGAATGGTTTGCCTTGGAAACGAACAGAGATCATTCTGTCATTTTTGAGATTGCATCCAAGTACTGCATTTCAGACTCTTTTGTTGACCATGATGGCTACTCCATTTCTTCTAAGGGATTCCTGCCCACAGTAGTAGATATAATGGTCATCGGAGTTACATTCACCCATTTCAGTCCATTTTAGTTCACTAATTCCTAGAATGTCGACATTCATTCTTGCCATCTCCTGTTTGACCACTTCCAATTTGCCTTGATTCATGGACCTAACATTCTAGGTTCCTATGCAATATTGCTCTTTACAGCATCAGACCTTGCTTCTATCACCAGTCACATCCACAACTGGGTATTGTTTTTGCTTTGGCTCCATCCCTTCATTCTTTCTGCAGTTATTTCTCCACTGATCTCCATTAGCATATTAGGCACCTACCAGCCTGGGGAGTTCCCCTTTCAGTATCTTATCATTTTGCCTTTTCATACTGTTCATGGGGTTCTCAAGGCAAGAATACTGAAGTGGTTTGCCATTCTCTTCTCCAGAGGATCACATTCTGTCAGACCTCTCCACCATGACCCATCTGTCTTGGGTGGCTCCACATGGCATGGCTTAGTTTTACTGAGTTAGACAAGGCTGTGGTCCGTGTGATTAGATTGACTAGTTTTCTGTGATTATGGTTTCAGTGTGTCTGCCCTCTGATGCCCTCTTGCAACACCTACCATCTTACTTGGGTTTCTCTTATCTTGGACGTGGGGTATCACTTCACGGCTGCTCCAGCAAAGCACAGACGCTGCTCCTTACCTTGCAGGAGGGGTATCTCCTCACCACTGCCCTTCCTGACCTTGAATGTGGAGTAGCTTCTCTCAGCCCTCCTGCGCCAGCGCTGCCACCGCTCCTTGGATGTGGGGTAGCTCGCCTCGGCTGCTGCCCCTGGCCTCAGGCATGGGGTAGCTCCTCCTGGCCGCCACCCCTGGCCTCGGACGTGGGGTAGCTCCTCTTGACCACCGCCCCAACCAGTAATGCTGAAGAAACTGAAGCTGAACGGTTCTATGAAGACCTACAAGACCTTTTAGAACTAACACCCAAAAAAGATGTCCTTTTCATTATAGGGGACTGGAATGCAAAAGTAGGAAGGCAAGAAACACCTGGAGTAACAGGCAAATTTGGCCTTGGAATATGGAATTAAGCAGGGCAAAAGCTAATAGAGTTTTGTCAAGAGAATGCACTGGTCATAGCAAACACCATCTTCGAACAACACAAGAGAAGACTCTACACATGGACATCACCAGATAGATGGTCAACTCCAAAATCAGATTGATTATATTCTCTGCAGCCAAAGATAGAGAAGCACTATACAGTCAGCAAAAACAAGACTGGGAGCTGACTGTGGCTTAGATCATGAGCTCCTTATTGCCAAATTCAGACTTAAATTGAAGAAAGTAGGGAAAACCACTAGACCATTCAGGTATGACCTAAATCAAATCCCTTATGATTACACACCGTAAGTGAGAAATAGATTTAAGGGACTAGATCTGATAGACAGAGTGCCTGATGAACTATGGACGGAGGTTCATGATATTGTACAAGAGACAGGGATCATGACCATCCCCATGTAAAAGAAAGGCAAAAAAGCAAAATGGGTGTCTGAGAAGGCCTTAAAAATAGCTGTGAAAAGAAGAGAAGTGAAAAGCAAAGGAGAAAAGGAAAGATATAAGCATCTGAATGCAGATTTCCAAAGAATAGCAAGGATAGATAAGAAAGCCTTCCTCAGCGATCAATGCAAAGAAATAGAGGAAACCAACAGAATGGGAAAGACTAGAGATCGCTTCAAGAAAATAGGAGATACCAAGGAAACATTTCATGCAAAGATGGTCTCGATAAAGGACAGAAATGGTATGGACCTAACAGGAGCAGAAGATATTAAAGGGAGGTGGCAAAAATACACAGATCAGATCAGATCAGATCAGTCACTCAGTCATGTCCGACTCTTTGCGACCCCATGAATCGCAGCATGCCAGGCCTCCCTGTGCATTACCAACTCCTGGAGCTCACCCATACTCACGTCCATCGAGTCAGTGATGCCATCCAGCCATCTCATCCTCTGTCATCCCTTTCTCCTCCTGCCCCTAATCCCTCCCAGCATCAGAGTCTTTTCCAATGAGTCAACTCTTCACATGAGGTGGCCAAAGTACTGGAGTTTCAGCTTTAGCATCCTTCCTTCCAAAGAAATCCCAGGGCTGATCTCCTTCAGAATGGACTGGTTGGATCTCCTTGCAGTCCAAGGGACTCTCAAGAGTCTTCTCCAACACCACAGTTCAAAAGCATCAATTCTTTGGCATTCAGCCTTCACAATCCAACTGTCACATCCATACATGAAGACTGGAAAAACCATAGCCTTGACTAGACGAACTGTTGTTGGCAAAGTAATGTCTCTGCTTTTGAATATGCTATCTAGGTTGGTCATAACTTTCCTTCCAAGAAATAACCCTCTTTTAATTTCATGGCTGCAGTCACCATCTGCAGTGATTTTGGAGCCCCCAAAAATAAAGTCTGACACTGTTACCACTGTTTCCCCTTCTATTTCCCATGAAGTGATGGGACTGGATGCCATGATCTTCGTTTTCTGAACGTTGAGCTTTAAGCCAACTTTTTCACTCTCCACTTTTACTTTCATTAAGAGGCTTTTTAGTTCCTCTACAGTTTCTGCCATAAGGGTGGTGTCATCTGCATTTCTGAAGTTATTGAGATTTCTCCGGGCAATCTTGATTCCAGCTTGTGTTTCTTCCAGCCCAGCGTTTCTCATGATGTACTCTGCACAGAAGTTAAATAAGCAGGGTGACAATGTACAGCCTTGATGTACTTCTTTTCCTATTTGGAACTAGTCTGTTGTTCCATGTCTAGTTCTAACTGTTGCTTCCTGACCTGCATACAAATTTCTCAAGAGGCAGATCAGGTGGTCTGGTATTCCCATCTCTTTCAGAATTTTCCACAGTTTATTGTGATCCACATATTCAAGGGCTTTGGCATAGTCAATAAAGTGGAAATAGAAGAATACACAGAAGAACTATACAAAAAAGATCTTCACGACCAAGATAAGCACGATGGTGTGATCTCTCACCTAGAGCCAGACATCCTGGAATGTGAAGTCAAGTGGGCCTTGGAAAGCATCACTACAAAGCTAGTGGAGGTGGTGGAATTTCAGTGGAGCTATTGCAAATCCTGAAAGATGATGCTGTGAAAGTGCTGCACTCAATATGCCAGCAAATTTGGAAAACTCAGCATAGGTCACAGGACTGGAAAAATCAGTTTTCATTCCAATCCCAAAGAAAGGCAATGCCAAAGAATGCTCAAACTACTGCACAATTCCACTCATCTCACACACTAGTAAAGTAATGTTCAAAATTCTCCAAGCCAGGCTTCAGCAATATGT
>NW_011494812.1:447331-452874 GCF_000754665.1 Bison bison bison
TTCAAAATTCTCCAAGCCAGGCTTCAGCAATATGTGAACTGTAAACTTCCAGATGTTCAAGCTGGATTTAGGAAAGGCAGAGGAACCAGAGATCAAATTGCCAACATCCGCTGGATCATCAAAAAACCAAGAGAGTTCCAGAAAAACATCTATTTCTGCTTTATTGACTATGCTAAAGCCTTTGACTGTGTGGATCACAATAAACTGGAAAATTCTGAAAGAGATGGGAATACCAGACCACCTGACCTGCCTCTTGAGAAACCTATATGCAGGTCAGGAAGCAACAGTTAGAACTGGACACAGAACAACAGACTGGTTCCAAATAGGAAAAGCGGTTCGTCAAGGGTGTATATTATCACCCTGCTTATTTAACTTCTATGCAGAGTACATCATGAGAAACGCTGGGCTGGAGGAAGCACAAGCTGGAATCAAGATGGCCGGGAGAAATCTCAATAACCTCAGAGATGTAGATGACACCACCCTTATGGCAGAAAGTGAAGAGGAACTAAAAAGCCTCTTGATGAAAGTGAGAGGAGAGTGATAAAGTTGGCTTAAAGCTCAACATTCAGAAAATGAAGATTATGGCATCTGGTTGCATCACTTCATTGGAAATAGATGGGGAAACAGTGGAAACAGTGTCAGACTTTATTTTTGGGGGCTCCAAAATCATTGCAGATGGTAACTTCAGCCATGAACTTAAAAGACACTTATTCCTTGAAGGAAAGTTATGACCAATCTAGATACCATATTCAAAAGCAGAGACATTGTTTTGCTGACAAAGGTCCATCTAGTCAAGGATATGGTTTTTCCAGTAGTCATGTATGGATGTGAGAGTTGGACTGTGAAGAAAGCTGAGCACCGAAGAATTGATGCTTTTGAACTGTGGTGTTGGAGAAGACTCTTGAGAGTCCCTTGGACTGCAAGGAGATCCAACCAATCCATCCTAAAGGAGATCAGTCCTGGGTGTTCTTTGGAAAGAATGATGCTAAGGCTGAAACTCCAGTACTTTGGCTACCTCATGCGAATAGTTGACTCATTGGAAAAGAGTCTGATGCTGGGAGGGATTGGGGGCAGGAGGAGAAGGGGACGACAGTGGATGAGATGGCTGGATGGCATCACCGACTCAATGGACGTGAGTTTGAGTGAAATCCGGGAGTTGGTGATGGACAGGGAGGCCTGGTGTGCTGCGATTCATGGCGTTGCAAAGAGTTGGACACGACTGAGTGTCTGTACTGAACTGATTAAGAATATGAAATGATTGGGGCTAAGCTTATTTTTATGTTCTTTCTTTCTTTATTTTTTTTTTTTTGGATATTCCACATTTTATAAAAAAATAAAAACTTGATGAACAGACCAAAAATAAATAAATAAATAAAATGAAGCAGGAAAATAAAAAGAAGAATATGAAATGGCCAATTACATATTGGGAGAGAATATTAGCAACACATATCAGACAAAAGAGTTCTTGTATTCAGAATATATAAAGAACAGTAAAAGGTCTTATCACTTCATGGCAAATAAATGTGGAAAATTCGAAACAGTTTCAGATTTCATTTTCTTGTGCTCCAAAATCAATGTGGATGGTGACTGCGTCCACAAAATTAAAAGATGCTTGCTCCTTGGGAGAATAGCTATGTCAAACCTAGAAAGTGCTTGTTTGTTTGTTTAAGTAATTTATTTTTTGATTGAAGGAAAATGCTTTACAAAATTTTGCTGTTTTCTGAAAAATATCAAGATGAATCTGTCATAGGTATACATATGTCCCTTCCCTCTTGAATCTCCCTCCCATCTCCCACCCCACGCCACCCCTTTAGCTTGTTATTGAACCCCTGTTTGAGTTCCCTGAGTCATACAGCAAATTCCCATTGACTATCTATTTTACATATGGTAATGTAAGTTTCCATGTTACTCTCTCCTTACATCCCACCCTCTCCTTCCTCCCGTCCACCTCCATGTCCATGTCTGTTCTCTATGTCTGTTTCTCCATTGCTGCCCTGCAAATGAATTCATCAGTACCATCTTTATAGATTCTATATATATGCATTAGTGTATGACTTTTCTCTTTCTGATTTACTTCACTCTGTATAATAGTCTGTTGGTTCATCTACCTTATTAGACCTGATTCAAATGCATTCCTTTTTATGACTAATATCCCATTGTATATATGTACCACAACTTCTTTTTCCATCCATCTAGGTTGCTTCCATGTTCTAGCTATTGTAAATAGTGCTGCAATGAGCTTTGGGGTACATGTGGTTTTTTTCATTTTTGGTTTCCTCAGTATATGTGCCTAGGAGTGGGATTTCTGGGTCATCAGTTAAGCTCAGTTCAGTCGCTCAGTTGTGTCCAACTCTTTGTGACCCCATGAGCCGTAGCACGCCAGGCCTCTTGTCCATCAACAACTCCCAGAGTTTACCCAAACTCATGTCCATTGAGTCAGTGATGGCATCCAACCATCTCATCCTCTGTCGTCCCCTTTTCCTTCTGCCCTCAATCTTTCCCAGCATCAGGGTCTTTTCAAATGAGTCAGCTCTTTGCATCAATTAGCCAAAGTATTGGAGTTTCAGCTTTAGCATCAGTCCTTCCAATGAACACTCAGGACTGATCTTCTTTAGGATGGATTGGTTGGATCTCCTTGAAGTCCAAGGGACTCTCAAGAGTCTTCTCCAACACCACAGTTCAAAAGCATCAATTCTTCAGTGCTCAGCTTTCTTTATAGTTCAACTCTCACATCCATACACGACCACTGGAAAAACCATAGACTTGACTAGACGGATCTTTGTTGGCAAAGTAATGTCTCTGCTTTTGACTATGCTATCTATGTTGGTCATAACATTCCTTCCAAGGAGTAAGCGTCTTTTAATATCATGGCTGCAATCACCATCTGCAGTGATATTGGAACCCCCACCCAAAAAAAAAAAAAAAAATTAAGTCTGACACTGTTTCCACTGTTTCCCCATCTATTTCCCATGAAGTGATGGGGCCAGATGCTATGATCTTCATTTTCTGAATGTTGAGGTTTAAGGCAACTTTTTCACTCTCCTCTTTCACTTTCATCAAGAGGCTCTTTAGTTCTTCACTTTCTGCCATAACGGTGGTGTCATCTGCACATCCGAGGTTATTGATATTTCTCCTGGCAATCTTGATTCCCGCTTGTGCTTCTTCCAGCCCAGCATTTCTCATGATGTACCATATGGTGGCTTTATTCCTAGCTTTATTTAAGGAATCTCCCTATCATCTGCCATAGTGGCTGTATCAATTTATATACCTATCAATAGTGGGAGAGGGTTCCCTTTTCTCCACATCCTTTCCAGTATTTATTGTTTGTAGACTTTTTGATTGTGTGAGGTGATATCTCATTGTAGTTTTGATTTGTATTTCTCTAATCATGAGTGATGTTGAGCATTTTTTCATGTGTTTGTTAGCCATCTGTATGTCTTCTTTGGAGAAATGTCTATTTATGTCTTTTCCCCACTTTTTGATTGGGCTGTTTGCTTTTCTGGTATTGAGTTGTATGAGCTGCTTGTGTATTTTGGAAATTAATCCTTTGTTAGTTGTTTAATTTGCTATTATTTTTCTCCCATTCTTAGGGTTGTCTTTTCACCTTGTTTATAGTTTCCTTTGCTATTCAAAAGTGTTTAAGTTTAATTAGGTCCCACTTGTTTATTTTTGTTTTTATTTCCACTGCTCTAGGAGATGGGACATAGAGGATCTTGCTTTGATTTATGTCACTGAGTATTCTGCCTATGTTTTCCTTTAAGAGTTTTATAGTTTCTGGTCTTAAAGACACTTATGTATTTAATTCATTTTGAATTTATCTTTGTGTATGGTTTTAGAAAATGTTCTAATTTCATTCTTTTACGTGTAGCTGTCTAGTTTTGTCAGCACCAATTATTGAAGATGCTATCTTTGTCCCATTGTATATTCTTGCTTCCTATGTCAAAAATAACGTACCCATAAGTGTGCAGATCTTTGGGATCTCTATTTTAAGACAGAGTTTTAAAAAGCAGAGACATCACTTTTCTGACAAAGGTCTATACAGTCAAAGCTTTCATTTTTCCCGTAGTCATGTATGGATGTGAGGGTTGGACCATTAAGAAGGCTGAATGGCAAAGAATTGACTCTTTCAAACTGTGATGCTAGGGAAGACTTTTGAAAGTCTCTTGGATAGCAAGGAGATCAAACCAGTCAATCCTAAAGGAAATCCACCCTGAATATTCATTGGGAGAACTGATGCTAAAGCTGAAGGTCCAGTACTTTGGCCACCTGATTCAAAGAGCTGACTTATTGGAAAAGACCATGATGCTGGGGAAAAGTTGAGGACAAGAGAATTGGGTGACAGAGGGTGAGATGATTGGATGGCATCACTGACTCAATGCACATGAGTTTGTGCAAACTCAGGGAGATAGTGATGGACAGAGAAACCTGTTGTGCTACAGTTCATAAGATCACAAAGAGTCAGAAATGACTTAGCGACTGAACAACAACAACAGCAGGACAGTAAAAAGAACAATGACCAAATAATACTGGTCAATATCACAAAAGTAAACATGGACCGTTGTAACAGAATGGAGAGTCCAGGAATAAGCATACACATCTAAGGTCAATTAATCTTTGATAAAGGAGGCAAGAATATACAATGGAAAGAAGACAGTCTCTTCAATAGGTGGTGCTGGGAAAACTGGATAATTACATTTAAAGAAATAAAATTAGAACATTATCTAATACCATATACAAAATAAACTCAAAACGGATTAAAGATTTAGCTACAAACTAAATACTGTAAGGCTCCTAGAGGAAAACATAAACAGAACACTCTTTGATATAAACTGTAGCAAAAATTTTTTTGATTGACTTACTTATAGTAATGAAAATAATAAAAAGAAAAATAAACAAATGGGACCTAATTAAGCTTAAAAGCTCCACAGAGCAAAGAACCATAAGCAAGTGAAAAGACAAACTACAAATTGTGAGAAAATATTTGCAAATGATGCAACTAACAAGGGCTTAATTTTTTAAAAATACAAACAGTTCACATAGCTCAATATCAAATACAAAACAAACAAACAAATAAAAAGCAACCCAATCAAAAAATAAACAGAACCTAAACAGACATTTCTCCAAAGGAGACCTGCAAATGGCCAATAGGCACATGAAAAAAAATGCTCAACATTTCTATTTATTAGAGACATGCAAATTAAAACTACAATATCAACTCGTAGCAGTCAGAGTGACCATCATCAAAAAGTCTACAAATAAAAAATGTAAGAGAGAGTGTGGAGAAAAGGGAACTCTCCTACACTGATGGTAATGTAAATAGGTGCAGACATTATGGAGAACAGTATGGAGATTCCTTAAAGAAAAGAAAAAAAAAAAAAACTAAATAAAGAGTTACCATCAGTTCAGTTCAGTTCAGTCGCTCATTCATGTCCGACTCTTTGTGACCCCATGAATCACAGCACACCAGGCCTCCTTGTCCATCACCAACTCCCGGAGTTCACTCAGACTCAAGTCCATTGAGTCAGCGATGCCATCCAGCCATC
>NW_011494812.1:453258-484711 GCF_000754665.1 Bison bison bison
CGCTGACACTGTTTCCACTTTTTCCCCATCTATTTCCCATGACGTGATGGGACCAGATTCCATGATCTTCGTTTTCTGAATGTTGAGCTTTAAGCCAACTTTTTCACTCTCCACTTTCACTTTCATCAAGAGGCCTTTTAGTTCCTCTTCACTTTCTGCCATAAGGGTGGTGTCATCTGCATATCTGAGGTTATTGAGATTTCTCCCGGCAATCTTGATTCCAGCTTGTGTTTCTTCCAGCCCTGCGTTTCTCATGATGTACTCTGCATAGAAGTTAAATAAGCAGGGTGACAATATACAGCCTTGACGAACTCCTTTTCCTATTTGGAACCAGTCTGTTGTTCCATGTCCAGTTCTAACTGTTGCTTCCTGACCTGCATACAGATGTCTCAAGAGGCAGGATATGTCCTAGCAATCCCACTCCTGAGCATATATTTAGAAAGGACAAAAACTAATTCAAAAAGATGTATGCACCCCAAAGTTCATAGCAATATGAACTATTTACAATAGCCAAAACATGGAAGCAACCTAAATATCCATCAACAGATGAGTGCATATCAAAGATGTGGTATGCATATACACAATGGAATACTGTTGTTGTTTAGCTGCAAATTTGTATCTGACTCTTTGCCATCCCATGGACTATAGCCCACCAGGTTCCTCTGTCCATGGGATTTTATAGGCAAAACTGGCGTGCGTTGCCAGTTTCTTCTTCAGGAGATCTTCCCGACCCAGGGATTGAACTTACATCTCCTACTTGGTAGGTGGATTCTTTATTACTGAGCCACCTGGAAAGCCCTACAATGGAATACATCTTTGCCATAAAAAATAATGAAATAATGACATTTGGAGCAACATGGATGCGCCTAGAGATTATCATACTAAGTAAAGTAAATCAGAGAGAGAAAGACACTTATCATATGATATCACTCATGTGTGGAATCTAACTGAAAAAAATGATATAAATGAACTTATTTACAAAACAGACTCACAGATTTCAAAAACAAACTTATGGTTACCAAAGGGAAATGCAGGGGGTAGGTGGGGCAGTGGAGGAGCTTGGCATTAACATACATACACTGCTGAATATAAAACAGATAATCAATAAGGACCTACTGTATGGCACAGGGAGCTCTACTAAATATTCTGTAATAAACTATATGGGAAAAGAATCTGAAAAAGAATAAATGTGTGTATTTGCTGTACACCTGAAACTAACACAACTTTGTAGATCAGCTATACTGCAATAAAAAAGAATATATTAAAAAAAAAGAAAGCAAAAGATAAGATAATTTTTAGTCATCAGAATTTATCAATGAGGATTCTAAAGGGCTTTCTTAAAATTGAAATAAAATGGTTGGCAACCAAAAACCTGGGTTCTACTTGAAGTAATGCAAAGTTCTGGAAATGGCAAACATTTCAGTAAATATAAAAGCTATTTTTTAATATAAAGTTTTTTAATGCCAGCCAAATATGTAAAGAATAAAATGAAATACAAAGTGGCAATATAATATGAGAGTTATAATGTTTAGAAATACAATATATGATAAATAGCATACAACTCAAAAGGAGAAATGAATGTAGAGCATTGTAAAAGGAATCTTATATATGTAAAGTACACTGACTTTACATTATGTTTTGAAGACTTGCTATGATAAACTACATATTTTAGGGGGAAAAAAAACAAAAATTAAACAAAGATATTGCTAAGGAAAAAATTTAAAAGATGAAACAGAATGCTAAAAACTTTCTGTTAACCAAATGAAAGTCAAGAAAAAAAGAACACATGGAACAAAGATCTAATAGAACAACTAGATATCAGAAAGCAGCATGATACACTTAAACTCAAAAATGAAATAAAATGTGTCAATTATCAATTATCTAAACACATCAATTAAAAAACAGAGATGAACAGACTTTGATTTAAAAAAGTAAGGTTTCAATTATATGTTTTCTTCAAGAAAACCATTTGAAATATAAATGTTCATATAACTGCAGTAGTTCAGAGAAGAAGCATAAAAATTCTAATAATTAGAAAGCCAAGGGACTATTTTAACATCAGACAAACTGTATTTCAGCATTAAGAATACTACAGAAGTAAAGGCTGACCACTTTTTAGTGATGAAAAAGTGAGAACAATTCTAATGGTTAAAATGAATATACATACTTATAAGAAAGATTCAAATTCCAGGAAGGAAAAAGTGATGACAAAAAAAAGCAGACAATTCCAAAATTGCAGATAAAGATTTCAAATGCATTTTTTCTGTAATTGATTTAAAAAAGTAGAAAAGAAGTTAATAAAAGTTATATGGCCTAAACAATAACACCAAACATCATATAATTCATATTTATAAAACATCACATACAACAAAACATTATTTTTCTTTCAAAGCCTATTTGCATAGGCAGAACACTTCCTGGGCCATTAAACACATAATTTAAGTGATTTCTCAACTCAGAATAAATCAAGGATGTCTACTTTTGTACCTTCAGTTCAGTGTTTTACTGAGAGTACTAGCCAATGCAATACAGTAAGAAAAACAAATAAAAGGCAATCATGTTAGAAAATTAGTAAAACTATTCACCAAAAAATGTGGTTATTTAGACAGGAAATCCAAAGCAATCAAAGTAAAAAGCTAGTAAAATTTTTAGTTAAAAAAAAAAACCTGGTAAGTGAATTTAGTGAGGTTGTAATATATGCAAAGAATACAAGGTCATAAGCTGATACATGAAACAGAACTGTATTTCTTCACAATACCAGCAAAAAAGTGGAAACTTATATTTATTACAATAGCAATATATCAATAAAATGTCATCAAAATCATGAAATATGTAGGCATGGTAAATACTAAAAAAAAAAAAAAAAAATTACTGAAGAAAACCAAAGGAGACAGAAATAAATGTAAAATTATAATATGACCGTAAATTGAGAAACTCAAAATTGTTAACAGGGCAGTTAACATCAATTAGATTTATTGTTAAACACAAGTACAATATAAACCCCAGCATGCTTTTCTCTAGAAATTGACAAGTTGATTCTAAAATTTATATGGCAATTCAAACCACATAGAATAACCAAAATAATTTAGAATACATAAAATATTTACTATATATAAGCACAATTTAGAAATAGATGTCTCAGATTTCAATGCATACTGTATCACAATGTTGACCAACTGGTACTGTCACAAAAGAGAATTGGCATAAATGACAGAGATCAAGAAGTACAAATTTCCAGTAACAAAAGAAATGAGTCATGGGATGAAATATACAGCATAGGGAATGTAGTTATTTATACTGTAATATTTTTGTATGATGACAGTAACTAGACATAATATAGTGACTTTTTTGTATTGTATAGAAATACCAACTGACTATGCTGTACATCTAGAACTAATGTAATGGTTCAATTTTACTTCAATTAAAGAGATATGTAGACACTGGAAGAAAATCATCAAAATGGTAATAATGGTTACCTCTGGGGTAGTAAGGAATATGAGTGATTGTTAATCTTCAATTTATGCTTTTATATTAAAAATGAAAAAGTATAGACACATAAGTAATGTAACAGAATGTACACAATGGAAATAGTACTATAAATATGAGGTCAATACATTTTCAATGAAGTTGTGAAGGAATTTAAATGAGGACTGAAAAGTTATTTCAACATACTATACAAGGAAATATTGAATATGCATAAAAATGTCAAAACATACATTTCAAAATAAAGCATAGGAGATAGTCTGTGGCTTGAAGTAGACATATATTAGACAAGATAAAGCAAAATACTAGGAAAAATAATGATAATTTAGACTATATCAACATTAAAAACATCTGCAAATCTGCAATTACATAAAGTTGATGATTGGACAACTCTGTGAATACATTAAAAACCACTGAACTGTACACTTCAAAAGTGTATATTTTATGGTATGAAAACTATATTTTATTAAAACTGTCCAAAAAAGGCATGATTTTATTTGCAAAGCAGAAACAGAGATGCAGAAGTAGAGAACAAGCATACGGATACCAAGGGGGGATAGGCGATGGGATGAATTGGGAGAATGGGATTGACATATAATTCTCTTGATACCACATATAAAATAGATAACTAATGAGAACCTACTGTATAGCACATGGAACTCTAATCCATGCCCTGTGGTGACCTAAATGGGAAGGAAACCCCCAAAACAGGGAATATACGACGGCTTCCCTGGTGGCTCAGATGGTAAAGAATCCACCGGCAATACAGGAGACCTGGCTTTGATCCCTGGGCTGGGACAATCCTCTGGAGAAGGGAATGGATACCCACTCCAGTATTTTTGCCTGGAGAATTACATGAACAGAAGAGTATGGCAGGTTACAGTCCATGGGGTCACAAAGAGTTGGACATAACTGAGCGACTAACGCACATATATGAATAGCTGATTCACTTTGCTGTACAGCAGAAACTGACATAGAAGTGTAAAGCTGTGTCTGATTTAAAAAAAAAAAGGCATGATTAATAAAATAGAAAAATAAACCATATAGTAAGGAGTAAATATTTGCAAAATATATATCTAATAAAGGACTTGTATTGAGATCTCAATGTCTAAATACAAAGACAAAAAAGAAAAACAAAAAAAAAATTAACACATAGTAAAACATTTGAATACATACTTCACAAAGCAAGATGTACAAATAGCCAAAAGCACATGAAAAATGATCAACATAATTAATATTCAAGAAAAACGCATGATAAAAGTGAAGTAAAATATCACATTTAAGAAATTTAAAAGACTGACTACACTAAGAGTTGGCTGGAATGTGAAAACACTGATATAGGCATATATTGCTGATGGGAATTAATTATGATACCTCTCTGAAAATAAACAACTTTATTTATAGTTGTTTATAAACAACTGAAAAGCCTTTCTAGTCATGGGTACTCACCAAACATAAATGAACATATATGTCTACATGAGGACACAGAAACTAATATTCACAGGTGTTTTCCTCCTATTAGCCTCAAACTGGAAATAATCTAAATGTCTTTCAACAGGTCAACAGGTGAATAAATTGCGATGATTAATAAATGGGATACTTTAACCAACAACCATGTTAATTAACAAAAAATGGAATACTCTTATTAAACAGCATGTCTCCAAAACGTGGTAGGTGAACAAAATGAGACAAAATTGAGTAATCTTCTTGTTTCCATTTATATTAAATTTTAGAAAAGAGCAAACTCTATCAACAGAAAGCAAGGTTACTATTTCTCTTGTGCCAGGACTCAGTGAAACGGACCACAAAAAATAGAAGGAAACTCTTTTGGGTTGAAGAAATGTTCTGTAACCTTGTGGTGGTTGTTGCTTGGATATATGCATTTGTCAAAACTCATTAAACTATAGATTTAAATTGGGAAAATTTATTTTATGATGTTATTAAGTTAAACTTACAGAAAGTTAATATAATTATTTTTTATCCATGCATATCATTTATTTTAAACTTTAAGCTTTATTTGTAAGATAGCATAATGCTCAATTAAATACAAAACTGCTTGTTAAAAATTTAGATTTTTGTGGATCATCCCAATACTCTTGACTAGAATTTTTATGAACAAGAATATGAAAAGATGAATTTGTAATTAAGCCCTCCTTTGATTCTTATAAACAATAAATTTTAGAATTGCTGGATAAATATGCTAATATTCTGATTTAAAATTCTATGAAAAATGTCCACTTGGTCTTCAGCATTATAAATCAGATTGCAGTGATTTTCTCTCTCTCTCTCTCTTTTTTTTTTTTTTCAGAATCCATCACAGACAGACTGAACATCCAATTCTGATGTGGGCTAATTATGTTCATGGCTGCTGCTCCCCAGTTTCCTCACTAAGGGTATCTTTGAGAAACTGGCAACATTTTTTTTTTTTTTTTAGCATAAGTTTGACTTCTAATTAACCTTAAGGAAAAGTCTTCAGGGTAGTAGTAGTTCAGGCCTCAGGAGTCCAGTGATCATAGTGCATGCTTCTAATAATCATATCCCGTGTGGTTCTAAGAATTGTATGAACCAGAACTTCTCAAGATTGTGACTTTGGCTGGACAAACAAGTTCCGGCTAGATAGACGAGATTACTTCTCTTGACATAGAGGAGAGTTTCTGTCTGAAGGCAGATTCACTCTCTTTTGCTGTTATTTTCTTGGGTTCTGGTCTCTGGCTTAAGAATCTCCTTTCCTAAGGGATTCCAGATACTGAATAGCTGCTTCTGTCTGAGTTGAAATGAGGAGAGCATTGTAGGTACTTACTCAAGAGGGGGAATACTGATATAGTTAGTCTGGGGCTTTGTGGGGTCTAGATCTTGGGGAGGGGTAGTGCTTATGACCTCCTCCACTGCAATTCAGGCAAGTGGCAGGGTTAAGAAGGAAAACCAGGGTCTGCTTTTAACTGAGGTACTAAGAGTGATTGAGCATGGTCTGTATAGTTTTCTAAATTTTTCTTGATGATTACTCTGGATCATTTTTGTTCTCACTAGATTTTCCTTCTTTCTTTCCCACTTCCTTCTTTGTTTCTTTCCTTCCTTTCTCTCCCTCTCTCTTTTCTCTCTCTTCCTCTTTCTTTCATTTCTTCCTCTCTCTTTTCCTTTCTTTTGTTTTTTAGTATGACTGACTTATGGATCAAATGAAATAACACTTATCAAATCTCAAGTTCTCTTTCTTCTGTCTATTCATGGATGTATGATTTTAGCTATAATTGAAAATTGAAACTTAAATTTCATTTTAGTAAGGCAAATTCAGGATGTTCATGTGTACTTAAGAATATAAAAATTCACTTCTTTGCTATCAGAGACTGTCTATAATTTCTCTCAGTTAATTGACTGATACTTTCCCTAAAGATAAATATTTGAATATCTTAAAAGTATTGCATCTAAAAAATATATAGATTTTCTCTCTTTCGAGGTACACACTATCCTCAAATATAGAATCACTATTTAAATCTAAACTACATAAAATCCCTGTGGAGTATCTAAGGGCTTAGAAAAATAAAGGTGGGGAAGTGTCATCTCCAAGGATCATAACCTGAATTCCATCCATAGGCTCTAGAATATTATAAGGGGACTTGCAGAGTCATCTACCTGGAGGATCTTGGAATCTGTGAGTTGAAAAGTCTGGTAAGGGTCAGTACTCAACTGCTAGCCTAAGTAAAATCTCCTTCTGTGTAATATCATGCAAGGAGCCTCTGCTTAAGTATATTCTATGCACTCTAACTGTTTATTACAGTTATTGCCCTGTTCTCTTTAATTTTAAAATAAAGAGACTGAATATCCAAGAACTTTGCCCAAAGTCACACAAAGCTAGACTGGAAATATAGATCTCATTCCAAATTAAGAGATCTTTTACCTTAATCTTATAGCCAGCAGGTATTTGGCCTGATGATCTTTTTATTCTTATGCTTGTATATCCTTCTATCCCTAGTACTGATATAACACACTGTGGTGGTCTTTGATGTCTTCTTGAGGAGAGGGGCCGTCTTCTCAGATACACTGTGCCAGTGAGTCTCCATATACCATGAAAAGGCAAATATATCAATCACATAACTCATTTAGATTATGGGATTATACTAACAGTATATAAAAACCCACTTAACTGAAATCAGTTGCCTTCATGAATCTGAAGGACAAGTAGTCCAGATTCTTTTTTTTGGTTGGGGGGGGCACGGATAGTGGGTCGATAACAGGCATTATTTCAGAATCAAGTCATTCTAACTTCTGGGGTCTACTTATGATTCATAACGGGGACTAGACATAGATTAGTTGAAAGGAGATCCAGAAAGATCTTGGGAAAGTGATATGACAAGGATAAACAATGATCACCATTGAGATTCCCTCAGTGTCTTGGAATAGATGGAAATTCATTTGTAAAGGTAGAAGCATTCTATAGGGAAACTGTCTCATTACTTTGTGTTTCTTGATACAGAAAGCATATAATTAGTATACACATATATATGTATATAATGGGGATAAACATAGTATACACATTCTTTATACTTATATATAACAGAAATATTTTTTTGGTTACAGGATGAAAAAATTTCTATTATTTGTATTAAAGAGCTTTAAAACAAGTGTACGTGAGTATTCTAATACTAACTTCAAATGAATAATTATACCCACTAAGCTTAGGACCAGTTTCTAGTAATTAAGAATGAACAAAACTTATTACCTTCAAATTCTAGCAATACATACAATGAACTTCAGAAATTTCCAATTATTTAACTTGGGGTCTTTGCTATTGACTAGGAAAATGCAAAAAAAAAAAAAATGGTAGCAGATGCAAATAATTCTTCAATAAAAAGTGATATAAAATGATACAAATACACTGAAAAGTATATAAATAAGCACTAGACACAACCAATACATGCTAGGTGATTTTGCATCCAAAGAATAGCTTCTTACTTCTTAGGCTTGGTCAGTGGGAAACACACCTGGGAAAAACTTTCTGATATAAGACCTAAAAGTGACTTTACAAATAACCCTTTCTAGCAGTTTTTAAACTGTGTTTAGTAGCAGATCATTTAAAAGGAATCTTATTGACATACCAATATATAAAAGATATAACCTATGATTTATGTCAGGGGTTGAAATTTGGGAAACTGCTCAATTTTCCCATTCTCTCTCACACTCTGTAACAAGTTCTTGGCCATTTTTGCAACATTCTATTTTTCTGTGTTTCTTTGAGGCACCTATAATGGGCTTTCCAGGTGGCACTGGTGGTAAAGGAACCCGCCTGCCAGTGCAGGAGATATAAGAGATATGGGTTCGATCCCTGGGTTGAGAGGATTCCCTGGAGAAGGGCATGGCAACCCACTCAAGTATTCTTGCCTGAAGAATCCATGGACAGAGAAGCCTGGGGTCTACAGTCCATAGGGTCTCAAAGAGTTGGACATGACTGAAGTGAATTAGAACAATCATGCGCGTAATAGGAAAAGTGGAGTGTTGCAAAATGCCACAGTTAATGTCTGTCCATTTTTTAAACCAACTTAGTGACTCTCCTTTTCCTGAAAAAGAATATTTTCTTAAACTAATGTTATCTGTTCCAACCTTGGCTCATGCTGTCTGAACACTACTCATTCTTTATTCCATACTCTGATCAAGTTCAGATAGCTGAAGTTAACCATCCATATTTTTCACTTTTGGAGAGTTGGCTTCTTTGGGCTTGTAGTGAGCAAAAAACCTGCAATAATTTGTAATTAAGACACACAGAAAAAATATCAGGTAATTCCTATTCCTTCCTTTAAGAGATAACATGTTTATAGCCTTGGGAAAAGTCTGCTCATAGATTGTCAATTATTCTGTTCCATATTTAGCCCTAATTCTTATTTTGGCAGACTATTTTGGAGGGAATGAATGAGTTCCATCAAACATCTGGAGATGCCTGCCACCTTCAGACTTTGTGCTGAGTTCCCCATGCCTTTCTCCATCCCTGGATCCTGGCCTGTGGCTCTGGCTCTGGCTCTCCTGTATAGCAGTGACCATGGAATGGGCCAATGAGACCTTAGTGACAGAGTTTGTCTTCCTCAGCTTCTCATCTCTGGGTGGGCTGCAGCGGCTGCTATTTGCTGTCTTCCTGCTTGTGTACTTGTTCATGCTGGGCACCAACGCCATAATTGTTTCTACCATTGTGCTGGACAGAGCCCTCCACACCCCCATGTACTTCTTCCTTGGTGTCCTCTCCTGCTCTGAGACTTGTTACACCTTCGTCATTGTACCCAAGATGCTGGTTGACCTGCTGGCCCAGAAGAAGGCCATCTCCTTCCTGGGCTGTGCCATCCAGATGTTTTCCTTCCTCTTTCTAGGTTGCTCTCACTCGTTTCTGCTGGCAGCCATGGGTTATGATCGCTATGTAGCCATCTGTGACCCTCTGCGCTACACACTGCTTATGGGGCATGGAGTGTGCATGGGACTAGTGGCTGCTGCTTGTGCCTGTGGCTTTATTGTCGCACAGATCATCACATCCTTGGTATTTCACCTGCCCTTTCACTCCTCCAACCAACTACACCACTTCTTCTGTGACATCTTTCCTGTCCTCAAGCTGGCATCTCATTACTCTTACCTCAGTCAGTTGGTTGTATTTGTGCTTGGTGTGTTTGTCTTGATTATTCCCCTGTTACTTATCCTGGTCTCCTACATCCGAATCATCTCTGCTATTCTAAAAATCCCATCCTCTGTTGGAAGATACAAAACCTTCTCTACATGTGCCTCTCATCTCATTGTGATAACTGTTCATTATGGTTGTGCTTCTTTCATCTACTTAAGGCCCAAATCCAATTACTCTTCAAGTCAAGACACCCTAATATCTGTGTTTTATACCATCCTCACACCATTGTTCAACCCAATGATTTACAGCCTGAGAAATAAGGAATTCAAATCAGCTCTTCAAAGAACAATGACCCAAACTTCATGTCTTGTTAATTAAAGAGCCAAGTTTTCACTATTCAGTTAATTGTATGCCTTTTATGTGACAGGTAATATGTGCACTTTCACAGAGTTTCTCAACTGAGTGTAGAACACACTACCATAAGAATGTTTTGCATATTAGAAGAATGAAGCTCAGAGAAGTTAAGATGTTTTGACTTTCTACCATCAGTGATACTCTAAGAGGTCTGTGCAGATGAGGGAAAGAATCACTCAGTTAAAGAACAAATTTCATTATATTTCACTGCTATAAAGTTTGATTACTCAAAAACATATACATCAACAGAGGTGAGTAAAGATACATTCAAATTGTGAAATAGAATAAAGGAAACCTCACTTTAAAAAAATTGTTCTTTGACTTCACTATACATGTTGGAGGATTTTAATTCCCCAACTAGGATTGAACACAGGCCCTTGGCAGTGAGAGAGTGGAGTCCTAACCACTGGACTGCTAGGGAATTCTGAAGAAACCTCATTTTTAAATTGAAGTATAGTTGATTTACAATGTTGTGTTAATTTAAAGTGTATACCAAATTGATTCATATATATGTATTTATATATGCACTGTGTTGTGCTTAGTCACTCAGTTGTGTCTGATTCTTTGGTGCCCCATGGAATGAAGCCTACCAGGCTCCTCTCTCCTTGGTGATTCTCCAGGCAAGAATACTATAGTGGGTTTCCATGCCCTCCTCCAGGAGGAAGATCCCCTGGAGAAGGGAATAGCTACCCACTCCAGTATGTTTTCCTGGAGAATCCCATGAATGAAGGAGTCTGGCAGGCTATAGTTTATGGGGTCTCAAAATTCAGACACAACTGTGCATGACTAAGCAATTAAGCACAAACACACACACATTTTTTTATATTCTTTTCCTACATAGATTATTACAAAATATTGATAATTCTCTGTTCTATCCAGTAGGTCCTTTTTGGTTATTTATTTTATATACAGACCTGTGTAAATGTTAATTCCAACATCCTAATATCCATCCCCTTTCTTTTTTGGTAACCTTAAGTTTGTTTTCTGTATCTGAGTCTGTTTCTGTTCTGAAAGTAAGTTCATTTGGGTCATTTTTTTTTTTAATTTTAGATTCCAGATACAAGTGATCTCATATGATATTTGTCTTTGTCTGACTTACTTCACTTACAATAATCTCTAGGTCCATCCATTTTTCTGAAAATAGCATTGTTTCATTCTTTTTTTATAATTAAGTAGTACTACATTATATATTTTATTTATACCACATATTACATACACATTTATTAAATGGATATTTATGCTGCTTCCAAGTCTTAGCTATTATAAATAGCGCTGCTATGAACATTGGGATGGATGTATCTTTTTATATTTTGGTTTTCTTTGGATGTATACCCAGAGGTAGAATTGTAGGATCATTTTGTAACTCTAGTTTTTTAAGAAACCTCCATACTGTTCTCCATAGTAGATGTACCAATTCACATTCCCATAAACAGTGTAGGAGGAAATCTCAACTAAAATGGAGCTGGAGGCCTGAAGTGAGAGTCCTCATACATTGCATGCTTATCAATTACAGACCCCTATAGAAAAGCATTAACTACAGACCCCATCAGCAAGAGTTCTCCTTGTCCAGCAATAAATCCAGCAAATGGGTAGTCCTGCACCTTTCTAAAACTCTCTTTTTCTTTCAGTGTCAGTCAGTTCAGTCACTCAGTCATGTCCGACTCTTTGCAACCCAATGGACTGCAGCACACCAGACTTCCCTGTCCATCACCAACTGCTGGATCTTGCTCAAACTCATGTTCATCGAGTTGGTGATGCCATCTCATCCTCTGTGTTCCCCTTCTCCTCCCACCTTCAATCTTTCCCAGCATCAGGGTCTTTTCTAATGAATCAGTTCTTCTCATCAGGTGGCAAAACTATTGGAGTTTCAGCTTCAACATCAGTTCTTCTAGTGAATACTTAGGACTAATTTTATTTAGGATTGACTGGCTGGATCTCCTTAAAGTCCAAGGGACTCCCAAGAGTCTTCTTCAACATCACAGTTCAAAAGCATCAATTCTTCGGCGCTCAGTTTTCTTTATGGTCCAACTCTCACATCCGTACAAGACTACTGGAAAAACCATAGCTTTTACTAGATGGACCTTCAGTATAATTTCATTCAAAACAACCCCTTCCAACTTTCACTTTTTTGTCAACAAAGTAGTGCTTCTCTCATAGTTTTTGCTATAGCATGTTTATCCCAAATTGCAGTTCTCTGCTATTCTCAAATAAATCCATTATGCCAGTAGAGTAATTGGCTGTTTTATTTTTTAGGACAACACTGTCTAGTTCCATGGAAAAACAGAAGATAATCTGGTTGTCTCCCCTTACCTCTCCTCCTAACAACTTTTTCTTTCATGAAGACAACACTCTGTAGGTGTCCTTGGTGGCCCTTCTCAGTTTCTGATCCACTCACCTCAACCTACACATTGAAATGTCAATCTTCCCTTGGGATTATTTGTTCCTCCTTTGTTTGAGGTTAAACCCTCATTATGGAGTCTCCTTCCTATTTGCATAAATTATTCCCTGTACTCTCCTCTCTTTACCCACATGCTCCTTCCTGCACATCATACCTATTGATTATCCTCCAGGAAGTGACTAACATTGCATAATTGGTGAAATATCTCAGGTAATCTAAGCAAAGGTTTTGAGACAATAAAATAAGTTGGAGAGCTAGTCTTCCCTAATGACCAGAAAATATGTGGAAATACCCTCGATGAGTTCCCTTGCCCTATGGAATAAAACTAAGAAGCCTCTGTTAGCAAGAATTTATCACCTAGTCTCTGCCTACCACTCTGACATTATTTCTAAGATTATTGCTATTCATTTCTCATATGTACCTAGTTAAGCCCTCTGATGCTAATCAACTATTTGCTGGTGCTTCAAGTGTCATTCTGTATTCTCCTATGTTTCTTCAAGGATTCCTCTTTCTCTGTGAAATAGCTTCTCTCTTCTATATAAATTGCATATTTCAAGATATTCTGAGCTATTCCTTCACTTTCTTTTTTTTTTTGTCTTTTTAATTTTTAAAATTTTATTTATTTTAATTGGAGGATAATTACAATATTGTGTAGGTTTCTGTCATACATCAACATGAATCAGCCATAGGTATACAAATGTCACCTCCCTCTCGAACCTTCCTCCCACCTCCCTCCCCATTCCACCCCTCCTGGTTGTCGGAGCACTGGGTTTGAGCCACCTGTGTCATACAGCAAATTTACACTGGGTATCTATTTTATATATGGTTATATATGTTTCAATATTACTTTCTCAATTCACCCCACCCTCTCCTTCCCTTACTGTGCCCACAAATCTGTTCTGTATGTCTGTGTTTCCATTGCTGCCCTGCACATAATTTCATCAGTACTGTCTTTCTAGATTCCATATATATAACATTAATATATGATACTTGTCTTTCTCTTTCTGACTTACTTCATTTTGTATAATAGGCTCTAGGTTCATCCACTTCATTAGAACAGACTCAAATGTGTTCCTTTTTATGACTAAGTAATAACCCATTGTATATATATACCATAGGTTCTTTATCCATTCATCTGTCAATGGACATCAATATTGCTTCCATGTCCTGGCTGTTGTAAATAGTGCTGCAATGAACATTGGGGTACATGTGTTGTTTTCAATGTTGATTTCCTCAGGGTGCATGCCCAGTAGTGGAATTGTTGGGTCATATGGGGCTTCCTTTGTGGCTTAGCTCGTAAAGAATTTGCCTGCAATGTGGGAGACCTGGGTTCAATCCCTGGGTTGGGAAGATTCCCCGAAGAAGGAAAAGGCTACCCACTCCAGTATTCTGACCTGGAGAATTCCATGGACTGTATAATCCATGGGGTCACAAAGAGTCAGACACGACTGAGGACTTTTGCTTTCACTTTTCACTTGTTGGTTTTATTCCTAGTGTTTTAAGGAATCTCCATACTGTCTTCCATAGTGGCTGTATCAATTTACATTCCTGCCAACAGTGCAAGAGGGTTCCCTTTTCTCCACACCCTCTCCAGCATTTATTGCTTGTAGATTTTTTATCTTTTTAAAAATTTTTTTGTTAAAAGTGTTTCTTCCTCTTCTGAATTCTTTTATTTGTTTGTTTTTTTAATTTCTTTTTTTTCCTTACAAACCCTTGTGTTGAGGGCTGACTTTCAATAGATTGCAGTGAGGGAGCTGCTCTGCTGCGTACAAAACCCGACCCAGAAGCAGGCCCTACATGAGTGGTTTAGCACCAGGCATGCAGTGTGTGACCAGCAAGGGGGTGGCTGAATTTCTCGCCGCCAGTGAGTGGGGGGAGGGGAGGGGAGGCGACTATCCAGGGCCAACCAACGCTCCTGTGGCACTGTAGATTTTTTTATGACAGCCATTCTGACCAGTGTGAGGTGATATCTCATTGTAGTTTTGATCTGTGTTTCTCTAATAATGAGCAATGTTGAGTATCTTTTCATGCGTTTATTAGCTATATGTATGTCTTATTTGGAGACGTATCTGTTTAGGTCTTCTGCCCACTTTTTGATTGGATTGTTTGTTTTTCTGATACTGAGCTGCATGAGCTGCTTGTGTATTTCAGAGATTAATCCTTTGTCAGTTGTTTCACTTGCTATTATTTTCTCCCATTCTTAAGGTTGTCTTTTCACCTTGTTTATACTTTGCTCTGCTGTGCAGAATTGATTAAGTTTAATTATGTCCAATTTATTTATTTTTGATTTTATTTTCATTACTCTAGAAGATGGGTCAAAGGATCTTGCTGTGATTTATGTTGGAGAGTATTCTGCCTATGTTTTCCTCTAAGAGCTTTATAGTTTCTGGTCTTACATTTAAGTCTTTAATCCATTTTGAATTTATTTTTGTGTATGGCATTAGGAAATGTTCTAATTGTATTTTTTTTACATGTAGCTGCCCAGTTTTTTCAGAACCACTTATTGAAGAGACAGTCTTTTCTCTATTGTATACTCTTGCCTCCCTTGTCAAAGGTAAGGTGCCCATAGGTGCATGGGTTTATCTCTGGGCTTTCTATCTTATTTAACTGATCTATATGTCATTTTTTGTGCCAGTACCATACTGCCTTGGTGACTGTAGCTTTGTACTATAGTCTAGAGTCAGGAAGGTTGATTCTTTCATCTCTATTTCTCTTTCTTAAGATTGCTTTAGCTATTCAGGGTCTTTTGTGGTTCCATACAAATTATAACATTTTTGTTTTAGTTCTGTGAAGCATACCATTGGTAGTTTGATAGGGATACCACTGAATCTGTAAATTTCTTTAGGTAGTAGTCATTTTCACAATATTGATTATTTCAGTCCAAGAACATGGCATATCTCTCCATCCGTTTGTGTCATCTTTGATTTCTTTCATTAGTATCTTATAATCTGCATACAGGTCTTTTGTCTCTTTAGGTAGCTTTATTCCTAGGTTTATCCCTTATTTTATTCTTTTTGTTGCAAAGGTGAATGGGATCGTTTCCTTCATTCCTCTGAGATTTCATGGTTAGTGTATAAGAATGCAAGTGATTTCTGCTTTTTAGTTTTATATACTGTGACTTTTCTATAACATGGATTCAGTTCAGTTCAGTTCAGTCACTCAGTCGTATCTGACACTTTGCGACTCCATGAACCGCAGCATGCCAGGTCTCTTTGTCCATCACCAAGTCCCAGAGTTTACCCAAACTCATGTTCATTGAGTCGGTGATACCATCCAACCATCTCATCCTCTGTCGTCCCCTTCTCCTCCTGCCCCCAATCTTTCAGTCTTTTCAAATGAGCCAGGTCTTTGATTCAGGTGGCCAAAGTATTGGAGTTTCAGCTTCAACATCAGTCCTTCCAATGAATACCCAGGACTGATCTCCTTTAGGATGGACTGGATGGATCTCCTTGCAGTCCAAGGGACTCTCAAGAGTCTTCTCAAGCACCACAGTTCAAAAGCACCAATTCTTTTGAACTAAGCTTTCTTTATACTCCAACTCTCACTCCATACATAAATACTGGGAAAACCATAGCCTTGACTAGATGGACGATTGTTGACAAAGTAATGTCTCTGCTTTTTAATATACTGCCTAGGTTGGTCATAACTTTCCTTTCAAGGAGTAAGCATCTTTTAATTTCATGGCTGCAATCACCATCTGCAATGATTTCAGATCAGATCAGATCGGTCACTCAGTCGAGTCTGACTCTTTGCAACCCCATGAATCGCAGCACGCCAGGCCTCCCTGTCCATAACCAACTCCCGGAGTTCACTCAGACTCACATCCATCGAGTCAGTGATGCCATCCAGCCATCTCATCCTCTGTCGTCCCCTTCTCCTCTTGCCCCCAGTCCCTCCCAGCATCAGAGTCTTTTCCAATGAGTCAACTCTTCATATGAGGTGGCCAAAGTACTGGAGTTTCAGCTTTAGCATCATTCCTTCCAAAGAAATCCCAGGGCTGATCTTCCTCAGAATGGACTGGTTGGATCTGCTTGCAGTCCAAAGGGACTTTCAAGAGTCTTCTCCAACACCACAGTTCAAAAGCATCAATTCTTCGGCACTCAGCCTTCTTCACAGTCCAACTCTCACATCCATACATGACCGCAGGAAAAACCATAGCCTTGACTAGACGAACCTTTGTTGGCAAAGTAATGTCTCTGCTTTTGAATATGCTATCTAGGTTGGTCATAACTTTCCTTCCAAGGAGTAAGTGTCTTTTAATTTCATGGCTGCAGTCACCATGTGTAGTGATATTGGAGCCCAGAAAAATAAAGTCTGACAATGTTTCCACTGTTTCCCCATCTATTTCCCATGAAGTGATGGGACCGGATGGCATGATCTTCGTTTTCTGAATGTTGAGTTTTAAGCCAACTTTTTCACTCTCCTCTTTCACTTTCATCAAGAGGCTCTTTAGTTCCTCTTCACTTTCTGCCATAAGGACAGTGTCATCTGCACATCTGAGGTTATTGACATTTCTCCTGGCAATCTTGATTCCAGCCTGTGCTTCATTTAGCCCAGCATTTCTCATGATGTACTCTGCATATAAGTTAAATAAGCAGGGTGACAACATACAACCGTGACGTACTCCTTTTTCTATTTGGAAGCAGTCTGTTGTTCCATGTCCAGTTCTAGCTGTTGTTTCTTGACCTGCATACAGATTTCTCAAGAGGCCGGTCAGGTGGTCTGGTATTCCCATGTCTTTCAGAATTTTCCACAGCTTATTGTGATCCACACAGTCAAAGGCTTTGACATAGTCAATAAAACAGAAATAGATGAGTTTGGAACTCTCTTGCTTTTTCAATGATCCAGCAGATGTTGGCAATTTGATCTACAGTTCCTCTGCCTTTTCTAAAACCATCTTGAACATCTGGAAGTTCACAGTTCACGTATTGCTGAAGCCTGGCTTGGAGAATTTTGAGCATTACTTTACTAGCGTGTGAGATGAGTGCAATTGTGAGGTAGTTTGAGCATTTTTCGGCACTGCCTTTCTTTGGGATTGGAATGAAAACTGACATTTTCCAGTCCTGTGGCCACTGCTGATTTTTTTCCAATTTGCTGGCATATTGAGTGCAGCACTTTCATAGCATCATGTTTTAGGATTTGAAATAGCTTAGCTGGAATTCCATCACCTCCACTAGCTTTGTTCATAGTGATGCTTCCTAAGGCCCACTTGACCTCACATTCCAGGATGTCTGGCTCTAGGTGAGTGGTCACACCATCATGATTATCTGGGTTGTGAAGATCTTTTTTGTACAGTTTTCTGTGTATTCTTGCTACCTCTTCTCAATATCTTCTGCTTCTGTCAGGTCCCTACCATTTCTGTCCTTTATTGAGCCCATCTTTGCACAAAATGTTCCCTTGGTATCTCCAATTTTCTTGAAGAGATCTCTAGTCTTTCCCATTCTATTGTTTTACTCTATTTCTTTGCATTGATCACTGAGGAAGGCTTTCTTATCTCTCCTTGCTATTCTTTGGAACTCTGCATTCAGATGCTTATATCTTTCCTTTTCTCCTTTGCTTTTTGCTTCTTTTCTTTTCACAGCCATTTATAAGGCCTCCTCAGACAGCCATTTTGCTTTTTTTGCATTTCTTTTCCCTAGGGATGGTCTTTATCCCTGTCTCCTGTACAGTGTCATGAACCTCCATCCAGTTTATCAGGCATTCTGTTTATGAGAACTAGTCCCTTATATCTATTTCTCACTTCCACTGTATAATCATAAGGGATTAGTTTTAGGCCATACCTGAATGGTCTAGTGGTTTTCCCCACTTTCTTCAACTTAAGTTTGAATTTGGCAAGAAGGAGTTCATAATCTGAGCCACAGTCAGCTCCTGGTCTTGTTTTTTCTGACTTTATAGAGCTTCTCCATCTTTGGCTGCAAAGAATATAATCAATCTGATTTTGCTGTTGTCCATCTGGTGATGTCCATGTGTAGAGTCTTCTCTTGTGTTGTTGGAAGAGGGCGTTTGCTATGACCAATGTGTTCTCTTGGCAAAACTCTATTAGCCTTTGCCCTGCTTCATTCTGTACTCCAAGGCCAAATTTGCCTGTTATTCCAGGTATTTCTTGACTTTCTACTTTTGCATTGCAGTCCGCTATAATGTAAAAGGCATCTTTTTTGAGTCTTAGTTCTAAAAGTTCTTGTAGGTCTTCATAAAACCATTCAACTTCAGCTTCTTGAGTGTTACTGGTCGTGGCATAGACTTGGATTACTGTGATATTGAATGCTTTGCCTTGGAAACGAACAGAGATCATTCTGTCGTTTTTGAGATTGCATCCAAGTACTGCATTTTGGAAACAGTGGAAACAGTATCAGACTTTATTTTTTTGGGCTCCAAAATCACTGCCAATGGTGACTGCAGCCATGAAATTAAAAGACACTTACTCCTTGGAAGAAAACTTATGACCAACCTAGATATCGTATTCAAAAACAGAGACATTACTTTGCCAACAAAGGTCCGTCTAGTCAAGGCTATGGTTTTTCCAATGGTCATGTATGGATGTGAGAGTTGGACTGTGAAGAAAGCTGAGTGCCGAAGAATTGATGCTTTTGAACTGTGATGTTGGAGAAGACTCTTGAGAGTCCTTTGGACTGGAAGGAGATCCAACCAGTCAGTCCTAAAGGAGATAAGCTCTGGGTGTTTGGAAGGAATGATGCTAAAGCTGAAACTCCAGTACTTTGGCCACTTCATTGGAAGGGTTGACTCATTGGAAAAGACTCTGATTATGGGAGGGATTGTGGGCAGGAGGAGAAGGGGACAATAGAGGATGAGATGGCTGGATGGCATCACTGACTCGATGGACGTGAGTCTGAGTGAACTCTGGGAGTTGGTGATGGACAGGGAGGCCTGGCATGCTGCGATTCATGGGGTCGCAAATAGTTGGACACGCCTGAGTGACTGAACTGAAGTAAACTGCATTTTGGACACTTTTGTTGACCATAATGGCTACTCCATTTCTTCTAAGGGATTCCTGCCCGCAGTAGTAGATATAATGGTCATCTGAGTTACAGTCACCCATTCCAGTCCATTTTAGTTCGCTGATTCCTAGAATGTCGACTTTCACTCTTGCCATCTCCTGTTTGATCACTTCCAATTTGCTCATGGCATCTGGTCCCATCACTTCATGGGAAATAGATGGGGAAACAGTGAAAATAGTGTCAGACTTTATTTTTTGTAGCTCCAAAATCACTGCAGATGGTTGACTGCACCCATAAAATTAAAAGATGCTTACTCCTTGGAAGGAAAGTTATGACCAACCTAGATAGCATATTCAAAAGCAGAGACATTACTTTGCCAACAAAGTCCGGCTATTCAAGGCTATGGTTTTTCCTGTGGTCATGTATGGATGTGAGAGTTGGACTGTGAAGAAGGCTGAGTGCCGAAGAATTGATGCTTTTGAACTGTGGTGTTGGAGAAGACTCTTGAAAGTCCCTTTGGACTGCAAGCAGATCCAACCAGTCCATTCTGAGGAAGATCAGCCCTGGGATTTCTTTGGAAGGAATGATGCTAAAGCTGAAACTCCAGTACTTTGGCCACCTCATGCGAATAGTTGACTCATTGGAAAAGACTCTGATGCTGGGAGGGATTGGGGGCAGGAGAAGATGGGGATGATAGAGGATGAGATGGTTGGATGGTATCACTGACTTGATGGATGTGAGTCTGAGTGAACTCCGGGAGTTGGTTATGGACAGGGAGGCCTGGCGTGCTGCGATTCATGGGGTAGCAAAGAGTCGGACACGGCTGTGCAACTGAACTGAACTGAATTTGCCTTGATTCATGGACCTAACATTCCAGGTTCCTATGCAATATTGCTCTTTACAGCATCGGACATTGCTTCTATCACCAGTCACATATTCACAACTGGGGTATTGTTTTGGCTTTGGCTCCATCCCTTCATTCTTTCTGGAGTTATTTCTCCATTGATCTGCAGTAGCATATTGGGCACCTACCTTTGGAATTCCTCTTTCAGTGTCCTATCTTTTTGCCTTTTCATACTGTTCATGGGGTTCTCAAGGCCAGAATACTGAAGTGGTTTTCCATTCCCTTCTCCAGAGGACCACATTCTGTCAGGCCTCTCCACCATGACTCGTCTGTCTTGGGTGGCCCCACACAGCATAGCTTACTTTCATTTTCTGATTAGCTCTACCAATTTTCTGGTGCCATCTTTGGGGTTTTCTATCTATAGTATTGTGCGAAACAATGACAATTTTACTTCTTACTTTCCAATCTAGATTCCTTTTATTTCTTTTCTTCTCTGATTGCTGTGGCTGGGACTTCCAAAACTTTGTTGAATAATAATAATGGCAAGAGTGAGCATCCTTGTCTTGTTCCAAATCTTAGAGGATATACTTTCAGTTTTTTTTCCATTGAGAATAATTGCTGTGGGCTTGTCATATATGGCCTTAATTATGCTGAGGTATGATCAACTATACATATGCATGCTGCTTCTGCTAAATTGCTTCAGTCGTGTCCAACTCTGTGCAACCCCATAGATGGCAGCCCACCAGGCTCCCCCGTCCCTGGGATTCTCCAGGCAAGAACACTGGAGTGGGTTGCCATTTCCTTCTCCAATAATATCAAAGATATATTTCTCAGAGACTAATGTTTGTTATCACATTGAATAAAAAAATGAATTTAAAAGGTTCTTTTTTTTCTGCCTATTAAAACTTTACGGGAGGTTTAGATATGCAGTAAATACAATAAATGTGATCTAAGATAATTTTACATAATGGGATTTTACATGGCTAAAATACATTCTTATTTCCCTCTTTGTTAAGTTTTTATTTATTTTTGCTAGAAAATGGAAAGTATTGTGGAGTTGTTTTTTTTTTTTTGCTTTACTATAGAACACACACACACACACACACACACATACATACACACACAAACACATTATTGCAAGTTCCTGACCCCAATTTGTATTGATTTTCATTCTTCCATGATGTGTATGCAATGCTTTTTCTAAATGCAGTTTAGTTATCAGAATTTAATTATTCTACTATAGAATTTAATTACTCTACCATGTTTTGTTCTAGGTATGGGGGATTCCACATGAATTTATAAACAGAGATTTTAATAGGTAGTGGATGTGAAAAAGAAAGGTGGTAGGGACAATTTTGGTCACTTCACAAAGTAGTTATTCTGTATGTACAGATAAGCAGATAAGATAATGAGCCATGGTCTCATCAGTTTGAAGCCATTGATAAGTCAGTTTCTTATCTTTCTTGAATGTCTATATTGTAGCTGTTCAAAGAGGGAAACAAGTGAAATAAATAGGTATAATTTGCCATCCAGCATAATCCATCTGTACTGAATTTGGTAGAACCTATCTTCTACTTCTCCACTTTGGTAAATAATCTTCTCTTTTGGTATATATTTATGGTTGGATGGCATCACAAACTCAATGGACATGAGTTTGAGCAAACTCTGGGAGACAGTGAAGGACAAGGAAGCCTGGCATGCTACAGTCCATGAGGTCACAAAGAATTGGCCACAATTTAGTGGCTGAAGAACATGGCTGTATCAAAAGTGAGAGCTGAATATAGAATAGGGCATTATTAGTATGGCAAACTCTAAGTCATCAGATTGAAAATGGAAATAGTTAATAATTATTTTTACCAAAATTAAATAAAGATCTAATGTGTTTCAGAAACACTTAAATATACTAGGGAAGGACTAAAATAATGAATATTAAATGGATCCTCTTGCCCCCAAGTCCTCTAGTTAGTTAAAAAATAGACACGTATAGAAAAAAAAAAAAAAAAAGCATGATTTCTATGAATTTCCTCTATAATAATTAAAAAATAGCTTAATATATCAAATATTCATGCATTTTGATTGTTAAAGTTGAAAATTTGTCTAATTACAACCACAGTCCAGTTTTAGGGCATTTTTAATCATTGCCAGAAGACATTTCTTATCTGTTTCCAGTCAAATTATGTTCTGTCCCTAGCCTATGGTCTAATCTGCTTTCTGCTTGAGTTTTCCATTCTGGAAAATTCATATAAATGAAGTTTACTGTCTAGACTTATGCACTTGGCTACATTAACTTAGCATAATGACTTTGAAGACAACAATATCTATACTTTTGTTGATATCTACTATATCCTTTACTTTTAACCTTCTTGATGAATGCTTTTATTTTTATACCTCTGCTATTGTTTTGGTGCATGGGATATATATGAAATCCCAAAAGATTTATTTAGAATAAAAAAAGAGATTCTATAAGAAAATTGAGTCAATATTTCTAGAAATATAATGAAATGCTTATTTGTAATGTATACAGTGAAGTATTTGGATTCAGCACTACTGAATCATTACAGGCCACTTATATATAAAACAAATAATGATATTGCACCCTAAAATAGCTACATTAGTAGAATTAAAATAATATGCATACTAAAATGCATAAATGAAAATACTTCATCAGGAGTAAATTGGAAGACATCAATAATAAAAATTAAATAAATTCTAATAATAGAACTTACATTAATCACATTCTCTCACTAACATAAAAACTATATAAATTAAAGAAGTTATTTAAATATCAACAAGGGAGTATCTATAATAAATAAATATTCCATTCCTAAAAAAATTGAATAATAAATGACATTTGCAAGCTTATTAGGAAAAAATAAAAAAAAAAAACACAAGAGAACAAAAAATGGAGATAGCCAATATTGTACTTATAGAGAAATGTAGTCAGTAAAATGACAATTATGCTACTAGTAATAATAAAATAACATGCAAAGACTTAACCTAAAAACTAAAAATTGAAGGATAGAAATAAAAATAGAGATAGTAATTCAAAAATGTGGGAGCCTTATTGATGATTTTATATACTTTGATTTGAAAATCTAAATAAAATTAACAAGAAAGAATATGGTTACCTTTTACCCTGAAAATGGAGGTCATACATGAAATATGAGCTCCAGTTTTATGAAGTTTTTTAAAAAATGCTATGCTATGCTATGCTAAGTCACTTCAGTGGTGTCCGACTCTGTGTGACCCCATAGACGGTAGCCCACCAGGCTCCCCTGTCCCTGGGATTCTCCAGGCAAGAACACTGGAGTGGGTGTGCCGTTTCCTCCAATGCAGGAAAGTGAAAAGTGAAAGTGAAGTCGCCTAGTCGTGTCTGACTCTTAGCGACCCCATTGACTGCAGCCTACCAGGCTCCTCCGTCCATGGGATTTTCCAGGCAAGAGTACTGGAGTGGGGTGCCGTAAGTAAAACACTGCACACAAAAAGCTGAAGTGTCTGAAATTCAAGTTACAGGAGTAAAGGGAAAGGATCAGATTATTAATCATAATTGTCTCAAACACCTGTGAAACAAGATTAGAAGTACTGTATGACATAAGAGGCAGAAAATCACAGAGGCAAGTATCAACTAAAATGAGGGGAGATACTGGGTTGGCCAAAAAGTTCATTCGTAAATGAGTATGCTGTTCAATAAAGTTCTTGGTGAAAATGAAGAATGCATTTTTTATTTTTACTTAAAACTGAATAAGCTTTTTGACCAATCCAATAATAATGATAGTTAAAAACAGCAGAAATGTACTTTTTGTGATACCTGCCAGGGAAAGCTGGTTTCTCTTGGAGATATTGATGAAACAATTTCTGTATAGGTGAGAAGTTGAACGAGATGAACACCCAAGTCCTTTATACACTCAGATGATAGATTTGAAACTGGGAATTCTTCTTCATAAATTCAGTGTGGAAAGCTGTGTAGACATCTTCCTCATCCTGAGGCAAGACAGGGTGGTTATTATTTCCTCTATATTTATATAGCATGTCTTCTGTAATATATAAGGAGTGGTTCCAAGGAGTGATGAAAAAGGCATTGAGAAACACCATTTTTGGAGGATTAAAGAAATGAAAGGTCCTCTCAGAGATGTGCAAAATCTTGATTAATATGAGTCTTAGATTCTGTGCAGCTTCTTGCCTGGAAAATCCCATGGATGGAGAAGCCTGGTAGGCTACAGTCCATGGAGTCGCAAAGGGTCGGAAACGACTTCACTTTCACTTTCACTTACATTCACACATGCTTTCTTTTATGTTATCCATTAGATGCAAACAAAACCCCTGCAAAATAAAAAATTATATTATCCAGGTTTTCTATATTTTAAAGTTTAGATTCATAAAATAGCTATAACTTTTTAAATGTTGTGACCTAATCACCTAAAATCCTTTAATTACTAGTAAAATATTTTTTCCCTCATTATGTCTTACTCTTATGTCAAAATCACCTTCAGTCCTGAGCACCTCATTTTATTTATTATTATTAATTTTTATTGGAGTATAGTTACTTAATAATGTGTTAGTTTCTGCTGTACAACAAAGTGAGTCAGCTATACATATACATATATCCCTTGGTTTTTGGATTTCCTTCCCATTTATGTCACCACAGAGCATTGAATAGAGTTCCCTGTGCTATACAGTAGGTTCTCACTAGCTATCTGTTTTACACACACACACACACACACACACACATATATATATATATATATATATATATATCAATCCCAATTTCCCAATTAATCTCATCCCCCACTTTAGTATCTATACTTTCATTCTCTACATCTGTGTCTCTATTTCTGCTTGGCAAATTAATTCTTTTGGACCATTTTTCTGGGTTCCACATCATGAATATATTGCTTTTCTCTTTATGACTTACTTCACTCTGTATGGCAGTCTCTAGGTCCATTCCATGTCTTTGCAAATGGCACAATTTTGTTCCCTTTTATGGCTGAGCAATTTTCCATTGTAGGCTTTCCAGGGGGCTCAGTGGTAAAAAAAATCTGCCTGCCAATTCAGGAGACACAGGTTCGATCTCTAGGTTGGGAAAGATCCTCTAGAGAAGGAAACGGCAACCCATTCCAGTATACTTGCCTGGGAAACCCCATGGACAGAGGAGGCTGGTGGTCTACACAGTTGGACACAATTTAGGGACTGAAACAAAAATAAGTGTTCCATTGTATATACATACCATATCTTCTTTACCTCTTCCTTTTTTGATGGACATTTAGGTTGCTTTCATGTCCTGACTATTGGAAGTGCTACAATGAACATTGGGGTGCATATACCTTTTTAAATTTTGGTTTTCTCCAAGTATATACCCAGGGGTGCGATTACTGGGTCATATGGTAATTCCATTTTTAGTTTCTTAAAGAACGTCTGTCTATACTGTTCTCTATAGTGGCTACACACATTTACATTCCAACCAAAAGTGTAGGGGGTTGCCTTTTCTCCACGCTCTCTCCAGTATTTACTGTTTTATAGATTTTTTGATGAAGGCCATTCTGACTGGTGTGAGGCTTTGATTTGCATTCCTCTAATCTTTGCAGCTTTGATTTGCATTCCTCTAATAATCAGTAATGATGAAAACCTTTTTATGTGTTTGTTGATCATCTGAAGGTCTTATTTAGAGAAATGTCTATTTAGGTCTTCTGCTAATTTTTGACTGGTTTGCTTGATTTTTTTTTTTTTTTTAACATTGAGCTGCATGGGCTGTTGTTATATTTTGGAGATTAATTCCTTGCCAGTTGCTTCATTTACAAATATTCATTTGCAAATATTTCTCTTCATTTACAAGTATTTTCTCACAATGTCAAGCAGAACCCCTGTTTGAGTTTCCTGAGCCATTCAGCAAATTTCCGTTGGCTGTTTTACATATGGTAATGTAAGTTTCCATGTTACTCTTTCCATGTATGGGAAGACATACATCTCACTCTCTCCTCCCCTATCCCCATGTCCATAAGTCTATTCTCTATGTCTGTTTCTCCATTGTTGCCCTGTAAATAAATTCTTCAATATCATTTTTCTAGGTCCTGTATGTATGCACATTTTGAGTTTGTTTTTATGTGTGGTGTTAGAGAGTGCTTTAATTTCATTCTTTTTGCATGTGGCTGTCCATTTCCAACACTACTTATTGAAGAGACTGGCTTTTCTATGTTGTAGATTCTTACTTCCTTTGTCATGATTAGATGACCATAGGTGCATGACTGAGCACCTCATTTTAAACTGGATAGAATATGAAACAAAGAATGTTCAAACTACTGCTCAATTGTACTCATATCTCACACTAGCAAAGTAATGCTCAAAATTCTCCAAGCCAGGCTTCAACAGTACATGAACTGTGAACTTCCAGATGTTCAAGCTGGATTTAGAAAAGGCAAGGAACCAAAGATCATTGCCAGCATCTGCTGGATCATCAAAAAAGCAAGAGTTCCAAAAAAACATCTACTTCTGCTTTCAGTACAGTTCAATCACACAGTCATATATGACTCTTTGTGACCCATGGACTGCAGCATGCCAGGCCTCCCTGTCCATCACCAACTCCTGTAGTTTACTCAAACTCATGTCCATTGAGTTGGTGATGCCATCCAACCATCTCATCCTCTGTCGTCCCATTCTCCTCTTGCCTTCAATCTTTCCCAGCATCAGGCTCTTTTCAAATGAATCAGTTATTTGCATCAGGTAGCCAAAGTATTGGTTCTTCAGCTTCAACATCAGTCTTTCCAATGAACATTCAGGACTGATTTCCTTTAAGATTGGCTGGTTAGATCTCCTTGCAGTCCAATCTCAAGAGTCTTCTCCAAGACCACAGTTCAAAAGCATCAGTTCTTTGGTGCTCAACTTTCTTTATAGTTCAATTCTCACATCCGTACATGACTACTGGAAAAACCATAGCTTTGACTAGACGGACCTTTGTTGGCAAAGTAATGTCTCTGCTTTTTAATATGTTGTCTTGGTTGGTCATAACTTTTCTTCCAAGGAGTAAGCAAATTCCAGAGAAAATGAAGGACAGAGAAGTCTGACAAGCTACAGTTCATGAAGTTGCTAAGAATTGGACAAGACAGTGACTGAACAAGAACAGCAACAAACTCCTTCTTGGAAATAACACCTCTAAACTACAAAGCTCAAGTTTTCTAAATTCATGTCCATTGAGTTGGTGTTGCTGTCTAACCATCTCATTCTCTTGCTGCTCCCTTCTCTTTTGGTCTTCAGTCTTTCCCAGAATCAAGGTCTTTTCCAAAGAGTCTGCTCTTCCCATCAGGTTGCCAAAGTATTGGAGCTTCAGATTCATCATCAGTCCTTTCAATGAATACTCGGGGTTGACTTCCTTTAGAATTGACTGATTTGATCTCCTGTGGTCCAGTAATGGAATTATGTCCTTTTCTCTCACATTGATGCTCTGATGTACATCATAATTGGTGGATGAGCACAGTCTTTCTTTGCTAGTTAAGAATACATGCTGCTTTAATTAAATATATGGGGTTCCATCAGGTATTGTCACATACTTGGTGCTATAACTAAATTTTCAGCAAGGTATTATATTTTTCCATCAGGACACCTCCTTCTGAGATATGGAACACAGAGGTAGTAAGGTTCCCAGTGTGTGCTAGCTAAGTTGCTTCAGTTATGTCCAAATCTGTGTGACCCTATGGACCATAGACCTCTGGCCTCATCTGTTCATGGGCATTCTCCAGGCAAGAATCCTGGAGTGGGTTGCCATGCCCTCCTCAAGGTTCCCAGTATCATTTATAAATAACCATAGTTTTCTTTTTCATTGACTTATTAGCCCACTTTTGTCAAAGACAAGGTTCCCAAATACTTTAGATTGATTTCTGAGCCCTCCTTTCCATCTCTTTATACTATTCATCTCTTTCTGTTCCAGTAGTGTGCTCTTTTTACTGCTAAGGCATCTTACTACAGAGAAGAGTAAGCCCTTATATTACTTTTCCTTTTAAAAATTATGTTATTTTTTTTCATGTAAACTTTAGAAATTTGACTTTTAGTTTGGCTTCTCAATTTATAGAGTGATTTATATTATTCCCAGAAATAATGGAAGTTAAACCAATAAAACACTGAAGCAGTAATTAATAAAAGTTTAGTGTGCATACAACACAGAGACAGTTAACCAGAAATATTCAAACCAACCAAAAAAAAAAAAAAAAAAAGGCTCAGGGTAATATTGTCATAAAGCAGCTTATAAAGTGAGAAGGCAGTATTTGTTTATTACTCAAAGTGGTCTGTTAAAATATTAAATTTTTCTTAAATGATAGGAAATTAATCAGTGGTCATATCAACCTTGGGAAACAGTTTAGGTTTTGAATATGAATTCAAGAGCCATAAACAAGAAATGACCCAGGTCAAGTTAGTCTTGCAAAAATATGCTACATTAAGCTTTGCATAACTAAACTGGTTTTGATCAAGGAATATTCAAAGTTGCTCTCCATTTGGTTTTGATTTTATAGAATATATGGACTTTATGGGGCTTCCTAGGTGGCTCTAGCTGTGAAGAACCTAATGCAGGAGATGTAAGAGACATGGGTTCAATCCCTGGGTCAGGAAGATCTCCTGGATAAAGGACTGCTACCTACTCCAGTATTCTTACCTGGGAAATCCCATGAACAGAGGACCTTGGTGGGCTATAGTCCATGGGGTCCCAAAGAGTCTATTAGGACTGAGTGACTCAACATGCACACATGGATTTTATGGGCTGCGACGGTGCACAAATGCGGCCGAGAGGAGCTACCCCCTGTCCGAGGTCAGGGGCAGCGGCCCAGAGTTCCAGGCTGCGACGGCGCAGGAACGGCCGGCTGAGAGGAGCTACCTCACATCTGAGGTCGGGGCAGTGGCCGAGAGTTCCAGGCTGCGACAGCGCAGGAGCAGCCGAGAGGAGCTACCCCTGCCCGAGGCCAGGGGAGATGGCGGGGAGGAGCTACCCAAGGCCTAAGGCCAGGGGTGGAGGCCGGGAGGAGCTACCCTACACCCGAGGTCAGGGGCAGCGGCCGAGAGGAGCAATCCCACGTCCAAAGAGGGGTGGCTGTGTGGGCACAGGAGGGCCTAGAGGATCTACTCCATGTTCAAGGTCAGGACGAGCAGCAGTGAGGAGATACCCCTCGTTTAAGGTAAGGAGAAGTGGCGGCGGTTTGCTGGAGCAGCCGTGAAGAGGTACCCCAAGTCCAAGGTAAGAGAAACCCAAGTAAGATGGTAGGTGTTGCAAGACGGCATCAGAGGGCAGAACACTGAAACCATAATCACAGAAAACTAGTCAATCTAATCACACTAGGACCACAGCCTTGTCTAACTCAATGAAACTAAGCCATGCCCATGGGGCCACCCAAGATGGGCGGGTCATGGTGGAGAGGTCTGACAGAATGTGGTCCACTGGAGAAGGGAATGGTAAACCACTTCAGTATTCTTGCCTTGAGAACATCATGAACAGTATGAAAAGGCAAAATAATAGGATACTGAAAGAGGAACTCCCCAGGTCAGTAGGTGCCCAATTATGCTACTGGAAATAAGTGGAGAAATAACTCCAGAAAGAATGAAGGGATTGAGCCAAACAAAAACAATACCCAGTTGTGGATATGACTGGTGACAGAATCAAGGTCTGATGCTGTAAAGAGCAATATTGCATAGGAACCTGGAATGTCAGGTCCATGAATCAAGGCAAATTGGAAGTGGTCAAACAGGAGATGGCAAGAGTGAATGTTGACATTCTAGGAATCAACGAACTAAAATGGACTGGAATGGGTGAATGTAACTCAGATGACCATTATATCTACTACTGCAGACAGGAATCCCTCAGAAGAAATGGAGTGGCCAGCATGGTCAACAAAAGAGTCTGAAATGCAGTACTTGGGTACAATCTCAAAAAGGACAGAATGATCTCTGTTCATTTCCAAGGCAAAGCATTCAATATCACAGTAATCCAAGTCTATGCCCCATCCAGTAACGCTGAAGAAGCAGAAATTGAACAGTTCTCTGAAGACCTGCAAGACCTTTTAGCGCTAAGACCCAAAAAAGATGTCCTTTTCATTATGGGGGACTGGAATGCAAAAGTAGGAAGTCAAGAAACACCTGGAGTAACAGGCAAATTTGGCCTTGGAATATGGAATTAAGCAGGGCAAAGGCTAATAGAGTTTTGCCAAGAGAACCCACTGGTCATAGCAAACGCCCTCTTCCAACAACACAAAGGAAGACTCTACACTTGGACATCATCAGATGGTCAACACAGAAATCAGATTGATTATATTCCTTGCAGCCAAAGATGGAGAAGCTCTATACAGTCAACAAAAACAAGACCGGGCGCTGACTGTGGCTCAGATCATGAGCTCCTTATTGCCAAATTCAGACTTAAATTGAAGAAAGTAGCAAAAACCACTAGAACATTCAGGTATGACCTAAATCAAATCCCTTATGATTATACAGCGGAAGTGAGAAATAGATTTAAGGGACTAGGTCTGATAGAAAGAGTGCCTGATGACCTATGGAAGGAGGTTCGTGACATTGTAAAGGAGACAGGGATGAAGACCATCCCCATGGAAAAGAAATGCAAAAAGGCAAAATGGCTGTCTGGGGAGGCCTTACAAATAGCTGTGAAAAGAAGAGAAGCAAAAAGCAAAGGAGAAAAGGAAAGATATAAGCATCTGAATGCAGAGTTCCAAAGAATAGCAAGAAGAGATAAGCAAGCCTTCAGTGATCAATGCAAAGAAATAGAAGAAAACAACAGAACGGGAAAG